>NC_081183.1:38380707-38691374 GCF_029867415.1 Vicia villosa | reverse complement strand
GCTACAGTTGAAGTTTCTTCAACATTAGCAGATTCTCCTGAAGGAGAACAACCCTCTTCATTTGTGTTAGCTTTGCTCACTAATGGCCTAGTCTTATAATAAGCAGGGAAGAACTTACTTAGGGTTTGGTTATCTTCACCCGGCAATGGACCCATAAAAGCAAAAGATTTTCCAGAAAGTTCAAAGGGTATGATTACCTGGGAAGCGTAGATAGCGCGAACTTCTTCAACGTTAGGGTTTGGAATGTGTTCGTGTTCACCAGACCGTGTGGTGGATTGGAGCTTTAGAGCAGGTTGAAGAACATTGGAAGATGAAGCCATCGGACGAGTTTTGAGAAATTCAGATTTGAAAAGTTTGAAGATGTTGGTTCCTTTGTTTGATGAAGAAGACGGAGAAATAGGAATGAGAAGTTATAAAAAGAGTGCAAGTCCAAAGTATTTAAAGGTTTAACGGGAATCCTTTTTAAATCTTTTGGGTAAAACCCAAAGGACACGTGGCGAATGATGATTTAATCCAATGGCGGTCGAAAGATTCAGCTTTACTCCTAGTATATAGGAGTAATAATCAGGAAGTAAGGTCAAGGACGTGGGAATGTAAGTTATGAGAAGACATTTTGAGAATGACAAGACGTTTCGGAAACAGAGATTATCAATGATTATGACGTTTAGTCAGTAGTCTTGGAACTATCAAAAATTTAATAAGAGACGAAATCTTATGATGGCAAAAAACGCCTATTTCTGTTGATCTTCGAAACAGGCATTTATTGGGGGCAATTTGTTAGCTGAAGATTTCGTTGAACAAATATATGTGCTTCGAAGGAGTGTATGATCGAAGGCAAGGTGGTTACTGATGACCATCTCTGAGAAATATAAAATGGCTACTGATGGCCATGTTTCGATAGTAAAAAATGTCTAAGTTTTTTATGAAGATGATGGCTACTGAAAGCTATTGGAAGGACATATCCTCGAAGACTTAGACAAAATTTATGAATTTGCTTAAGTATTATTATTTAGCGTGTTTGTTAGTAAGTGTTATTAACATACTGCCACGCGTCGAAGATGGACTCAGGCGGGAAGATTTGAAATTCGAAGATAGTTGCGTAACTGCTTATTCACAGATGTCATCGCTGGAAGTTCTTATGAGAAACGTGGCAGCGGATTAGCATAGGGCCGTTATGGTCGAAACTAGTATAAATAGGAGTTTTTATGATAGAATTCCGTGTGTTCATTTTGTACAAATCACTCACATATTTACTCAAGTATCAAGCGTTAACGAGAACGAGTTCGCTGAGAAAATGTACGTATGACACCACCATCTTAATACATGAGTATTATCTTTTATTGCTTTTCGTTTTCGAATATCTTTAAATTCTTGCATTCTACTTACTTCTTGTCATTTACATTACTGTATCTTTACTTTCATGTTATTTACTTTCATGTTATTTACTTTCATGTTATTTACTTTCAAGATCTTTAACAGTTTTATGTTTTAAGATTCTTTTTAACAGAATTGCATGTTACGTTATCTGCGTTGTTTACATTTTAAAGTCATAATCACATATAATCAAGTCATCACTAAAAGTGTATGTTTTCAATCGAATAACATTTGTCGAAGACAACGAATCATGAACATGGTTCTAAAGAATATTGATAACAATCTAATTGACTATGTGTCCTAGGATCAATCTAGTCGATCCTGCGAGTAACCAAATCATATTTATTATAGTTTGGAGGACTAGCGGTTGTTTACCGGAAATCACCGTAAACACCAGTTTATCTTTCCAGTATTCAAAGTTTTCACCATCAAATACTGGTGGTCTAGTATAACCATTGTTACCATTATATTGCTCAGCAGAGCCAGATGTAGATGCATGTGGGTTTGTTGGAATTTCACCAGCCATCTTTTACTGAAGCGTTTTTCTCTTCCTAAATCTTTTCTAAACACAGTTAAGTGCTTGCACCTTAGAACCGGCGCTCTGATGCCAATTGAAGGATAGAAAAACACTTAGAAAGGGGGGTTTGAATAAGTGTAGTCTAAAAACTTGAACGATAAAAACAAATTGCACAGTTATTTTTATCCTGGTTCGTTGTTAACTAAACTACTCCAGTCCACCCCCTTGGAGTGATTTACCTCACCTGAGGATTTAATCCACTAATCTTAACAGATTACAATGGTTTTCCACTTAGTCCGCGACTAAGTCTTCTAGAGTATCCTGATCACAACCTGATCACTCCAGGAACAATTGCTTAGACACAAGCTAAGACTTTCTAGAGTATCCTGACAACCACGTGATCACTCTAGTTACAACTGCTTAGACACAAGCTAAGACTTCCTAGAGTATCCTGATCACACTTGATCACTCTAGTTACTTACAAATTAATGTAATCAATTCTAAGAGTATTACAATGCTTCTGAAAAGCTATAATCACAACAGTGATATTTCTCTTAAAGTTTAAGCTTAATCTCACTAATAAATTACAACAGCAATGTAGTGAGCTTTGATGAAGATGAAGTTTGTGAGCTTTGATTTGAACAGCGTTTCAGCAAGTTTGTATTCACAGAATTCGTCAGAATCGGTAACCTTGCTTCTCATCAGAACTTCATATTTATAGGCACTTGAGAAGATGACCGTTTGGAGCATTTAATGCTTTGCGTATTCCGTACAGCATTGCATTTAATGTTTCACTCTTTTGTCAACTACCTCGAGCCTTGTTTACGCTGTGTCTACTGACGTTGCCTTTAATAGCTTCTAACGTTCCTTTAATCAGTCAGCGTAGCCTGCCATCTTGTACTTGCTTCTGATCTGATGTTTGTGTATACAACGTTTGAATATCATCAGAGTCAAACAGCTTGGTGCAGAGCATCTTCTTGTCTTCTGACCTTGAAGTGCTTTTGAGCGTGATACCATGAGAACTTCAGTGCTTCTGCTTCTGATCTCAAGTTCTTCTGATGCTTCCATAGTCCCATGTTCTGATTCTGCTTTGACCATCTTCTGATGTCTTGCCAGACCATGTTTTGATGTTGCATGCTGAACCTTCTGAGTCAAAGCTTCTGAGCGCTGATTTGTGCATACTCTTTATATATTTCCTGAAAGGGAAATTGCAATGTATTAGAGTACCACATTATCTCACCCAAAATTCATATCCTTGTTATCATCAAAACTAAGGATATTGATCAGAACAAATCTTGTTCTAACAGTGGTGTCTAGTAAAGAAGGGGGTGCTAAGTGTGAGGATTACTAATTTTTATTCTATTTTTCCAATAAAATAAAGGGATTTGAGAAATAGAGAGATAGAAGAGTCAGAAAGAGTTTTCAAAGCACGTGAAAAAACAGAGAAAGGAGAAGAAGAGGAAGAGGGATTTCAAGGATTTTGAACCAAGGTAAGGGGGACTCTTCCGGTTAATATCTATTATGTGATTATAGGTGATAGAATTGATTAAGATATGATTTGATTCAGTTGGATATATTGGGGTTGGGATTGTTAGGTTTGGGAATGTCTTAGTTTAGGGTAATTGGTGAAATTGCATGAACTATTGATTCAAATACATTTTTATTGATGTTTGATGATGTGTGATGGTGTATATGATGATTTTATGCCTTTAATCGATGTTTATAAGGGATTTTGTGTGAAGGATGTGTGAAATCGCAGGTCTGTCATAAAGGTGAAATTCTGCATAATCGCACGTCTGCTAAGCAGAGCTAGTCCGCTAAGCGGATGCTGTTCGTTTTTCAAAAATTAATTGAGCTCGGTAAGCGGACCTAGCCCGTTAAGCGGAGGTCCCAACGTAGTTAGCTACTGTTGTAGAATTTGGTCACCTGCATAGTCCAATCCTCTTTTCTTGTATTAAACCTACAAAATAATAAACAGTTAAATAAACCTGAGGCGTGTAAGTACACTGTCCTTAAGGATTTATCCGCCTCATAAGTGCAAATCCCCCAGGATTCAACAAGTTCTTCTCATATTCTTAATATAAATATGAGGCATCTGAACAACAAGAAGTAATCTTAAAGATAGCAGGAAGATGTGACCAGAAGAAAAGAAAATATACCCAATTCACGTTATTTGTTCATATTTTTATATATAATCCAAAAGTAAGAGAGTCTTTCATATAAGAAAGAGAGAGAAATAGGTTTAATGACTTTGACTAAGTCAAGTCAAAATATTTATTAATCAAATTAAATATTGTTATAAATTATAAATAAATTAAATAATAATAATAATTTTCTTTAAAATATTTGTCACTTTAAAAATTAAAAGTAAACTTATTTAGAACTTTTGAAATATAATTAAAATTTACAACAATCCCCCACAAATGTCAAAAGTTTAAAAATAGAATAAATAAAATTTTCTGGATTCACATCATGAATGTGATGCATCAAACTAGTGTAGCAAGCTATATGAACTAGTCCTAGAATGATGATACTTAACATACAGTGAGATTGGTGTAGCAAGCTATATGAACCAACACCACTTAGCGTATGTTAGAGGTTTATCACTCACATCACACCCCCACAATTCTTGTTGTTAACGCTGTGGTGCGCTAATAGGCCATGCGCGTGCCTGGTTATTTCATGAGTGCTCTAGAGATTTTGCCAAGATGTCATACAAGCGGCCCCACTCGACACTCATATAGGTGATTTCATCAAGTGTATGCTGCAAATCATACACTACCAATAAAGGATATAAAATTCATTAAAAGCTACATAAGCTTATCCTCTCAGTAATGCAATGTCTAGCACTTTCGCAATTACACCATAGAAAAAGGACATAAGCAAAAATTAATTATATAATTTTTGGTGCTAGCAGAACTAACAAATGACTTGTTCTTATCCATATGAACCTTTTTAATGGGATCTCCAATCACAAAGGTTGGGTTCCCATCACTTGCTAATTTCAATTGGCTTAAGTCCAATTCCCCTCTATGTGTTCACAAGTCAATTTCTTCCTAGGGATTTTGTCAATGAATCAACTAAGATCACTTTTATTTGACATCACATAAATAGAGAATATTACCTCTTTATTCAGTAGCTACTTTGTACACAAATTAGGATGACAAATATTTTCTCCCATAAATAGACATTGACTAAGACGTCTCTAAGTCAATTGGTCTCATATATTTACTCAAGTATATAACAATAAACTTGGTCTCCGCAATTATTTATACACAGGTCTGCTTAGATATCTAAGCGACATCAATTCTAACGAGAATATCATCTCAATCGAGATATCAATAAATTCTCTTATGAATTTATTATACATGTCTATTTGAATGACTTTCATAACACCTCCACATTAAGTAAAGATAAGTATTTTTACTCATAGATTTCAAAAAAATTTAAATTCATGTAACATCATTGTATTATTTTAATACAACATAGAAAACATAGTAAGTTAAGAAGCTCGCGAGTATAATAAGTAACTCTCCAAAGTATTAGAACAATTTTAGATATTTTAATAATCTTAAAATAACTCTAAGATTCTCACATTAAACTATACAAATCTACTACGGATGCCACTATCAATAATGATAAATAAATATATTATTTAACACTTTTCATTTCTTTCTCAATAAAGATAACATATTATATAACAATAACAATGAATATTAAAAAAATAAACAAAACCATATATAATTCATTCCAATGATGTAGAATTTTTTTTTAATCTAAATAAAAAGAATTCATTTTATTTTCTCATCAAAAGAAAATTCCGTTAATCATAATTTTAGTATTTCTATCATTTGTCTAGCAAATTATAAAACAACATAAATAAGCATACTTTTACGTAAAACAAAATGTCAAACAACAAGGACAGTTTTCAAATATCATTCAAGTCAAAATGCATTATATACTAACATGAACAAAATTATTTTCACATATTATATTACTAATGACAAATAGCATTAAAATCTTTAGAATCACAATCACAACCATTCTTTAGCAATCATTGGTAAAAATCATGACAATATAACATAAGTTTGAATAATATATAGAACCTGAATTGGTTTATCAACATCAACCATGACAAATTTTAAATCCTTAAGATTGTTGTAGAATTTGGTCAACTGCATAGTCCAATCCTCTTTTCTTGTATTAAACCTACAAAATAATAAACAGTTAAATAAACCTGAGGCGTGTAAGTACACTGTCCTTAAAGATTTATCCGCCTCATAAGCGCAAATCCCCCAGGATTCAACAGGTTCTTCTCATATTCCTAATATAAATATGAGGCATCAGAACAACAAGAAGTAATCTCAAAGATAGCAGGAAGATGTGACCAGAAGAAAAGAAAATATATCCAATTCATGTTATTTGTTCATATATATCATATAAGAAGAGTCTACCATTTCCTGTTCAATTGGCCAATCCACGTCAGCAAAACACTCCACAAAATTCCACATCATTCTCTCTTTATTATGTTCTGCGGATTCTGCGGATTCAACCTCTCCTATGTTCAATGGAGGTTACAAATTTAAATCACACTTCCCACATTCGGATTCTTTACTTTCGGTGTCCATCCACATTCCCACTTCCTATGTTCAATGGAGGTTACAAATTTAAATCACACTTTCAACAATTCTTCCACTCTCCATATTCCATTCAATTGCACGATTCATTTTTCCCATTTCAATTTCTTCCTCTATTTCTTTGTTTCAGTCGTCTGTTTCCATAATCACAGGATTCGACCCTTCCAAACTCCAAACCCTAGACCTCAATCCCAAAACCCAAATCAAAAATCATTGGCGAGAATATCAACCTTCCCATTACCGATTCACACTCTTCCCATTCCCTGACTTTCGAACCGGAGCTTCAATCTTCGATCAGCCTGATTCCGACAAGTCATTTTACGGTCTCAACCTCCATTCTGGGAATTCCGAGAACAAGAAACAACTAGGTGACTGTGATGGTCTGAGGCTTGAGTTTCAATTGAAGTTAACAACACGTTTTCGGCGGCGATTGAGGTTGAATTCCGAATTGTTGATATTTTTTATCGATTCAAATGACAATGGGGTAAGTTATCTTTTCATTAGCTAATGTGAAGAAATTTTTTTTATGCTTTGGTGGCGGCAAAGAAATTGAACAATCGATTATTGATAACAAAACTGCTTTGACTTTTGCTATTATTTTATTTCTTTCTGAAGATCTATGATGATGTCTTGCTCATGGAAGGTTCCTATTTCTTCTTCCTTCCAATCAGTATCATACTTACTATCTAAAAGTTCTTTAAACTGCTGAAGAGGTGTGTTTCTCATAATCATTAAAATTTCCCCTTGAAATTCATTTATTTCTGTGATTGAAATCATGCCCTGAGAAATGAAAAATTAGTTCTAGTTTACTGCCTTACAGAACATGATTCAAAAATACTGATTTAATTATTTACATGTTAGGCTTCCCCTCTAATTATGTTGGTTATTCTCATTTGTAATTATTTCATGTTTGTATTATGTTGATGAAATGCATGCTTTTGTACAATTCATTCAATAGTTCACATATATATATATATATCTGTTTTGAAATTTGAACAGAGTTTTAATTTGTTTTTCTACCTTTTTCCCACTCTTATAATGTAGGATGATGCTGATTGGGAAAGGTTAGGAGTGAAAGCAGTTAATGGTGCTAGAATGTGTTTTTCAGTAATGTTTTACTCTATTCCATACATATTTTATTTGACTGCCCTAAATTATATATCTTTTGTAGGGTCAAAAGCTAATGATGATGGGAACTGCTTATGAAATTGTGAAAACTCAAGAGAAAGGAACAGTTTTTGTTGAAGATCTTCCTGAAGAAGAACAAGTAGTTGCTGTTGTAAGTTTCAAGTTTTTCTTATTATATTAGCTGATTGCCCCACTCAAACAAGTATCTTTTCAAGTCTTTGTCTTGATGTAAATTCAATGGTACATCAAAGAATCAACAGAATTCAGCAGTGAAGTCACAATTGATGTTGCAATTGAATACAAATTGATTTTGGCAATGTTTAATGGACAAATCATGTGTCAGGTATATCGAATTCCTTTTCAACTGGTGTTCAGATTGATTTCAAATTTTAAAACTCGATTTCTATAAATTTGTTGGTTGGTTATCATTTTTGTGTTCAGATTCATTGTTTATCGGCCGTCTTAACATCGGGAAGCTCACGAAAAGTTGAATGTGATCATAGAACTTATCTTGAATATAGGTGGGAAGTGTTGATGTGTTACACTGCTACTATGCCCATGGAGAAGAGAATGAAAATTTTCAGAAGCGAAGCTATTGGATACTTGAACCGTGAGTATGGTGACATATTATACTTATTAATATTTTGTGTAATGAGTAATTTCAGTCACAATACATACTTGAAATGACATATTATACTTTTTAATTTTCTGATTGGCGTTATGATATTGAAGCTTCAAAACCCCCTCTCACAATCCACAATCCATTTTCTCTTTCTCTTTCCCAGTCGATTCTTTTCTCTCTTTCACTAATTTGTTGTCGGTGGTGCAGTTTCTAGTGATTTGTCGGTGTTGGTTATGGCGAACGACAAACTTTCAGAAAATATGAACAGTTAGAGGTGTTGTGTTTGTTGGAATTGAATTTGTGGAACGACTACGTATGATGGGAACAATGGAGAGATTTATGTCGGCTCTGGAAAATCAGAATCTAAGAGGAGAATCTGTGTCGGGTTTAATCAAAACCCTAAACTTGATGTCGAATTATCATTTTTTTTCTTTCATAACCTTGATGTTAATCGAGTTAGTGATAAAAATATCTTTCATTGTTGTTTCATGCTTGCAGCTCTCAGTCTGATTTGGAAGCCAACCTTTTTAAGGTACGCCAATGTTTTCTTGCCTTTTAATGCGTGTTTTAGCCTTTTAGGGTAAAAATTATAGTTGATTGAAACAGTTGTGTCATTAAAATATCAGTACCACAGGGATACAAAATGCTGATAATGTTCGTGGGAGGGATGGTTTTGAAAGTGATGGGTGTGGTGTTGATGATAACCTCTTTTGACAACAAATAGTGTGTTATTTCCCATCAAAATCATAAATAGAGTCTCTCTAGATTTTTGTATTATTTACAATGGGAAAAGCAACTGAACCAATATATTAACAAAAAAACACAATAACTAATTTTTGGAACTAACTATCTACAATGTTTTGATCCATGCTCAAAGCTGGTGTGGATTTATCATTTTCATAGTCAGAATCAGAGCTAGCAGTATCATTTTCCTTCCCTGAACAGTCAATTTGGTCACATTCAACAACTTCATTATTGCAATTTCCAAAATCATGACACCTATTTGAAGGTGCTAAGGCTTCTTTCTTGATAACATTTAACACAATCCCATTATGAATCTTTTCAGTCTGCAAAATATCATGAGTTAAAGGAAATTATGTTACATGTTGTGACAGAATATAGAAGTGTCATTTATTAATGGGTAAACATTTTGTTTAATAACCATTGCTGATCTAGAATATAAATATGAAAACTTATTTATTTGTTTCAGGTATTGCTGATTGGTGGTTCAACAGGTACCATGCTGGAAGCTCTACATGTCGTCGGTGGTGAAGATTTCAGTGGTAACTCTTTGGCTGCAGTTGGTCCCATCACAGTAAGTTTTGCAAGAAATAACACAGTTAAGACATGCTTTTGTCTATTTTGTATGTGCACCTATTATTCTTATGTGTGTTTTAGATTTTACTATCGTCACAACTGACATGGGACTAAAATTAAAAAAGAATTCTGGGTAGAAATACTGTGTAGGTTTATGATTTCAGATCAAAGTCAGCTGGATTCAGAGCCACCTTCTCCAGTTATGTCAAAGAAAGGGAATAGATTGAGTGTAGTTGTTCGCAAACCTGCAATGGTTGCATCAGTAGCAGCAAAACATGCTTATGTTGCTGCCTCTTCCTCTAGATCAAATTTTGATGAAATGATACCGTTGAAATGCAGCTTAATGTCCATACTCACATGGAAATCATCCACCATCGGATTCTCCAATTCGACGAGAAACGTCAACACCTCAACCACCTCCATCTTTTCTCTCATCCGATAGCTCTCCAAAAACATCACCAACAAAAACTCCTGCCAACTCTCCAGAACCTTCACCAACAAACTCTGCTAAACCGTCACCAACCGAATCTCCACAGGCCAATTCGGAACTAACTTCCGATCTGTCACTGCCACCGCCCCCTCCTGCTATGAAAATAATACGATACCGTCCGGATCCGATTCTGCTAGGACTACCACCGTCAGCTCCTCCGTCGGAAGATGATAATTCACCTTTCCTCACCAACATCTTAATCGGCTTAGTCATTGTTAACGTCTTTGGTATTGGTTTTTGGGTGGTATGTTATTCTTCTTCTTCTTCTTTTCTTTCCTATTTCATTGCCTAATACTGTATCAATTGTAATGTCTATCATTTCTAATCGTCTAATTATTAGTTTTAATAATAATACCTAGAAATTTTAATTTAATTTCTTGATGTATATATGTCCCTAATTCATTGAGTTTGTATTAGAAAACTTACACTACAACTTTCATGTTAATTTAGGTACTGAGTTCTGAAATTTAGAAAAAATAAATAATCTCCTCGATAATGTGTAACAAATTTCTCTTAATTTGTTTATGGGATATATATGTCCGTTATTCATCAACATATTAGAAAGTTTTCATTTAATGTGTTGATGTATATAACCTAACTTGTATTATTATGTGCATTATTACTAATTAAGTGTGATTATTGTATTTTTCAGAGATGGCTCTCACACGTCAAATATGAGAAGCAGACTCACCAAACATTGGTTCAAAGCAACTTGCTGACTTGCTTTAATTCAACCATGGTGTTATACGCATCTGGTGGTAAATATTTGATCTTATGCATGGAATATTTCATAAATTAGACACAAGTTACTGATAGAAACTAGTACCAAATAGAGAAATATAATAGAAATAACTTACTGTTATTGATCATAGAATAGACACTGATCTTGAGATGAATAGAATAGAAGATAAAGAAACTATGTTACATCAAATGGGACAAAAGTGGCTATATCACCTTTGCTACTATTCATTAATATATGAACAGATTGATATCAATAATTTTTTACCAAATTTGTTTCAGACAAAAGAAAAAAAGCAATATGCTGCAGGCTTCTGTGAAAACCCGTGAACAAGGTAGACCATAGTTTGATACACATTAATATCTATATAGCCAAATCTGATTTGTATGGTCTAATTTTTAAGAAAATGTGCTGCAGGAAAGGGGGAAAGTGCAACCTTCCCATTATTTGAACATCCTTCTGGATTTCAAGAAGAGATACAAAGTTAGGATTTCCCTTTCATTGTTTCCATGCACACCCGTAAGTGCGACGTATTTCCTTTTCTCTATCACATTATTACTATGGTTGCTCTTGCAAAGAAAAGGAAAGTCAACTGTATAAAATCGGTGGAATGTATTTCTCTCTGGGCGATATTTATTTATAACAACAGGTCCCTACCAGCATCTATCATTTGTTATGTCATTATCTTTCTTTTGTTAAAAAAAATAAAATATATGTACTTTAAAATATTTATATAATATGTGTGTATTAATTTAATTATATTTTAATTTTCCTAAAATATATCATTTATCAGTTTAGTTATAGTTTAATTATCTTTTTTTTTAATGACTTTATTTTTTAATATTCAATTTTTTTAATATTAGTAATTTTATAACTTTACCAATTTTAACCAACATTTAGTCTTTTACTAATATCTATTATTATCCTCAATCCAAATGCGCGAAAACGACGGATGTCCGTGCGAACGCACGCGTATCAAAGTGACTGCTGCCATTGAACTTTACTGATGGGTTGCATGAATTTAGATATCTGTTGAACACGGGAACATGCTCAAACGTTGGTGCCTACGCGAATATGGGCTTGAGTACGTGAATTTTTTAAACTGCGGATATGGGAACGGGTCCCTAAAATATATGCGAATATTTATATAATATATGTGTGTATCACTTTAATTGTATTTTAATTTTCCTAAAATATATCATTTATCAGTCTAATTATAGTTTAATTATCTTTCTTTTCTTAATGATTTTATTTTTCAATATTCAATTTTTTTTAATATTAGTAATTTCATAACTTTACCCATTTTAACCAAAATTTAGTCTTTTACTAATAACTTTTATTATCCTCAATCCAAATGCGTGTTTGACTTAGCTGACGCGGATATGGGTTTCAGTACGTGAATTTTTTAAAATGCATATATGGAAACGGGTACTATAGTACCCTATCCATACCCTACTAATTTATAACTTTTTCAATTTTAACCAAAATATAAAATCTTTTACTAATACTTTTTATTTGCCTCAATCCAAATGCGCGAAAGCGACGGGTACGCGTGCGATGCAGTAAAATATTATTAAATTGACTTATCAAATTAGGCCCAACATATTCTTACGGACATTTAGGCCCAACACTTTAAAATTAACTTCTATTTTCCACACACCATTTTTCTTTATGATAACCTCTAATCTAATTTATAATTTTTTCCTAACATTTCTGATTTTTTAAAACCCAAATGCGCGGAAACGACGGGTACCCGTGCGAACGCACGGGTAAGACACTAGTTTTTATATATAATCCAAAAGTAAGAGAGTCCTTCATATAAGAAAGAGAGAGAAATAGGTTTAATGACTTGTCAAAATATTTATTAATCAAATTAAATATTGTTATAAATTATAAATAAATTAAATAATAATAATAATAATTTTCTTTAAAATATTTGTCACTTTAAAAATTAAAAGTAAACTTATTTAGAACTTTTGAAATATAATTAAAATTTACAACAGCTACTGCCCTTGACCGCTTGAAGCGGGGTTATTGAAAAATTGATTCCATAAGCGCGCTGGAGGGTCGCTAAGCGGACCCTGTTGTGTATAAAAATTCTTGAACTTTAAAACTATGTAACTTTTGATCCGTGTATCCTTTTTATGTGTCGTTTTAGGCGGTGCAAAGTTAACTAAATGTTTTATCATATGAAATAGATAAATGGGCAGTGGCCAATTTTATTTTAAAACTTGATTTAATTACTTTGGTGAAATGATCATTGTGCATATGTGGTTTTGTGAGTGATAATGTATTGGTATGGTAACGAAAGAAATGTGATTATTGCTATGATTGTCGTGATAAATGTGTGAATGATTGAATGATGCGGAAATATGTGCATACTTGTTGGTTATGATAATGGTGAGTTATGGTGAGACGATGTATTTCATCGGATCAGTGATGTGTAAGTATGTCATATGTGTGCATTCATTCATACATCATTTTATTTGCTGAATCCCGGTGATGTTTGGATTAGTGGTGGGCATAATTCCCATTGTGTGGAATTTGTGCCGGTAGGGCCGTATCTCGGTGATGTTTAGATCGGTCAGGTGGATTAATTCCACGGCTTATTGGTACCACATGCATAGTGTCAGTTGGTTCATATGCATTTTTGTCATAACATGATTGAATGGATTTCATTGTTATGTTGGGTGATGTATTTGTTGTGGTTGATGAATGACCATTGAAAATCTGAATATATTGCAAATTGGGTGAATGATATATTATGATATTTTGTTGCTTATGAATGCATAATATTTATTAATTGTGAACGAGACTCACTCTTACATGTTGATATTTTCATATTGAAAAGTATTGACTTATTTACTTTGGTGAGGATAGCTCGTAGAGTTAATCCAGTCGTTGGGTCGTGTCGGTAATGCTGGTTTTGTAACACTGGAAACGATAGATTTAGAGTTTAATTTTGTTACACTCTATTTTGTTTGGTTTGGATTATCTTCCGTTGGAATTATTTTGGAAGATGTTTTGTTATTCCGCTGTGATAAACATGATAAAGTTGTTTGGTAAACGTTCCTATTAAAGCATGACATAAGACTACAATTGGTTTATTTGTTTTATTTAATTATGGCACCCTTGTTTTTATGTTTTACTCTGATTATTTTATTAATTTCCGCGGGTTTTAAAAGGGTGTTACATGGTACATAAACATACCAATGTGGAAGTAATGGCAATTGTATAAGTTTAGTAGAAAAACTACTTGATGAAACATTTAATTTTATATTCATGTACTTAAAACAATTGTATAAATGGAATGTACCTCTTCTATTTGTCAGTTGTCTATATTGATAAAGAATCTCGTCAAATAACGTCCGCCAAGTTTTTTCCCAAACATGCCTTGGTTTGTTTATTGTACCGTATAGAAGCATAGTGACAAACAAATTTCTCAAAAAATGTCCCGAACCCCAATCCTTCGCCTCGTTTATGGCTGCAACGTATATATTCCTTGTCATCACTAAGAAAACCCGTTTCGAAACATGCATCCCTAAAACTATCCCGAACAATTCCACCTACTTTTCTTATATCCTCATAGCATGTTGGTCCCTTGATAATTGTCAGCATCATTCTTAGGTAATACAGTTCGCCAGTACTTGGAGGAACCCAAATTAATCTTCCAATTGTATGGCCTCTTTTACGTGGTCTCCAGCATCAGCATCTTCTATCGTAAACAAACTTGGTCCAAAAATTAGAGTATGTCAAATTCCTTGCCTTTACATATGTCTTGTTTGCTTCCATCCAAGTGGTAAACATAGATTCTTTTACACTTGGTTTTTCAAGCACTTCATCTATCAGTTCCTAATTAGTATAATATATGAATTGTCGCCCTCAAGATGAAAATAAAATCTTTCAACTGCAGGAGATCAACCATGAATAGGAAATAAAAAGACCCGCCAACATGCTTCGCTCGGTGAAACATATCTACAATCAAGATATTGATTGATCTCATCAACATTTCTAATAAGAGAAGTTCTGTTTGCATCAATTTCAACAACAGCTACAGTAATTCTATCATACCCGTTGTTAATATACTTGAATAAATACTTAACTAAAGTACTTTGATTACACCACTCCATATTGATGTGAGCTTGAAATTTCTTCAACAAATATGGATTATAAGGAACGACATATCTGTTATCGAGAACAACGTTCTTCTTCATCACTGTATTTCCAGTTTCCCTTCTTCTGTATATAGGATATCCTTCATGATCAACTATGGTTTGAGGCTGATATTTTTTGGGGGGAAATTTAGAGCACTTCCCGTTTTTCATGCAAGGTGAAGATTTTCTTGCTAAACCACATGGCCCATGAATCATATGTGTCTTGACCAAATGATACAATTACCTATCATCTTCTTTATATGGTATCTCTGCTGAAATGATATTGTTTATGTCATCTGGTGTGGGATATTTGCATGAATAGCAGAATATGTACATGTGGTAAACCTCGCTTTTGGAACTCAATTGTGTATATATCTGAAATAAGTGATATTAATATAAAAATATAGAAATCTTGAAATATACAGAATGAGAACTTGAGTCAGGTTTAGTTAATATAACTTACATGCAACAACTCTCCCTAACACATGCTTTTTTTGTCAGATCACACAACTAATCTAACTCAACTTTAAACACTCTTGAGATGATATCTGGACGATCATGAGGTTGTAAATGAATTTTGTTAAGTAACCTTTGGACTTTAGGCCAATTTGGATTGCAAGTAAATGTGATAAAAAGGTCAAGAAACCCGATATGGCTACAAATTTCCATCCCATCAAAATATAGTTGTTCCATGAATCTTTTACTTCCAACATAAGTTGATGGTAAAACCATTCTTTTACCTTTGTTTGCTCCTTCAATGTTTGATTGTTGTTCGGGACCTGTTAAATTGCCGTACTTAGAAACTCTAAGTTTTTTCTGATGCTTGCGGATATAATTCAATCTTTGGGACTCCATCATAGTAAATCCATCAACCAAATTTTATTGAAACAACCTCCTTGACCTCAAAAGTGTATGGGCTTCAAGATGTCTAGTTTGAATTCTAAAGTTTGAATTCTAAAAGTAAGCCATTCTCTAATGGTAAACTTATTTTTCTTAAACTTCTTTCCATTTGTTTCCTTGTGTAGCACACCAAGTCTAAAACCATCTTCTCCATATGGAAACAATAGTGGATACTGTAATGCAAGATAACTTGGATGAAACTCACTTATTCTTTTTAGCCTTCCGCTCCGTCTCTCAAGAATAATATCCCTTTTAGAACTTGTATCAACATCACCAATGATAAGTGCAGCAACCTCAGAAATAGTCGCTTGGTTGTATATTCTTCCATCTTTTGATCTATCAGCTATCAACTTCAATTCGAGATCAAGTACAGGACAATCCTTCAATCTAGCTACTGCCATTCTAAAAGATTTAGCGTGTGTGTTGAACTCATCCAGCATAAGTTTCAATCTGCTAACCGTCTCTGGATTTATATTGGTATTGTTACTGCATTTTATTATAAAACAATTAGTAGTGGAATGTTTCAAAAAACTTCCATGAACTAAAGATAATGGTCAAAATAACTGAAAAAATGAATGTCAAAATGCCAAGTAAGAAAAGCATTATTACTCGGTTATGTCAATTCTATGTTGAATTTCATTGTTAGTGTCATAAATATACAGGTGAGTGAACTTTGGGGATTGTCCAGGCAAAGGAATCATGCTCCCAATTCTATGGCAAAACTGTCCATGTATTCGTATGTTTGGGAGTCCTCTTCCCGTTTGGAATCTATTGTCAAACTTCATTCTAGGAGACGTAAAGGCAAACATAATGTTGTACAATCTGCGAAGTTGTTGATAATTTTGACACTTTATACTATTGTTATCAAACAATATATGCTTGAGTAATAGTGGTGGTTGTTTCAAAAGTGGCAACACAACTTTTCCATTTCCACATCATAATTGGAACTTAGGAACTGCACTATGTTTTTGTTTTCCAGTCTTCTCTTGATACCACATAAGTGCTCCATATTATGTGAATTCAATGGAAGGATCACCAATATTTGAATAACCTATCAAATTATTAAAAAAAAGAAGCATAGCATCATATTAAATTATACATTCTAATAGCACAGAAAATGTACATCTTCCAAGTCTACCAACTGAAACTTTTGTTGAAACAAGTTTGAAAATTTTAATGCAATTTACATGTAATGCATAATTACAAAACTGTCACAACGATACATACCAGTATTGGGACAATTCAACAGTGTGGAATTTGTGTCATAATCTTCTTGATCATCAACACTTGAAGTTGTGTCATAGTTTGCGTTTTCGTTTATGAATTCGCAGGAACTATCACTAAGTGATTCATCAGCTGATTCTTCTTCAAACGATTCATCACCATCAATGTTAGTATTTGTATTATTACGTACATTACTTGTGGATGAAGAGGCACGTTTATGATCAAGGTTTGAAAAAGTTTTGAATAGATTGGCAGTCATAGATCGTATAACATCAAGATTAAATTATTTTTTAGATGAAACTGCTTCAACAATTGGTTGTGTATTTAAATGGTTGTACATTTGATTAGGCAATGAGGAGGAGGTTATACCACTTATAAGTGTATTTGTAATGAAACTGTGTGGATAATTGAACATAACTTTACCACCACTTTGGTTGACAATATGGTCACGATGTTTGCCTCTCTGTGACATCTTTTGTTGGATTATTGTCTTCCTTTTCTCTTGTGCTGAGGCAACAATCTATTTTGGGGATACAACATCAGGAGTAATGGTTGAGTTGGAGTTGCCAGATGCAGACGTTGGTGTTGTTCCTTTAGTATTTGATGAAGCAGAATAATTTTGATTCTCCAACCCAAATTGCTTAAAGATAACTAACGACACACACTGATTCAAACCCACGTTCAATTTTTGTGTAGTTGAAATAACAGAACCATTTGGTTTTGCATTAGAATTTTGGTTTCTCTCATTCATCATTACAGAAGTGATACTAGATAGTGGTGTTCTAACATGTACTATAGATGGAGGAACCGACCTATTAAAAGATAAATCGTAGTTCATTCTGTTTTCATCAACTTTCTTCCTTTTAGATCTTCTTTCTTTAAGAAGTTGCTTCCTTTGTCTCTTGCCAATGCTGCAGCTTTTTTTCTTCTAACACAACAGTGTGATTCTATACTTGTTACAGAACTCAGCTCCACAGCAACTTGTACATATAATTTCCGTTATATCAATATCAATTCTTAAAAATGCACTTGAATTGTTTGAATTATTTTAATTTCGATAATGATAACATATGTATGTTGGGAAAGGAATAGCAAGGGTTTGAACAGATACACAATTGTGACTTTAACACATATGATTTGTTTAACTATTCATTATAAAATAGGTAACTATTTTTTTAATCATACATTAATCACTGTCACGTAGCAGATCCATCCAATTTGTATGTTAGTAGGTTATGCTATTGGCCAAGTTCATTCTAACCAAAGATATACATAATATACATTCTTAAATAATATACATAATTAAATAATAAAATGTGTTGAACTTAAAATGTTGTGTAGCATGTATACATTGTATATGTTCCAAATGCTTGTGATTTAATCATAGTAGGAATAACCGCATTTAAACACTCTAATATAGGTACAGTGAATTAGGTTATGTAACATTAAGGTCATAATAAAAAGTAAACTATCATCTATTTTCCTTTGCCATCGTGTAATAACTATATGTTTGGTAACATGCAAAAATTGACCAACTCACTGTTAGCTGGAGATTTCGATTGAAGAAAAGTTCTTTTAAGAATTAGAATTCGAGGAAGAATGGCTTTTGATGGCCATTGCCGAAAATAAATGGCTCCTGATGGCCATGATTCGAGGATGTTATTTAAGTTGAAGTAAAGATGATGGAAATCGAAGCTGATTCGAAACAAGTTGTCTTTGGGACTAAAGCAATTTTTGCGAAATACAAAGGGTATTGAAGCTTTGCGTATTTCGTGGCATTCTCATTTTAGATCACGTTGCCACCTATCGAAAGAGAACTTGGGCGGGAGGATTTGAATTTCGAAACATTCTCTGTAACCGAACAAGGACAGATGGCACCCCAGGGATTCGAGACATATGCATGTGAGCAACGTGGAATTTCGTTAGTGTAGGACCGTTAGGGTCGGAATTAGTATAAATAAGGGTCTTAATATCAGGATCCAGTGTGTTCATTTTGTACAAATCACTCACAAATCACTCAAGTATCAAGTGTTAAGAGAACGAGTTCGCTGAGAAATGTACGTATGACACCAACACCATTTTAAATACATTTGTATTCATCTTTATGCAAGTATCTTTTCAGTATTTCTATCTTTCGTTATATTTCAGCCATTAACATTCTTGCACTTTTATCTTTCGTTCAAATTTACTTCGAAGCAATTTACTTTCTGCAATTTACGTTCCTGCACTTTAAGTTTCTTGCAATTTATATTTACTTTGTCTTTCGCCAAAGTTATATTTACGTGTATAACAAGGTGATCGTTAATTTTTACACTTCATTTGTTTATTTTCTTAAACATATTTCGAAGCCAAATAAACCAACAAATATGAACTAAGTTATCATAAAAGATAACTTTTTGACTATGTCCTAGGATCAATCTAGTCGATCCTGCGAGTAACCAAAGTATATTTTATAGTTTGGAAGACTAGAAGTTGTTTACCGGAAATCACCGCAAACAAATTGGCACGCCCAGTGGGACAGTGTCAAACAGATTTTCATTAATTTGGTGTTTTATTTTGTCTAGAATATATCAAGACCTTGTATGAACCTTAGGAACGGTAAATTAACCAACAGTGCGCCACCGATTCCTAAATGAAAGTACAACAAGAAAATGGTCAATTCGACTAGTGGAAGGGGAGATCAAGATCCCCCACAAGGGTCAGGAACTGTAGCAGCAAATACTACAAATGTTTCGACTTCTACATCACAAGAACAGGAAATACCCGTTTTGGGAGGATCTGCGGCTGTAGTTAGTTCCCAAGCCATGCCCGAAAGCACATCAGGGCCAGCAAGAACCATCCCAATTTCCAGTTCGACCACCATGCCTCATGTGACAGGCACAAACAAGATACCTCATTTTTCTACAAGTCAGGTACATTCCCCAAGGCCATTCTCATCTGCATTCGATGGTTGGAGGCCTGGAAATCCTTATGGAATTCCACACTCATATATGTCAGGATTACAGGGGGCAGGACCTACGTATACTGCGCCTAATGCCACGACATTTTCGCCTAATATGGGTTCAATAGGCCGAAGCGCACAAAATACATGCCAATCAAGCCAGATGCCTCTCTTAACTACTAGTAGTCAAGCAGTATTTAGGCAGGAAATGGACGCAAGTAACCACGATATGCTAGGTGTTCTTGCTAGAGAAATAGGGTCACTCTTTACCCCATTAGTAGAAAACATGACCAGGACTAACCGGGACAATGTAGAAACCTTCCAAAAAATATCATCACAAATAAATCGAATGGCAGATTTTATGGGAGTCCCACAAACTAGGCGAAGAAATGACCAACCCCCTTATCGAGAGGGTGACCCGGTCTTGGAACGTATTCAAGATGTGGTTCCTCCGCCTAGACCAACACCCGTTGATGTAGTTCCTCCGCCTAGGCCACCACCCGTTGAAAGAAACCAAGTGATAGACCTAGAGAATTCGAATCGAAGGACCGACTTTGGCCAACAAGAGACTATCATAGAAAGACCCAGATTAAGGGTAGTTGGTAGGAACGAACATCCAGACGAAGTAGTCCACAGGGTTAGGAGAGAAAATATGGCAACAGAAAATAACCTAACTGCCATGATAGAAATAATTATGGCCAATAATGACCTTAATACTGGACTCCAACGTCCAAACTACACATCCCCCGTAGCAGAATATATTATGCAAACGGAATTGCCAAGAGGTACCAAGGTGCCTAAATTCACAAAGTTTTCAGGGGACACTAGTGAATCGACTGTAGAACATATAGCCAGATATTTGACAGAAGCCGGTGATTTAGCAGGCAACGAGGATCTGAGAATTAAATATTTCCCTAGTTCACTAACAAAAAATGCTTTTACTTGGTTTACTACCTTACCCCCAAATTCTATAGATGCATGGGCACACTTGGAGAGATTGTTCCATGAACAATTCTATATGGGCCAAACCAAGATAAGTTTGAAAGAGTTGGCTAGCATCAAGAGGAAATTCACAGAACCCATAGATGATTATTTAAACAGGTTCCGCTTGTTAAAGTCAAGATGCTTCACAGTTGTCCCAGAACATGAATTAGTTGAAATGGCCGCAAGAGGTCTAGACTACTCAATTAGAAAGAAATTGGATACCCAATACTTAAGGGATATGGCCCAATTGGCAGACAGGGTTCGACAAGTCGAACGAATAAAATTGGAAAAGGCCAGAGCGAATAAAAGTTACAAGAAGGAAAGGGTAGCATATATTGAGGCTGAGGACGCTGAAGGCGAAGCCTTCGAAGATTCATACAGCGTCGAAGAGGTCGAAATAGACCTAGCCGAATTAAAAGAAGCACCACCTTATTCTTGCAAATTGCTCACTCCTTCGAATGAAAAAAATCCAGTCGAGAATGATAAAAGCGATAGATTTCCAAAGAAAACTTACACTTTTGACGTCACTAAATGTGACGAAATATTTGATTTACTAGTAAAAGATGGCCAGATGATAGTACCTTCTAATTCCAAAGTTCCTCCATTAGAACAACGGAAGAAACGAGGCTTTTGTAAATATCATGGTTTTTTAGGCCATAAAACCTCACAATGCTTTCTTTTCAGGGATTTAATTCAGAATGCTATCAAGGATGGACGTCTGAAATTCGATGATAAGGCAAAGAATCACATGAAGGTTGACGCAGACCCCCTGAATGTTGCTGACACTAATTATGCTGAACCAGTTGATGTCAACATGGTAGATGTGTCTGAAACTGATATTGCTGAATGGGAGGTAATTTCATCTGGAAAGCAGGCTACTGAGAGCCTAAATGACAATGCAGCCTTCAATACTGATGTTGAAGAATCTGTCGAGACCAAAATCACTGAAAATTTGAAGGAGAAAACCAGCGAGGCCATTGAAGACCTCAGGGTGAAACTCCAACAGATAAAGATCTTCGAAGCTTCCCCAGCAGGTGTCAACATGGTGAATGTTAGACAACCTTTATTTGAAGTAGAGGAGCTAGAGAAATGTTTGCTGAGGGAAAGAGGAAACTATGGAAATTCTCAGAAAGGTGAAAGTTTGAAAGATTATCTCTGGAAGTGTCACGAGAAAAATGCTGGACGGATGTTAATGTGTCCAAGATGCTCGATCATGCTGAATCGAAGGGTCCAAGATAACTATGAAAGGGCCCAACGAGAAAGGATGGAACAGCCTTGGAGAGGAGGAAACCTATTACTGAAGGTTTATCCAAGGCCAGAAGAAATCCTGGTGGGTTTCCTAGTTAGGTGTCACAAGGAGAAGACAGAGATTGTTATGTGTCCCAGATGTGGAGCAGTCTATGATAACCTTATGGCACAATTATTCGAAAGAACGCTATTCACCACTGGTAGGGAGTCTCAGGGACTCTTTCCCAACATGTATGTGTTCGACAATCGAACATCATCAAAAAGGTTTGATAGTCCTCATCCTAAAGCTCGAAGCGTGACATTCAAGCTTCCGGCAGACATACCCATGGATAGATGGACACAAGCTGGTGCCTGAAACAACAAGTGGCGAAGTTGGGACCAAGGGGGAAGAACTGCAATGGCTTATAGAAAGCAATTCCAGACCTCAAATCGAGAGATATACATGTTGGAGAATTACAAGGGTACAAATCCTATGTCCAGATCCCAATGGAGAAGACACCAGAGGATGAAGAAAGCCCAGAAAGATTACAAGGCAAAGGAGGTTGGAGAGTCTAGCAGTACCAAAATCCCAATGCAGGGGGCACGATCAAGCAAACATCTGTTAGAACGCAAGCTATTCAGTTCTGAGAATGAGAAAGAAGAGGAAAAGATGCACTCCAGTCCTTGGAAGGAGGACGATAGAATGACAAATGACTTCGACTCAGACGGAGTGTCATCTATAAATTTCAATTGCAATGTTGTGTCAGTGCTCCCTCACGAGTTTAACCAGGAAACAGAAGCTGAAGATTGCGATCAATCCGGATTCAGAGACAAGCAGAAATTCCTTCAAATGTATATTAGGAAATGATGATGAATGAGTTAGTGGATCTGGACGAGGACAGGCTTCGAGCGTTGGAAATGATAAAAAGACAAAAAGAAAGGGTGTCGAGAGCATACAACAAAAAGGTGAAAGGTAAAACATTTATTAACAATGACTTAGTTTGGAAAGTTATTTTGCATATAGATCGAAAGAATCAGGCTTTAAGCAAATGGTCTCCACACTAGGAAGGACCTTTTCAAATATTAAAAGTGTTTTCAAATAATGCTTATGAGATAGAAGAATTGGCAGAAGATCGCAGGATTTTAAGAGTGAATGGGAAGTATCTAAAAAGATACAAGCCAGTCATGCATGAAGTAAAAATCGCAAAAACGTAGACATTAAAAATGTATGCCGGTGGCCAAAATGGTGAAACAAGTACCAAAATGGCTTTATACCTAAATAAGATATGTAATATATAAACTAAGAAGACAAGACGATGTCAAAATATATTTCATTATGATTAATAGTCAAGGGTACATTCAGTCAAGAAGATTGCGTTTGCATGCAAACTAAAGTTACAAAAATGGGGCATGCTAAAAAACTATCAAAAGAAGCGTTCAAAATTATAGACAATAAAACCAAGGCATACAATGCCTCCAACAATGCATCCAACAATGCCTCCAACAACGCCTCAAACAATGCCTCCAATAATGCACCCTTCAGTTGATCCTTTGTTCCAAACCTTCCAGGTGCAACAGGGGCAAACTTTTTGCTTCAAAAAGATCTAGAGATCCTTCTGTGCGCATTCTCTTCACTAATCCCTGTTTAACAAACATGTGGGATAACAACCTTCCATAGGGAAGACACGTTGCTATGCCCTGACGGGAAGCAGCAATAGCGACGGCTTCAGCAAGGTGTTTGAAGATCATCAAAGGAAAGTTGATTTTCTTTCCCCTGAGAGCACAGAGGATGAACTCCATATCCTCCACCATGATGCTTTCTTGATCAACATTTCGTGGGCGAAAGTTGCCCACTAAAAGTTGATGCCAAATCCTGCTAATTTTGGCACTGAAAGGATTATTAGCCATGAGGGCCCTCAAAATGGAAGAGGTGCTCATGGTGAAGGAGTTGTCAGCAAAAACCTCGCCGGAGTTCTCACATCTCAGCACTTCAGAGATGGACGAGGGAGAGATGGTAATAGGGGCTCTTCGAACGTGAGACACGATGGTGGTTCTTCCTTCTGAATCCATCCGGAGGGATGCAAACATCCAGAAGTCCGCCAGCATGTTTGGGTAAACAGGCCCTTCTAAGATTCCTTGGTAAACCTGTAAGTGTTGGTTGACAAACAGTGCATCAACATTGATGTTGTTCTGATCGAACTCTTCCACAGAAAGTTTAAATTCTTTATTGATAGAAGATCTGATATTGTTATAGGTTAAAGGTGTCATTGTAACAAGGGAGTACAAGAAGAAAAGAGAAAACTTTGATAAAAATATGGAAAGAGGATGAATAAAATGATCAGAATGCCAAGGTTTATATAGAGAACATTGGTCTTAAAGAGTGATTACTCTTTAAATCCTGATTGGACCGCGTGCGATTTCCCCGAGGGAAGATATAGAGTCCGCCGTTTCTGGCCTTGGAAGTTGGAACGTAATCATTTTATAAACTGATACACGCACTTCTTAATTAGACGTTTTGAAAAAGTGATGTCATCATTTAATGTGGTTACGGCTAGTGGAGTAGAAACGTCAAATCAAAACCTAAAGTGGCTGCGAAGAGTAATCATGTCACGTAGATACGCTATCGAGGTCATTATGATAGTTGGAAGATAAATTTTTTGACAATTTAAGAATTGTTAAAATGTTATTTGTAACATTTTGCAAAATATAATATATGGATGTCCCAAAGACAAATTGCGCATACATTCCTTAGCTAGTCTGATTACAAAAGTAAAACAAAATGCTAAATGTAAAGATATTACAAGGGTTATGACAATTAATGAAAGTCTTTAGGAATATTATCCTTCATCTTGGAATATTGGGATGCGCATAGTGACAGACGGCGTTCGATTAATGCTTGTTGTTTTTTCAGCTCTTCGATTTCTGGTACTAATTTCTGCGCCGTTTCGAGATGTCGAATCCCTAATTGCACCACTTCATTCAACTCGTTCTGTTGGGTTTGTTTGATTTCCTCTTGACGGGATTTGCCAGCTTTTATCTTCGCTTCGAGACGTTTGATTTCTTGTTCCCAGGATTTGATGTCTGCTCCACAAGTTTCATATTCCTTTTGACGTTGTGCACGCTCAAGCTCGAGAGCACCAGCTTTAATAGTTGCGTCACCAGCAGCTTTCCACGAAGAACTATGAGAAGTTACTTTTGTGTTGAGTTGTTCGTCGACATCTCGCTTTCGAAGAGTATCAGCTTGAAGGTGATCAACCAGAGAACTTAGCGAGACAATCACTTATGAGACTTCCTTTGAAACCAGGAGTAGATCCACCTTCTTTAAAAGATTGTTCAAACCAAAGCAGATGGTGGAATCTTTGCTTAGAACTTCGATAAGGTCGGTTTCAAAAAACTTCTTCTTTATCTGACGAAGGAGGTTTGGAATATCATTCCCCTTATCGCTTTCTGCCAAAATGTTCGAAGAAGGCTCAACCCTGATGGGCAAAACATTTTCGGCATTCATCTTAGCCTTGAGGAAGCTTACAGGATCAGTATTCTTAAGTTGCTCCAGTTCAGTAGAAGTGAGCACTGTGGGGATCTGTTTCGAGGTAGCCGCAGGGGTAACTATGGCCTCAAAGGTCGAAGTTTCATTGTTGCTTGGTGGAGGCAAACTAGAAGCTTCATTCATATTCTCATGTTCAGAGATGGTATCTTCACTCCCAGTTGGCTGCCCAACTATATTGCCGCTATTAGAATGTTGAGGGTTTTCCTCCATATCTTCGTCTTGATGGGTAGGTGGAGAAGCGTCATCTGAACGACTTTCCTCAGCATGTACAGGTGAAATGATAGTCGCGATAGGTTGAATGTCTTCGAGAACTGGAGAAAGAGTAGGAGATTTGCGTCGAGGAATACCTGTTACATAAATCAAAATTTGTTAAGACGGGAAGTTGCGAAAAGCTTGATTGTTAACTTAAGGGCAAATGTATACCATGAAGATTGTCAAGATCGATGTTGAGATTTGAAGTGTTGAAATCAGAAGTAGCTGTGCCTACATCGTCCTGCATATACAAGGTAAAATGTATACTTAGCAATTGAGGTTAAGTGTTAAGAATTGTTATAGTATAAAAAATCAAATACCTTGGTCGGGACATTATCTAGGCTTGAGTTATGACTTTCGACAACTGGGATATTACCAGCAGTTTTTAAAGGTGATTCATCAGAAGATACCTTATCACTCGATGAAGTAAGCTTCGAAGTCCCAGATCCCTTTTCTTTGGTTAAAGAAATGGTAGTCTTTTGTCTTTTCTTCGTGGCTTGTCTGGTACGAGGAGATTTGTCTTCATCATCCGAAGCACTAGTGTTGGAAACTTTCCGTTTCGAAGGTGTCGGAGGCCTCGAATTCTGAGAATATGCACATTGAACAAAGTGAATAATACTCAAAATAAATGCGCAAGTTAAAGTACGAAATATATACGTACCGTTGGTTTCTTGCCAGTAGTGACAGAATCATTCCCACTTACTTCGTTACTTTTTGAAGCTCCAGCGCCCTTTTGTGCAGCTGCTTCCTTGATAACTCTCTTTCGACCTACAGCTGTGAACGAAACAAAAGTTAGTATATAAGTAAAGAAAGAAGGTTAATCGAAGGATAGTCCAGACTCCAACCTTCAGGTATAGGAGTCAAGACACGAACGTGCTCAGGACTTATATGAAGATGTCCCTTGAAATTATCCAAGGTGTACTTAGTCGGAACCACTCGTTCAGCGCGTGTTTTGGATTGTTCGTAAAGGATTTTTGGGACATTCCCACACACAAACCAGTCTGGAAAAGGAGGACTTAGAGCCACACCAAATTCAGCGCTAGGTAGTGGAGGGAATTTTGGAGGATTAGGTTTGAAAGCCACTTCATAACGTAGTTCAGGTCGAACATACGTGGGCAATTTCAGCTTATCCAATTTAGTAGAAAATTTTTCACGTAAAGTGACCGCAGCTTCAAGAACGGTCTGACTAAGATCATCAAGCCTGTAGATAGTTTCAAATAATTTTTGGAAGGCTTGGATTTCTTTAATATGAGTCGAAGTACCTTTTGTGAAGTTCGCCTGCACATCAGCAAAAGCTTCAATTAGTTCTTGAGAAAGGCTTTCAGCATCGAAGATTTGTTTAGTATAATACTCTGTCCACCATTGATGGAAATCTATGGTAGAGTAGAAGGCAGGTTCGAAGGAGATGGGAGAGAGGGTCGTGATGCCAACATATTTGGATATTTTGGATTCATATTCCTCTTCAGATAAATGCATAGTGTGCAAGCACATGTGATTCCTCTTGTCGTACATGCATTTTGGTTTAAGCTGAACCAATCCAAATTGCCTCGAGACAAGATTCGGTTGATAGCAAAGGAGACAGCAATGACTCTTGGGATATCGTAATCGATGGTATAACAGTTTAGGAGTTAAAAAAGCCTCCAAGATAACCAGGGATTCAGCTTGTTGATCTGGAGAAGTTGCAGGAAATTCTCGAGTAAACCATTCAGGACCTACTTCTCTTTTAACAAATGGAGCCATGGAAGGACTAAACTGATAACGTTTAGCGAACATCATTATGTACGCTAGAAAAGTCTCGCAAAGCTTTCCTGTTTCTTCTTTTGGAGTTAGGTGAGCTAGTCTAGTTCCTTCGACTGTTCGATTTTTAATTGCTGTATCTTCTTCATCCACGGTACCTTTATATGGGAGATGAGCCTCGAAATTAACATTGAGCCATAGCTGCAATAACCAGAAGGGGCCAGCGAAAAGGAGAGATCCTGTTTTGTAATTCTTGACGAGATATGTTGCTTCGCCAAGATTTTCGTAAAGGAATCCTAGAATTAACTAGCTTAAGTTTAACCTTTTCCCAGCATTTATCTGGTTAGCCATACAAAGATACCTCTTTGCCACTTGGATGGATCTAGAACAAAAAACACATCTCGAAAGCCAGAGTGCTAGAAATGCAATATGTTCTTCATCTGTGACTTCAGTAGTCGTTTGGACATGGTATCTCTTGATAAAAGCAGTATAGGTGACTTTTACTTCGTTGAACTGGATGGTGTCAGTATCCATGAAGTTGGGATCAAAGATTTCCCCAGTTGGTCGAAGCCCTGTGATAGCGGCTATATCGAAGAGAGTAGGGGTAATCATTCCACAAGGAAGGTGGAAGGTATTGTGAGAAGCATCCCAGAAATATACTAATGCTACTAACATGGTTTGGTTGTATTCTAAACCTGTTTTGGATAATTGGATTAGATCATAAATCCCTAGTTCTTTCCAAAACGAAGCCTTTTGGTTTTCTACCTTAGTCAGCCAAGCATAATATAGGCCAGGATCTTTTTCTAAAGGAATTGATCTAAAGACTTTTAGGAAATTAGTCACATAGTTCAACCTAATTTTCTCTAAGGCTACAGTGGCTTCAGTCGAAGCATCATCTACATTGGCAGTTTCAGCTAAGATTGGGTTGCCATTTTCATCTATTTTGTTCTTACTAACCAAGGGCCTAGTCTTATAATAAGCAGGGAAAAATTTACCCAGAGAAGAGTTATTTCCTCCAGGTAAAGGACCCATGAAGGTATGAGTTTTTCTAGAAAGTTCAAAAGGAACGATTACCTGAGAAGCGTAGATAACGCGAGTTTCTGCTATGTTTGGGTCTGGAATGTGTTGTTGGTTCCCTATCTGTGTGGGATGATGAAGATTTTGAATGGGTTGGAGAGCATTTGAAGAAGACGCCATGGATGTGTTTGTTTCAAGAATTAGGTTAAAAAACCAAAGAGGATTTCTTTTTCTGTGATGGTCGCAGAAGGATGAAAGATGAAGTTGTGTGAAGGCAAAGGGTTAAGTATTTAAAGGTTTAGTAGGAACCTTTTTCAAATCTTTGAGTAAAGGTTGAAAGGACACGCAGCAAGAGATGATTTAATCTAACGGCGGTCGAACAGTTATTAGCCTTACTCCTAGTATATAGGAGCAATGATCACAAGTAATGGCAAAACGTGGGAATGAACGTCTTGAAGGGACGTTTTTGAAAATGACAAGACGTTTTGAAAGATGAGTCATAAATGATTATGACGGTAATTAAGTGTCTTGGAACTCTAAAAAATGAGTAAAGCGAAATCTCATCATGACAAGAAACGCCTATTTCTCTTGTTTTCGAAACAGGCATTTATTGGGGGCAATTTGTTAGCTGGAGATTTCGATTGAAGAAAAGTTCTTTGAAGAATTAGAATTCGAGGAAGAATGGCTTTTGATGGCCATTGCCGAAAATAAATGGCTCCTGATGGCCATGATTCGAGGATGTTATTTAAGTTGAAGTAAAGATGATGGAAATCGAAGCTGATTCGAAACAAGTTGTCTTTGGGACTTAAGCAATTTTTGCGAAACACAAAGGGTACTGAAGCTTTGCGTATTTCGTGGCATTCTCATTTTAGATCACGTTGCCACGTATCGAAAGAGAACTTGGGCGGGAGGATTTGAATTTCGAAACATTCTGTGTAACCGAACAAGGGCAGATGGCACCCCAGGGATTCGAGACATATGCATGTGAGCAACGTGGCATTTCGTTAGTGTAGGACCGTTAGGGTCAAAATTAGTATAAATAAGGGTCTTAATATCAGGATCCAGTGTGTTCATTTTTTACAAATCACTCACAAATCACTCAAGTATCAAGTGTTAAGAGAACGAGTTCGCTGAGAAATGTACGTATGACACCAACACCATTTTAAATACATTTGTATTCATCTTTATGCAAGTATCTTTTCAGTATTTCTATCTTTCGTTATATTTCAGCCATTAACATTCTTGCACTTTTATCTTTCGTTCAAATTTACTTCGAAGCAATTTACTTTCTGCAATTTATGTTCCTGCACTTTAAGTTTCTTGCAATTTATATTTACTTTGTCTTTCGCCAAAGTTATATTTACGTGTATAACAAGGTGATCGTTAGTTTTTACACTTCATTTGTTTATTTTCTTAAACATATTTCGAAGCCAAATAAACCAACAAATATGAACCAAGTTATCATAAAAGATAACTTTTTGACTATGTCCTAGGATCAATCTAGTCGATCCTGCGAGTAACCAACGTATATTTTATAGTTTGGAAGACTAGCGGTTGTTTACCGGAAATCACCGTAAACACTCACACACTAAACAATGACACCTTTCCTGTTACCATATCATAGTTATGGTCTCAAGGTTGTTACCATTATTACATTATGTGACATCAAATCACCATAATATCTTTAACCATATTGAGAAGCAACCCTTGAATGACCATTTATTTATTTATATGTTATATATTTCATCCACCGTTTTACTCTCATCAAATCGTTTAATCTCATTTACCAACCATTGCTTACTGAGTTTGAGATAGCAACCCAAAAAATTGAAGTTGTCTTCTTCACCCACTTTGAAAGGGTAAAATACAAAAAAAAAACTAATTGTTCTCTACGTTATTCTGTCCTCTTTTAATGTTGCATTATAATTGTAGAAGTATTGTTACATCGATGTTAATAAATATGTTTGAATAGATTTGTGCCACTTGACACCAATGCTCTTTATGATTTCCTTGGAAAAACGGTTGAAGAAATTGAAGCTCTTGATAACAAAGTTCCATTTGTAGACTTGTTTCCGGAGATTAATGTTGGCAGTACGTCATTCTTTGTTGATGATGTCAACGAAGGCAAATTAGGCAAAGATGAGGCAATGCTGAATGAAGGGAATCAGAAGGACGAAGTTGGAGAGTTTACTGATACTAATAGCAATAATGGAGGGCTGCAAAAAGACATCTTTTGGGACAAAGATATCACCAATGCAAGGAAGAAGGGAAATTAAGTTCTGGTAAGATATATCTTTAACTAATGTTGTGAATATTTCATTTATATGACAAATGTTGGATTAGCGTGAAAGATTCAATTAAAAATAGCTATTAACTCGTGGCTTGCTGATGATGCAGCATTTTCCAGCAAAAGTGATCAAAAACATAACTTCGTGCACTATGATGGATCTCGAGACCGCTGAATATTATGACTATACAATCATCAAATCAAAGAGGAAGTATGTGGAAATGTATCTTGCATGAGGATGGTATTCGTTTGCTAAAAACAGAAAACTGAAAGTTGGAGATAAGCTTATTTTCCACTATAATTGAGAGAAGAAAATTTTGCATGTCAAGGTGTTCAGAGATGATGAAAAGAAGGAAAATTGAAGGACAAGCTATCATCTTTGTTATGTTATGTTTCATTTTTTATTTTGGTTGTTGAAAGGGTCGTCTGCTATGTTAAGTAGGAAGATATAGTCTATGTTCTTCTATGATTTTATTTCCTTTTCTTTTGTTTATTAAGTTTGAACGTGAATGTATTGTGGTTTATCCATAATTTAATTTCCCAGTTTGCTGATTTAATATAATTATGTTTGTGTTTGTTTCTAATTATTTCAACAGTCTAATATGTATATAACAACTTACTCTATATAGTATATATATAATTTGTATGATTGATTAATTGGACTCTATATACTTGCATGCAATATAACTTAAATCTTTCTATTTACTGTTGTTAATATGATAGATTCAGAAATTGTACGATAAACTAAAGTTTAGCATGAATTCAAAATGTAACACTACTTTTAAGGTATACTAATTCATGAAAATTCTACTAACATTAAGTTATAATAAGTTGATTTATTATCAATTGAATTCAATATTTCAAAGTAAATACTTCTAAAAATAAAATGCATCTTACAAATTTTGTTAAGTTGTTACTAAACATAGATAAAAATAAAAAGGACAACAATCACATTTGAACAAACTCCAACAAAACACCTTGAACAATATTCGTGAACACCATTCAAACTTCGAACAACCCAAAAAGCATCTTAGCATGTCAACAGTTCAAAACAGACACTTGGATTGTGTTTCCTGGAGGGTACCTGATGCTAAATTCCACAACATCTCCTTTCTCGAGCTGACTCTCCTTCACCAGTTCATGCCAACCATGGCATAGGTATTTCTCAATGTTGTAGTTCCTCGCGTATGTGTGAACTTCACCGTTATAATAATCGTCGGCGTTAGTGTCAAAGAGCAGTACACTAAAGATTCCCGCTAAGTCGCATGTCATTACCACAAGAGATGGTATTTGTTGTACATTTGCATAACAAATATTACTGAAATTATAAGCTACATATATAATTTCTAATATGCACTTGGATACCATAATAACAGCTAACTCACTAGAACATTCCTCTTAAAAGTATCTAGATCTTTCACTTCCTTCCTTCAGGTGCAGTAGTTTGCATCGCCTGAAGCGTTATCATCAAGCTGATTTTCCACAACACTATCTTCATCACAGCTGCAAACCAAAAACACCCAGTAGATCGTTAAGCAAAGGTTTCACATAAATGAGATCATCGGTTTAAAAGCAATAATACAATACACATGTATTTAAAATATTATGTTATACCAAAAAAAATCCAAACAAAAATGTACCGCAATAGGTAAATTCAAGAGGATTTTCATTTGCAAATAAGTAGGTTACCTGGTGTAGCCACTTTTTCCTGATTCCATTATATGTGTCAGATGAAAGGGGTTTTAGGAAGAGAACTATGTTTATAGAAGAAGAATAAAATAGGCGTATTTAAACTATACACTATGCACAATTAATGCTATGGTATACCCCAAGAAGTTTGCATTCAAACCTTTTTATTGACCATTTCAACCAATAAGTTTGAATTCAAACCTTCCTCATGAATATTTTACATTAATTTGCTTTTTACCGTTTCAACCAATGCAATCAATATTACAATATCAGTGGAAAAGTTGAATAAGAAAATGCGTGAAATACAGTTTTAATTGAGTAATATTTATTGTTCATTTGATAAAAAAATTGCAGAAAAGATATCATAATTGATCGATTGCTTATTCTTTTAATTTTTAGCTGTCTTACATGTTACAAAAAACAATTGGAAACATGCCAGATATTCCCATAGTGTGCAGCACGGGTGTCAATAACAAAGCATGCGAGGTGTATCTAACAAAAAATGATCTCATCATTTGTTGGTTGAGATTTACAATAGTACATAATTTTATTCAAGTAATAATATGACAATATGGAATTTACTTTTACAATAGTGAAATTACTTTCAACATGGGCATCATGGAGCAGAAATTTCAATATGACAATAAGGAATTTCTGAATCATACAGAGTAATTTATGAGAAATTAAGCATTTAACTAATTGGAGAGACATGGGTCTTAAACATAAACAATAAAACTAAGCGAAAAATATAATATCAGGTCCAAAATAATAAAAGCAAGAAAAAACATTAACAATGACATTGTTGTGTTCAAAATTAACAAAAACTAAGCATGCAAAAAAAGTTGAAGGTAAATATTTCTCCTTCTTTATTTCGTTGGCTAACTTGGTTGAGGAAAGTTAGACACTCTCAGTATCTTCTACTCCATCAATCAAACGCCTCTTAGACGGAGTCAGGCCAGCATTTCCAACAACAAGGTCATAGTTTGCAGATGCAGATAATGGTTCCTACTATGATAATGGACAAACAATTATCAGACTATGCATATGGTAAGAGTAATAAGGAGTACAATGGCTTCGAAATAGAGTAAATAACTCCCATAACAACTTATTAGTTCATTTTATGACAAAGCATTCGGTGTTTGAAGCTTCGATGTAGGCTGCCAAGGCAAAACAATATTATTCCAAATTAGTAAAGAGTATTATACAATGAATATGAACCCAAAGATCACCTCTTCAGATTTGAAACCCTCCCTTATTTTCCGACGGGTATCCTCATCAGGTTTGAAGCCAATGACAGAAAGTCAACCATTATTAGGCTGAAAAACAGCTCTAATAGCCAACTCCCTTTTTAGTATTGCATCAAGATCGTAAGAAAATTCAAGCGGATTATCTTCACTGGCCTAAATCATTAGAAACAAACGTGTTAAACATACATGTTAAAAAACATATACTTAAGTATGTCTTTCCAATCAACTTGACGGTCCTAAAAGATGAACTTCGCATTGAATTTGCCATCAACAACCAAAACTTCCAGCTTGTACCTGATAGATTTGTACTAAGATGAGAAGTGAGTTACATTGATAATTGGAATTATACTATATACAATGTAGCGTAATAAGAAAAGTTTGATTATCACAAAATCTTGGCACCGGCTCTACACTTATGTGTTTCGCATAATACATTAGCTTTCCTTCCTTTAGAGACACATTCCTTGTGCATTTAACACATCCATCATAATACCATCTTGTTTGTCCAGCCTCAAATTTCTCCAACGTCGCAACCGTCAGACAGGTCGTCTCCTGAGCAATCGACGATCGTTACAAAGGTTCCTTCATATGTGTATTAATCATAATTGAAATATAAATGCAAAAGTGTTTACATGTTGCAGAGTTGATATTTTAGCAAGACTCAATATTTCAGCTTTCCATACAAATTTATCAAAGTCAGAATAATGAGAGTTTTGTGTTGCGTTAACTTGCATACTCGAAGAAGATAGCAATGGCAATTCATCTTTAAGGCTGTTAAATTGAGAAGACAACCATCATGCATAATAAAGATTTATAAAGAATTCAAAATCAGAATTATATATACAATAGATAAAAATATAAAAACTCGAGGTAATTACCTTTCTTTTAGCTTATGAATTTCATCAATCAACAACTTTGTGCCGTTCCATGCATTTGACACGTTCAACGGAAAACCTCCTGCAAAAAAAAATCATGATAAGTTTCATTTTTCAAACATTATAATTTCCACATAATTGTATTCTCAAAATTTGGATCACAAAAACGAAAAACTAATACCTTGAGGCTCCTTAATCCTTGCGTTAATCAGCAGAACAACTATATTCCCATCTTCCTTATGAGTCTTATAATATTCGTTAAGTTGTACAACAAGGTGGCCCCATATAGTACACTGTACAAAATATTTGTTGTTACCAAAAGCATTTGAATAAGTTAATATTATAAGATTCATGAATACAATAATATGATATAGAATTACAATAAAGGTATATTCAACTATATAAGCCAAAACATATAACATATAATAAATTTCTTTCAAAAGAACTTGCATCATACCTCATATTAGTGATGGTAAAGACAATCTTGCTCTTGTTCATGTTATCAAGATTTATTTGGGATTGAGAAAACTCAGTAATTCCTCAAAGAATATCTATACCAAAAAAATTACAATTGATGTTGTAAGTAATTTATAACATTTATAATAAATATTCGATATGATTAACTTACCAACTAACACATTAGACTAAAATTTTCCCTCAACAATGGCATCCAATCCAAGTATGTTCAGGTAGTTTACAAGAATGCCAGGTAGGTTAGTTTTCTTAACCGAAGTTGATCCACAAAATACTAATTTACAACTGTGATTAGTACATTTAAAAGAGAAATCATTGTTTGACACTTTGAAATTCTGCATTATGTAGGAACTTCCAACAATAAGTTGTTCCTTGAACTTCGAAACCAAAAAAGGAGGCACAATTACTTGAATCATATCACCCTATAAATAAATAACACCAAAAAGTTATATTACAAAGACCCTACAACCATAAAAGGTTGTTTCCTTCATCAACAACAATACACAATATTTAGTTCAAACACAAGGCAGTCTTGAACATCAACAACATGAACATTTATATTCAGGATACACAGAATAATATAAACGCATTCGTTAATATATCAAACAGTCTGAAAAGATATATTACGAAAATGATCGATTTTACATACCTTTGAATCAACTAAAATCATTTCAATGTGTTATTTTTTTGAAGCACTTATCACCGACCATATATGTTTACATCTAACGGTGATCTTCCATAAATCTTTTGAGTCATTGATATCCTTAACAACTTCAATAGGCCGAGCCATTGATCGAAAGTGTCACTCTAATAAGAACATGATGAATCGGTTAAAACACATATGGAGTATTAAACGCCTCAGCAGAATGTTTAAACGAAAGAAATGTAAGACACCATTTTTTAAATTGAAACTGAAACAAAGAAACAGAGAACACATAGAATAAAACATTGAAGGATTTAGCAATAACCTTTTTCGGAATAACCACAGTTGAAGGTTGGAGATGCAGATGATTTGTGATGACCAAATAAAGAGGCATTTCTCTATTTTGTAATGATGCACTTCGTAGAACGTATTAATCAGAAGAATATGGAAAGTTGTGTTTGTGGCTATTGATGAGTAGTGGTTTTTCACGTTCCAAATCCTATGCAATGAACGTGAAAAAATTTATGCAATCAGGATTATGATTTTGAATTTCATAGTGTTTATTAGTGAAACAATAAATCTTACTTAATGGAAATCCTAATCACACAGTGAAATAATATTACTATTTAAAATAAATAAAAATGGTTTGAATAATTTTGGTGTTGACACATAAGCGACATTTATTGCCAAATCAATATAAATCAAGGATTATGCAATTAGTCGATTTTAACCCTGGAATCAAAATAGTTTAAGTATTTAATCAGAAGGTTAATTATGGTTTATCCATATACTTTACATTTTATGTATTTATATTGATTTGTTTCGAAATAAATATCATTCTCACTTTTCAATATAGAAATAATAATAATTTTTTAATCGCCTCCTTTAATTATTACTCTATACATTACTTTCAATATATTAATAAGGTTAATTTAGTAAAAGTGCAATATTTTCTGACATTATTATTACATTAATTAATCTGTGTGGAAAAATCTTAAACTACACTCATTTTAAAATAGAGGGAGTAGTTAAAAATAAGTTTTTAATTTTAATCATCACGTCACGTATTTAAAAGTGGAGGAAATCAACAAAATTCAAAGGTCATCAAAATTAATATATCAAAATGACAGAGGCCAATTATTTAAAATATTCAAACTAGAGAACCAAAAATGCATTTAGGATCAGTTTGGTAAAAAATAGCGGTTGGCAGATAAGTTAGCTGATAGCTTGTAGTTTATAGTTGATAGTTGATGACAGATAGTTTATAGTTTATGGCTGATAGTTGCGACTGATAACTGATAAGCTAATTAAAGTATTTGATAAAATTAACGGTTGAAATAACTTATAAATGTAAAATAACATAAAAGATATTTAATACATAATTATTTAATTTGAAATTAAAATAAACTATAAATGATAAAAACGAGTTTATTCTAAAATAATAAGGATAGAAAACGAATAAAAAATGATAAATTATAAGCTATAAGTTAAAACACTATTTAAAATAGCGTATAAAAAAGAAGTTATAAACTAGTAAAATCAGCTACTTATCATCTATAAGTTATTATATTTTCTATAAAATATTTTTTTTTTTGAAATGCTTAACCATTATTTAGCAAGACTATTTTTAAAATAATTTAAATACGCACGTAAATATCGAGTTTGCTCGTGTCATTTGTTTGAACAAAGTTTCGTACCCTATACGACTGTTGTTTTTATTATGTTCTTTCATAAATACCCCTAGGTCGGTGTTTCTAAACGACACTGAAATTTTGAGTTACCAACAAAATTTGCCTTTACACATGTGACAAATGGAGAACGAGTTTTAATAGATGATGTAAACAAGATCTACTTTTGCCTAATCATAACATAGATGATAATGTAAAAAAATGGAAGATAAAAAATACAATGATGCACTTTGTGAATGCCGGCCAATTTTTCTCTCCATCTATCACAATAATCATCACATTTTAATAGAATATAAATTTAATAGAATATAAGGTGTAAAAAAATTACCGTTAATTTATCGAGAGTATTTAATTTTTATTTTAATTTTTTTAATATAATATAATTAAGTTGTTGTGATTTATTAACGGTGTAAGAAATTTTAATATATATATATATATATATATATATATATATATATATATATATATATATATATATATATATATATATATATATTAGAAAGAGAATGTATTGCACTTAAAGAAAAGTAAATATCTTTTTAATAAATAATATTTTAAAAACTAATTCAACTATTTCAAAATAAATAAATATAAATTATTGATTTAAAATTTAATTTGTAATATATTTTGATTTAGCAGTTTAGAGACCGAGAATTTCATATTTAAAAATGAATAAGTGAAACGTTACAGATTTAAACTCACGTCTGCGTCTGTATTTAATATTTTTGCATAACTATCAAATGAACTGACTTAATAAATCCTATAATATCTTATTTGTATTTTTTATAATTTATTTTTATAAATAAGTGGATTTCAAAAATGTAATTTGTATGACAATTTACATTTATAGTGAAGAAAAATTCATTAATAATTAATAAATTTAATTTAATAAAAATATAATCTCTTTTAATAATTTTATTAATTTGTCTAAAAAACTTAAAGTACATTAAAAGAACCATCATGAGAGAAGATACATATAATATAATATTAAATAAAAAGCAAGAAAGTTGTGAGTTAGTTTAGTTGGTTCGACATGTGTACGCCACCTCCCACTAAGATTCTCCAAAACCATACACAATATTATTCGTTATAATTCTTTTTCCAACGAAATATATTAAACAAATAAAAAAAGAAGAACAGAGTGTAAGAAAGAAATTGCAGGTTTCGGTTTTCCATATAACAAAAATTCAACATTATCTCTCTTTTTCTTTTGTGGCGTTTACGTCAAGAATGTTAAAATCCTGCAATTTTCTATAAACCATGCTTTAGGTTTTCTTCCATTTCACACATTTCAGATTCCTAACTTTGAAGCTTTCTCTCTTTATTCTCTCACCAGATAAGTTTTTCATTCTTTCACATTTCTGTTGAATTTGTTGTTTATCCTTTTCACGAATTCAGTTTTCTGATAATTCCTGAGAGGAATTTCGTTCTTGTTCAAATCTGAGTTTGGTTGTTGTTGTTGTTGTTGTTGTTGTTGTTCCCTCTCTCAGTTGGGATTTGTGTTCATCAGAAACAAATCCTGATTTGCAGAGACGGGTATGTTTAACCTAGTTGTTGTTTCTTCAGCTTTGAGCCTTTGAGCTTGTTTCATTGTAGCTTCTGCTACTGTTGTTCTTGTATGCAGCTTTGAGCTATTTACTACTAAAATTTATTGTTTATTGAACTCCATGTGTTTGGTTTTTGATTTTAGGTTATTTTGTGAGTGCAATTGATAATAAAAGGGGGAAAATAGTGTCTGTAATACCAACACCTCTGAAAAAAGTGTTTCTGTGTCAGTGTCGGTGTCTGAAAGCGACACTAATATTTGTGATTACGTTTATTTATTTTAAATTATTATTGGTGTCAGTGTGTTAGTGTCGGTATTGTGTTTCTGTTGTCTGTACTTCATAGATTGTGAGTGTTGTGGTTTAGGAGGGCTTGCGTCTAGGATTAGTTTGTTTACTATTTGATTGTTGGGTTTAAAATGGGGAAGAAAAAGAAGCAAATAGGAGAAACAAGTGAAGAGAATGGGAATCATAGAGTAATCGAGGATAAAAGTCCGAATGTGTATGATAATGATACTATAGTGTTTATATCGATGGCTCAAGAGTTGAAGGAAGAAGGGAACAAGATGTTTCAGAAGAGAGATCTTCCGGGAGCTATGGTGAAGTATGAGAAAGCGCTTAAATTGCTTCCGAGTAATCATATAGATGTGTCGTATTTGCGTAGCAATATGGCTGCATGTTATATGCAGATGGGACTTGGTGAGTATCCTAGGGCAATTAATGAATGTAATTTGGCTCTTGAGGTTACTCCGAAATATAGTAAGGCTTTGTTGAAGAGAGCGAGGTGTTATGAGGCTTTGAATAGACTTGATTTGGCGTTGAGAGATGTTAGCGCTGTTTTGATGATGGAGCCGAATAATATCATGGCGGTGGAGATCTCGGATAAGGTGAAAAGTGCGCTTGAAGATAGAGGGTTGAGAGTAAATGATGCGCAGATTGAGTTGCCTCCAGATTATGTTGAACCTTCTTTTGAAGTCTCTTCTAAAAAGGTAGTGAAAGAAAAGAAACACAAGAAGAAGAGCAAAAAAGAGAAGGTGACGGCTTCAAGTGAAATTGTAGAAAATCAAGCTGAGGAGAAACTTGACGATAGAGGATTAGGAGTAAATGATGCGCAGATTGAGTTGCCTCCGGATTCTGTTGAACCTTCTTTTGGTGTCTCTTCTAGTAAGGAAGGGAAAGAAAAGAAACACAAGAAGAAGAGCAAAAAAGAGAAGGTGACGGCTTCCAATGAAGTTGTAGAAAATCAAGCTGAAGAGAAACTTGAAGAGACGGAAGACGAGGTCAACCTTGCAGCTCATAAGGCTGACGACAATCATCTCGAAGAGAAAAAAAAGGGTGATAAATCAAAAAAGAAGGGGGCCAAGAAAAAGATTGATATGCAGAAAGATGATGCTAAGGAGGTCAATGAAGAAAATAGTAATGGTATAAATGAACCTAAAAAAGCAGTGAAACTTGTCTTTGGTGATGATATAAGATGGGCTCAATTACCAGTTAATTGCAGCCTCTTGCAGCTTAGAGAAGTTATCTGTGACCGTTTCCCAGGCCTAGGAGCAGTTCTTGTCAAATATAGGGATCTAGAAGGTGATTTGATCACAATCACAAATGATGAAGAATTGAAGTTGGCTGAAACAGGATCAGAGGGTTCCATCCGACTGTATATAGTAGAAGCTAATCCTAATCGCGATCCATTCTACGACAAACTTCACGTGAAGGATGTTGAAATTGATAATGCTCCCAAGAATGACTGTGTGGTAAAATCAAACGACATTATTAGCCCATCTTGTGTTGAAGATTGGGTCATTCAATTTGCACAACTGTTTAAGAATCATGTTGGATTTGAATCTGACAGATACTTAGATTTTCATGAACTTGGGATGAAGCTCTATTCAGAGGCTGTAGAGGATACGGTTACAAGTGAGGAAGCGCAAGGCCTATTTGACATGGCAGGAGGTAAATTCCAAGAGATGACGGCTCTAGCATTGTTCAATTGGGGAAATGTGCATATGTCCAGGGCAAGGAAGAAAGTGTATTTTACTGAAGATTCTTCTAAAGAGCATATGTATGAACAAATCAAAACTTCATATGAATGGGCCCAAAAAGAATATGCCAAAGCTGGAGAAAAATTTGAAGCAGCCATTAAAATACAGTCAGATTTTTATGAAGGCTTCCTTGCTCTAGGTCAGCAACGGTTCGAGCAAGCAAAACTTTCTTGGTATTATGCACTCAGTAGTAATGTAGATTTAGCAACATGGCCCTCCACAGAGATTCTTCACCTTTACAACAGTGCTGAGGAGAATATGGAGAAAGGAATGCTGATGTGGGAAGAATCACAAGAGCAGGAAGTGAGTGAAACCTCCAATATTGAATTGAACAGGATATTTAAAAATATGTCATCAGATGAAACTGCTGCACTGGCGGCAAACATGAGGTCTCAGATAAATCTCTTGTGGGGTACCATGCTATACGAACGGTCGATTGTAGAATTCAAGTTAGGGCTACCTATATGGCATGAATCTTTAGAAGTTGCAATCGAGAAGTTTGAGCATGCAGGAGCTTCTCCAACAGATACAGCTGTAATGTTGAAAAACCATTGTTCAAATAACAATGCCGTAGATGGTACATTTTCTCTCCTAGTTAGAAAGTTTTATGCATGATAGATAAGTATTCATTTATATATACTAACACTTCCAACAGGTCTAGGTTTCAAAATTGATGAAATAGTACAGGCATGGAATGAGATGTATGAAGCTAAAAAGTTGCAGAAAGGAGTTCCATCCTTTCGTTTGGAAGCCATGTTCAGAAGACGAGCGTCAAAAATTTACCACGCCTTTGAGCTTGTATGAGTTGCATGCTTTTCTTCAAGTTTTTGAAGAATCGCAGAGCCAACACTCACATGTTTTGCTTCTGTGCTTGAATTGCTATTTTCACCATGAGGTAACCGAAAGTCTAAGATCTATACTGATAACGTTCATGTTATTTCTTCTTTCTAAGTAGTGTTTTCATTACCTGCATTTGTTTATCTGTATGATTTGTTCCCTGATTTGAACATTTCTGTAAAATGAAAACCTATGTGTGCATCCTGCAAAAGCTTCTTACAGATATGAGAATCATAAGTTGCTGTTGTCTGCAGAGTATTGGTGTAAGGTTTAGCAAATGAAATTCTCAGTATGGACTTAAATATATAACATAAGTATTTACAGTTATGGAAACTACTTCTCAATCTGTAAATAAAACACTCATTAAGAGGGTTTGTAGCATGGAAAGGAGTAGTAACAGAATGCTATAATCACAAGTAGTCATTAAAAATAGTTACAGTCTATGTAGCACTAACACTTTAGATTGAAGATGTGTTCGGTGTTTGACATTGACATGACACCGGTATATGTGGTTACATTCAACCAATTCCATTTTATATTTGTGACTTGAATAAACTTTTTCATGATCTTACTAATCCCGATCTAGTTCTATTAGAATCCCTTTTTTGATGTTTTTTTCTTAAGGGAAATAGATTAACTTATGAAATGTTTTCAAATATTTTCTTCCATGCACCACTTTAAAGATTAGTTGGAGAGATGATTGTTTTGAACATATATAGTTTGTACATAGCGTTTGGTAGAACTTATGGAAATAGTTTCTGATATGCCTAAATGCTATTTCCAGCTTATTTCAATATGCTCTTTAGGATAGCTTATGAAAACAACGTGCAACTTATATGAAGACAAGGGGATATAAGCTTTTCATTTTACAGAAATGTTCATATCAGAGATAATAGTTGTTTATGACAAAAGAGTGAAAAGACCTTTATTACATTGCAAATAATAAACTCTTAATAGTAATTGAACTGGTAATAGCAAGAAACGCATGTGCAATTGGAGGGTAAGCGGGGATGATTGAGAGAATCCTAGATTAGAAATTTTCATATTAACTAATAATTTGATATTAGCTGCTGGTTTTGATTACATGCATTGATATTAATGTATACTTTCATTAACAACTTTCAATTGTTAAGCATCTTTATAATGTGGTGCTTATTCTCTTAAATTATTGTTTTGGTAGTTTGCTGTTTTCATTAATTTAATATAGTGATTAGTCTCCCAAATTTACAAAATAGCAACTTAGTCCCAAATTCAAGAAGTCAATGAATTCCGTCCCTCAATTGAAATGTATCTCTTTTTCTTGGGTCTCTAAGCGAAGTGGTCACAGACACAACTATGAGGTCCAGAGTTCGAACCTTGGTGATGTCGTCCAACCTAGCAATATCTACTGTTTGCTAGATGTGCTAGGATTTGCAGACAATTGAAATATCTCTTTAATAAACATAAAAATCACTGCATATGACTTGAACAGTCTCTTGATGCATCAAGAACTAAAATACTGATTTACTCATGTTGGACTTAGCATTGCTTAATGGTTTTAGCTTCTTCAGTTGGATTTTATTAATAAAATATGACGATGACTTATCTATTATGCTTATCTTTGTTGTGTTATTCTGCAGGTTTGTTTTGCTATTTTCAGGAGTTTGGTTTCTAGTTCAATTAACATTGTAGTAATAGAAAAGAAGGGAAAACAACTATTCTTTGCATCATGCTTACATAGATGTTCGATGAACGTAGGAGATTGCAAGTTCCTTAACAGGTTGGGAAGATGGAGATGCAGGAATTGCTTTTAACTCAATTTCTGGCTTTGCTCACATTGCCTCCCCTTTATGGTTAGGTTTAGGATGTTTTGAATTTATACAGAAAACAGTGGGAGATATGTAATAGTTGGTTTGTGTTTTCTTTGTTATGTAATTTATTCATTTGTAAACTACTTGTTGAGTTAGTATTTCTTCATGAGATCTCCTTGTACTAGGTTTTTCTAAAGGATGATCATAGAAGCATTCAAGATCGATTGAGCGAGAGTAGAACTAGAATCAGTTACTTTGATAAAAAAAATTGTGTTGCATCTCTTCCACCATTTTAAAATGTTCTTTTGTCTTGTAAAATAAAGAAGAAGAAAAAAAACTATTAACATCCATGTCTCACGCCACTTATGTTTGAATAAACATCTGTTTAAATTTAAGTTTACTTAAAATGAGTTTGATTCAATGTGATTTATACTTAGTTCGAGAAAAGTTGACTTTTTGAACCTATGCAAAACTTTATCATTAAATTTAATTGGATGTGTATTCATTCATCTATCAACCATTGAATGCAATATATATATATATATATATATATATATATATATATATATATATATATATATATATATATATATATATATATATATATATATATATATATATATATATATATATATATATATATTTTTGGAGCAAATAGAGAATATATACATTCCAAAAAAACAGTTTAGGTACATGCTGATCCAAGAGGATCCAAGCTACAAAAAGACCAAATTACACAAAATTAGAGCTCATTCACATACACTACCATTTTGCTATCATTATGGCTTCTAGCTATAATTCTATCCTTAACCTCCAGAAAACACAATTGGCTATCCTTTGAAGGTTGAAATACTTTTAAGTTTCTCACAATCCACACATGATAAATTGCTTCAGCAATCCCCATTCTCATCAACTCCGCTCTATTGCTCTTGCCATTGGCTTCTTTGATTATCCATTGCAGTTCAGAATTCCATCCTTGGGGTCTGTGAGAAATCTTCATCCACCTCAAAAGATGTTGCCATAGCTGCATGGTATTAGGACATTTAAAGAATAGATGCTCGCAAGTTTCAGTTGCCCCACAAAACACACATAAACCATCAGTATTCACACCAAACTTCCTAAGCCTCTCTTTAGTTTGCAGCCTCCCTTGACAAGCCATCCACAAAATAAAAATGGCTCGCGGACTCGCCTTGTTTCCTCTTATCAGGTTTCTCCAGGGGACATTTTGTCTCTCTCCACGCAATTCATTATACACCATTCTAGTCCTGTAAACGCCTGCAGCAGTACATTGATTCCACGCATTGGATTGAAGGAGAATATTTCTGTGTTTGAACATCGCTTTCAGCATCCAAGAGTGATGCAGCTTAGGTATAAAGCTAGCAGAGTCACAATTTCGCAAGTAAAAGTGACTAACCCATAGTATCCACATCCTGTCTTTCTTAGTATGCAAATTCCACAACATTTTTCCAATGGATGCCCTATTCCAATATCCCAGATCAATCAGATTGAGCCCACCCGCAGCCACAGGGTCACAAAGATGCTCCCAAGCAATGGGGGCTTTATGGCTAATGCTATCACTTCCAGTCCATAAGAAACTACGACACATGCTCTCCACATGTTTTAAGATTTTCTTAGGTAGAGGAAATATTTGTAGCCAATAATTCGCAATAGAAAATAAAACACTTTTTACCAGTTGCAGTCTTCCAGCATAAGAGAGCATTCTTGTACTCCAATGATTAATTCTGCTTGTCATCTTCTCAATGAGAGGCTGGCAGTTGGCAATGGTCAATTTCTTATTGTCCAGTGGAACTCCTAAGTACTTGAAAGGCATACTCCCAATCTGGAATCCTGTTTCTTGCTGCAGCTGTACTTGTTTCCTACTATCCACACCTCCAAAGTGGATTTTGCTCTTGGGCAGGCTCATGTGTAAGCCAGTGGCAGAATAAAATTCCTTCACTTTATTCATAATGAGCCTGATGGAGTTGATATCTGCACTGGAAAAAAGAAGTATATCATCAGCAAAACAGATGTTCAGAATGCTAAGCTTGGCACACTTGGGATGAAACTTGAACTTCTTATCATTCTTTAGGTCTTGCAGCACCCTATATAAGTACTCCATAACAAGTACAAAGAGCAAGGGGGAGATAGGATCCCCTTGCCTCAAACCCCTCTTAGCTCTAAGGATGTCACTGGGCTCACCATTCAGAGAGAACCTGTAAGAAATAGTGGTTACACAAGCCATTATCCAATTAATAAATTTCAAGGGAAAACCTAAAGCAGACATAATTTGTTGTAAAGCTACCCACTCCACAGTATCATAAGCCTTCTGTATGTCCATTTGGATCATACATCTAGGTGAGATCTGCTTCCTTCCATACCCTCTCACAAGCTCTTGGGCCATCATGATGTTGTCATGTATTATTCTGCCAGGGATGAAAGCAGACTGGTTCTCATTTACAATGGATGTGATCACTCTGCCCAGTCTGCTTGTCAGAATTTTTGATATGATTTTATAGAAGGTGCTGCAACAAGCGATAGGCCTCCAATCTTTAATAGTCTGAGCTTCATTGTTTTTTGGAATGAGAGTAATCAAAGAACAGTTGAGTCCTCTATGCATCTTGGTATTCTGGAAAAACTCTTGGACTGTCTCCATCACATCTTTCTTAACCACTTGCCAAGACTGTTTAAAGAAATAAGAGCTGAAACCATCCAGTCCAGGAGCTTTTGTACTCCCAATGCTGTCTAGGGCATCCCATATCTCCTTCTCTGTAACAGGCTGGATTAAGCTAAGGCCATCCTCCCTCGAAAGAGTTTTACCCCTTAAAATGCACGGTACATCTATGCCCTGCAGGTTAGAAGTTGTCCCTACCAATGAAGTATAGAAATCCAAGATCTCCTTAGCAATATCTTCCCTGGAACTGAGCACCACACCTTGGAGAGAGGTCAGGCTAACCATATGCTTCTGCTTGTTTTTCTCTTTAACAATAGAGTGGAAAAAGGAATTATTCCCATCCCCCAAATTCAGCCAGTTCACTTTGGATTTCTGCATGAGGATTCTCTCCTCCACTTGATTCAATTCCAGAATTCTTGCAGTTTTCATCTTCACCTGGGCAATAGCATCACAGTCAAACATATTGTTAGAGAGATGAAGGTGAGCCTCATTTAAGTCCTGTCTAGCCTTCTGAATCTGCAGTTGAATATCTGTATAGCTCCTCTGAAGTTTCTGAACAGGACCCTGTAATCTTTTCAGTTTGCACCAAAGTCTCTGCATAGCATTACCCTTAGTCCTCTTCTCCCAGCTATCCTTAACCACAGCAAGATAGCCCTCCCTGGTAGTGACACAGTTCAGAAATTTGAACATCATTTTCCTCCTGGTTTGTTGTTGCCCCCACTGCACTCTCAGAGGGGAGTGATCTGAAACATTAGGGTGAAGCACCTCCACATGGGCATCCTGAAAAGTTTGAAACCACTGGACATTAGCAATGAGCCTATCTATTCTGGAGTAGATAGCCCCATCAGAATGATTGTTAAACCAGGTAAAATGTCTCCTTCTAGTGGGAGCCTCAAATAAACCTGTCCTATGCATCATGTTTGCCAAGTCTTTGTATTCAGCAATGTTGACTTGATTCCCTCCAATCCTGTCCTGACTGGTAAGGACATTATTATAGTCACCCATCACTATCCAAGGTAGAGATGTATTAGTACCTAAGTTCTCAATTTGTTCCCAAAGGCACTTCCTTCTTTCTAGTTGATTCATAGCATAGACTATAGTAGCCAAGTAATAGATCCTCTTATCAGCACTTATCACATCTAAGTGAATAAACTGCTCCTCCTTCTGTAACAGAGTAACTGTCACCTCTTTATCCTTCCACATAACCCAAATTCTCCCATTATAATGATGCGAGTAGTTGTCTATGTAGGTCCAATTATTCCCAAATTTATTTCTAATTCTACTAGCATTAATCTCCTTAACTCTAGTTTCAAGCAAAGCAATGATAGGAAGATGAAAAGTGGAGAAGTAGGAGCAGACCTCTCTGTGTTTTGCTTCCTTATTGATGCCCCTCACATTCCAAGTGGAAATCATCTTCTACTACTACTCTCCCCTTCTGGATTATCTCCAATCCCAAGGGGTGTAAACGGATTCTGAACCAGCATAGTATTTCCAGGTGGGGTGAATACAATCTTCTTCTTAGCTTTATCATTACCATTAGTATTGACAAGAGCCCAATTTTCATCCTGACTTGTATTGCTAGGCTTATTAATCTCTGGGATGGTCCCCTCTGCCTTGGTATCCAGTTTATTCTCCTCGATAACATTCTCATTAGGTTTGGTTGTTTGTTTCCATACTCTTTGAAGAGGCTTCTGTTGTCCAGTCACCTTTTTGTTAGAACAGTCATGACCAATTCTAAGACATGATTGACAGTATTTGGGCCTCCATTCATATTCAATTTTCTGTTTCCATTCCCTTCCATTATGATCCTTGATAGTAACTTCCTCCTTGATAGGTTTAGTGATACCCACCTCCACTAACACCCTAGCATATGAGATTCGCAACTTTCTTGCTGTGCATTCATCAGTCGTGATAGGAATACCAACAACACTTGTGATCTTAGAGATACTCTTCTCTCCCCATAAGTGTAGTGGTAAATTTGGCATCGTGATCCATAAGGGAAGAACTCGAAGTAAGTCATCCTTCAATTCAAACTCTATCGACCAATATTTCAAGAAGAGAGGCTTACCAAAGATGAAGTATGGTCCACGTTCCATAACTTGGCACAAATCTTCATGATTCTTGAATTTGACAATGAAGTACCCAGTCTCATTATAGTATAGTTCCGGTAGAGACACAAAGTTCCAGGTCTTCTCCATGAAGTTCTTCACTGCGTGCATCGAGAGTGATTCACCAAGAACGAAGAGGATAATCGCATTCTCCTAGTATTGTTTTTCCTCCTCCACATCACCATCCTCTATGACAATTTTCTCTTCTCCATCAATGAATTGGGGGGCAACAAAAGCAACATTCATTCCCTTGCTCAAATCTCTATTTCCCTATATGATTTCTACCCATGGTTTCATCAGCGCCGTTCCCTGATCTGGAGGATCTTTCATTGTCGCCGGAGTCGCCGCCTTCGGTTCCTTCTTCCCTTGTTCGCTATCCACATTTGGAGATTCTGGTTGTGCTACAGGTTCCGCCGGAGTAGCTACGTTCGCAGCTGAAGTATTGGGTGCCGCCGCCGTAGATTTCGGCCGGCCAATACGCCGTTTCGCCTTGGTCATTCGAAACCCTATTTCTTATTTTAATTTGTTCTTATTCTAAATTAATATTTAAATTTTAAATTTTAAATCAATTTTTCTAAGAGGGCATCGGTTCTCAATGTATTAAAATTGAGATACACCGACAGTGTAAAACAGTTTTACACCGTCAGTAAAATCATAACCGTTAATTTTTATAAATATTTAACTTTTTCTTTAAATCACAATAAAAGTATTTCTTTTTAAGGATTGTGATGCACTGACCGTATAAAATATTTTACACCGACAGTACACTACCTTTAAATTCTATGTAGTTTACACACGATCAATAATAATTATAAGGCTTAAATACACTTTTCGTCCCTGTAAGTTAGCGTGTTTTTGATTTTCGTCCCTGTAAGTTATTTTTTTGGGGTTTAGTCCTTATATTTCAATTTCGCGTTCGTTTTAGTCCCTAAAATCAAAATCCGTAGGAAATTTCACAAGAAAATCCGCAGGTAACCTGCAGATTTTCCTGCGGATTTTGGCTTTAGGGACTAAACCTCGAGCAAAAAGTAAGATATAGGGACTAAAACTCAAAAAAATAACTTACAGGGACGAAAATAAAAAACACGCTAACTTACAGGGACAAAAAGTGTATTTAAGCCTAATTACAATCATGATTTCAATTAAAAACAAAAACAAATTTAAATATTTTTTCTTTATTAATTATTTATAAAAATATGGATTTAAATATGTTTCCATGTAAGTATTTTTTATTAAAAAATTATTTTTCTATAAATGATGTAGACAATTATTAGGTTAAATTACAGTTTTGATCCGTGTTTTCACAATTTTAGCCACCCTATTTTATACTTAAATATTTTTTACCATTTATCCCCATTTTGACTAAAAAAAACGTGTCACATTTTAAAATACGTTTTTGGTCTCCCGTCCTCATTTTTTATCTTTCATCCGGACTTTGTTGGCTGGAGATTTCGTCTGAAGAAAATATTCTTTGAAGGATTAGAGTTCAAAGAAGAATGGTTACTGATGACCATTTCGAGAAATAAATGGCTACTGATGGCCATGTTCGAGGATGTTGTTTAAGTTGAAATAAAGATAATAAGTATCGGAGCTGGTTCGAAGTAAATTGTCTTTAAGACTTAAGCATTTTTACGAAAATACGAAAGGGTACTGAAGCTTGGCGTGTTTTCGTAGCATTCTCGGTTTTGATCACGTTGCCACGTATCGAAAGAGGATTCAGGCGGGAGGATTTGAATTTCGAAATAGTCTGTGTAACCGAACAAGGACAGATGGCGCCCCAAGGATTCGAAGCGTATGCATGTGAGCAACGTGGCATCATGTTAATGTAGGACCGTTAGGGTCAAAATTAGTATAAATAAGGGTCTTAATGTTAGGATTCCGTGTGTTCATTTTGTACAAATCACTCACAAATTACTCAAGTATCAAGCGTTAAGAGAACGAGTTCGCTGAGAAATGTACGTATGACACCACCATCTTAAATACGTTTGTATTCATCTTTATGCAAGTATCTTTTCAATATTTTTCTATCTTCTGTTACGTTCCAGCCATTTACATTCCTGCAATTTTATCTTTCGTTTTAACTTACTTCGAAGTATTTACTTTCTGCAATTTACATTCTTGTATTCTAAGTTTCTTGCAAGTTTATCTTTACTCCATCTTTCGCCAGAGTTATATTTACGTGTATAACAAGGTGATTGTTAGTCTTTACACTTTGTCTATTTATTTCTTATATCGAAGACCAAATAACCAACCAATATGAACCAATTCATCACAAATGACAAACTTTTTGACTATGTCCTAGGATCAATCTAGTCGATCCTGCGAGTAACCAAAGTATATTTTATAGTTTGGAAGACTAGCGGTTGTTTACCAGAAATCACCGTAAACAAATTGGCACGCCCAGTGGGACAATGTCAAACAGATTGTTATTAATTGGTTGTTTTGTTTTGTCTAGAACATATCAAGACCTTGTATGAACCTTAGGAACGGTAAATTAACCAACAGTGCGCCACCGATTCCAAAACGAAGGTACAACAAGAAAATGGTCAATTCGACCAGTGGAGGGGGCATCAAGATCCCCCACAAGGGTCAGGAACAGTAGCTGCAAATACTACACATGTTTCAACACCTACATCACAAGAACAGGAAATACCCGTGTCGGGAGGATCTGCGGCTGCAGTTAGTTCCCAAGCCATGTGATCGGTCACCATTTCTACTTAATTTCGTCATACATTCGGCATAAGATCGCCATACTTGGTAACACTTTGTGGTTGTTTTTAAGTGTTTTTCTTTAATTCATCTAATTCTAGTTATTCTATGAGCAATGTATTTTTATGTCGTTTTCATTGTCAATTAGGTGCTTTTGATCTCGTTTGGTAATGGTTTCAGGTTAGCTTCAGATTGATGGAAGATCGCGTGGCCAAAAGATGTGAAGAAAGAAGCAAAGAGCAAGGAAAAAGCATATGGGCAGAGGCGGACACGGTCTGACCGTGCCACCTGACACGGCCGTGTCAGACCTCAAGAAGAATTTATCTCCCAGACCAGAAGCGGACACGGTCTGCCCGTGTCAAGGGACACGGCCGTGTCAGCGGTGCGGGCAGGATTTCTAAATTTGTGGTTTTTCCAATTTTTAAAGTCCGGGGGCAGTTTGGGCATTGTGGCTGAAATCTGAAAACCTAGAGGGATTAAAAGAGGCTTGAGAGACAAGGGGAAGGGACTTTTGATCGTACGATAGAATTCGAGAGCGGAGGAAGATAGCTTTATCAAGGTTGTGGAAGACGAAGAGATTCAACGGTGGAAACCATTGAAGATCAGAGTTCTCCTAATCTTTTGTAAATGTCTAAACTTTCTGATTTTGGTTTCTTGAATATTATGAGAGGCTAAACCCCCCAATGCCAGGGGGGTGTCCCTGATTTGAATTGTAATGACTTTTGAATTCCGTATTTCTTTAATCAAGTATTAGTTTTATGCAATTTGATTGTTTAATGTTTTTATGCCTTCTTTGTCGGAAAAACAAAGATTGATCTACGGTTAACAATTTGTAGGACTACGGTTGTTAAGGTTTTTAAACAATTTGATCTAGTAGTTATCACCTAGGACTAGGGATACCGAAAGGTTATTTGAACATTCTTGATTATTTACATCTTTGGTTTGCAAACCTTTGTTTCTAAGGACTTAGGCAATAGGATTGCAAACCAAAAGGTTTTCCACTAAGGACTTAGGGAAACACCCTTAAGAACAAATGGTTGCATTCTATGAACTTGTTAAAGAGATCTTTTTACAGAGTCATTATAAGGAAGATCAAACACCTACCCTGGCATTACCTCAAATTACATCTAAAAAGTCAAACTTTAATTTCAGCTTATTTTTATTATTTCTTTTATTTAAATTTACTTATTGCATTATAACAAAACACCTATTTGCTCTTTTGTTTAATTGACTTAAATAACTTGTGTTTCCTACGCAATCCTCGTGATCGATACTTGGGGTAAAACCCATTATAACTACACCGGTGAAAATAGTACACTTGCTATTTTTCCGATCACCATGCCCGAAAACACAACAGGAACGATCCCAATTTCCAGTTCGACTACCATGCCTTATGCGACAGGCACAAACGAGATGCTTCATTTCTCGACAAGTCAAGTACATTCTCCAAGGCCATTCTCATCTACATTCGATGGATGGAGGCCCGGGAACCCTTATGGAATGCCGTATTCGTATATGGCAGGACCTACATATACTGCACCTAATGCCACGACATTTTCGCCTAATACGGGTTCGATAGGTTGAATTGCACATAATACAGGTACATCAAGCCAATTGTCTCTCTTAACAACCAGTAGTCAAGCAGCATTTAGGCAAGAAATGGACGCAAGTAACCACGATATACTAGGTGCTCTTGCTAAGGAAATAGGGTCACTCTATACACCATTAATAACAAACATGACCAGGACTAACTGTAACATCCCGATTTTTATTAATATTTTTATTAATTATATTAGTAATTATATTATTTGGTGTTTTTAATAATTACTTATTTATTTAGTTATTATGTGATATAATAATTATTTAAGTATTTAATTATGTGAGTGTTTGTGTTTGACTTAATTGAGTTATTAGAGAGATATAACTAAATGGGCCTAAGTGATAGAAATATAATGGATGGATTGGTGGGTTAAGCCCAATTGACATAAGTGAGATAGTAAGAGAAGGTTAGGATTTTAGAGGTTACTATTTTCCTTTGGGGGAAAAGATAGGAAGAAGAGAAAAGAGGCAAAAGGGAAGAGAACAATGGTGGAAGAGAAAAGCTAGAAGAAACCCCATTTTCGCAGCAAGTTTCAGCATTGAGTCACCTTAGCAAAACAGATGTATCTCTCAATCCAACCGTTGGATCGTCGCATGGTTTTGACATAACGTTCCTGACTCATAGAGGTAAGTTCTGACTGGAGCGATTTTGATTTTGAGGGTTTTAAGTTCGTCTTATAAGCTGATTTCCGAACTGGTTTTTAGGTGTATCTCCAAATTATGTTTGAAGGATTTATTTTAGAGAAAAGCTTAGAGCTATGGTGAAAGAGTCCATATTTGCCAAGGTAAGGGTGGGGTTCTTTCATGCTAAAGGGTTGTATGATAGTATGTTATGGTGGATTTAATTCTATACTTTGATATCCATGTTCTTCTATGTTGCAATTTTGGATATTTGATGATTTGTTGGAATGTGATGATATAAATGTGATAAGTTGTGTGCAATTGATAATCTATGTGTATTAGAATGTTGTGTTTGTTGTGGGTAAACCATTGATAGTGAAATAATGAGTTTTGTTGTAGAATTGGAAAATAGTGGAATAGAAATATAATAGTTGAATTGAGATTAATATAGTTTGATTATTAATTGGATAATTAAATTATTAGTTGAATTAATTCCAATAAGTCTGTGTGATTGGAATATACTTGGACTTGGACCAATTATTCAGTTTATCGGTAAATTACGGTATTTTGAGAAATTGACCGTAATTGTGTTTTGGTTGAATATTCAAGTTGAGAATAATATATTGTTATGCGTATGATGTTGTTTTGATAATTAACATTATTTCTAATCGATTTAGTTGATGATTGAAAGTCGATTTGATTTACTTGATATATTGGCATATTGAGATTATTTTGAGAATTGACCAAAAATTGTGATTTCGGTTTGGATGCCTTAGTTGCGAATAATATTGTGATTGCCAATATGATTATTATTGTGCACTGTTATGTGATTAACCTTATGGTATGAATCTTAGCTAATTGTCGTTAGTTTAGTGGGTTATCATGATAATTGCGATGACTGTGTTAATATGTGAAATTGAGTAATTGTGCCGATGTGTCGAAATGTGAAGATAATTGTAATGATCTTGATGATATGCGAAATGTATATTTGTGACGATTTTGTGAATACGTGATGTTGTATATATTTGTGAGGATGATTTTCTGACTAAGTGAAGATGAAATATTATGGTGACGTGAATTACCTCGTATAAATGGTAATTGATTGTGATATAGGCTTATGCCTTGTGACGATATGTGATTGTGATGAGTATGCTGTGTTGTCTTGTTTGTCGAGTCACATTTCATATGCATACTCTGTGACGGCCTGGATTGGCAACTAGTGTCGAAGGTTTATGCCTTGTGCCTCTGAATTGGGCAATTGGTGACGGGGGCTGAAGCTCCGATTGGTACCACATGCATATGCATAGTTTGAGTCGCATTCGAGTTTGTATACCGAGTTGCATTCAATTCATTGTTATGACGTGTGGATGCATAGTTTGTGAAGTTGAATTCATTTGATATGGATTGTTGATGTGTTGTAGATATGATGTACGTGAATGAAACATATATGATGAGACTATGAATATATATGTATTAATGATATATGTGAATAAGTTGGAATATATGAACCATGTTGTTGTCGTGATGCAAATTGCTTATATTGAGAAGTGGTGAATTGTGTATGATATTATCTTGCTATATCTATTATCATACTTTTCTTTATACTGTTTGATATCTCACCCCTTCTGCTGATGTTTCCCCTACCATGGGAAATGGGCAGGTACTCAAGTATAGCTGTGGAAGTTTGTAGCTTCATCGTGTCCGGTTGGTGTGTCGCTCTGATACGTAGCACTCGGGGGTTGTATATATTGTTGTTTCTATGTTGTTCATGTTTTAGTTGTTGAGTTCCAAATTGGATAATGAGAAGTACTATGATGTTTGAAGTTGTTTCCGATTAAATAAGATGATTTGTTTATAAAGTCGAATGTTATGATTCCGCTGCATATTAAAATGAAGTTGGTTTGTCTAAGAGCTGTTATAAGTTGTTTTGTGCTTCTCTGAGATTAAAGTGCTATGTATCTGTTTATGAGTTGTTTATATGAAGTAAATGTGATATCCCAAATGCTTGTTGATAGTTTTTAAAATACTCTGATTTCTCGCATGATATTTTCGGGTAGAATTTGGGGTGTTACATTAGTGGTATCAGAGCAGGTCGGTCCGTCCGGCCAAGTTGTCGAGTCAATTGAGTTGTGTGACAGTTGAATGCTGTTAATGTCTTATTCCTTAGTACGCGACATGTGTGTGAAACACTGTTGGTACTTGTTCGTTTTGTTGCAGGGTTAGTTTGACCGAAGTAGGGGAGAAGCTGTGCTTCTCAGATATGTTTCAGTTGTAAGTTATTGATGCAATATATTGCTTAAGGAGACAGAGCAAGCAATGTAGAAGTTTGTTGGTTTCCGAATTCGAAGGTAACATGGATTTAAGATTTTGGTTGTTTAACAAGTCGGAACGTCTTGGAATAAGGATAATTGTTATAAGATGGAATTTAGGAAGTTTCCATATTCAGCATTATTGGTGGACTATGAAGTTATCAGTTTAAGTAACAGTTGCGTAGGATGTTGACGTAAGAATAATGATTAAGCGACATATTACGGTAGACGTTGTCAAGGGATCGTTGGCAAGAGATTGGAGAAGTTGTCGAAGTTGTTGGAACGTTCAAGTCGGAGTTAGAAATGCGAAGGGACGAGTATGATTCCAAGGATAAAAAGTGTTGATAATGGTGTAAAGGAATTATGTTCTAATGTTATCACAAGTGTGTGTTAGCATGTTCAGATGATTTTGGGGGTTATTGAAGTATGGTACTTTTGGTGACGTGAAGGATTCTATTGAATTTGAGTAACGATGGTTTACGCTACCATTATGGTTGTCGGCTATATATTGACAAATTGAGGAACTGATCACCCTTAATCTCTTGTTGATAGTAGACGGGATCGTATTGGATGTGATAGACTTATCTTGCCAGCTTGATAATATTGGAAGTGAATGAGTCTGTGCAAGATGGTGCGATGTTGTTTATGTTGTTGGCAACTTTGGATGTTCAAGAGAAAAGAACGATTGATGAATTACCGATAGCTTGCGCATTTGTATAAGTGTTTCCTAAAGATGTAAGTGATTTACCACCGGAAAGAGAAGTTCAATTTTTGATTGATTTAGTTCTTGGAACTAGTCCTGTGTCGATGGATCCATATCAGATGTCAGCTTCAGAGTTGAAAGAGTTAAAGATTCAACCTGAGGATTTGCTTGAGAAGAGGTTTATTCATCCGAGTGTGTCGCCGTGGGGTGCACCTGTTATGTTGGTTAAAGAAGAAGGAAGGTTCTGTGAGGCTTTGTGTTGAAGCAAAAAGGGAAAGTGGTAGCTTATGCTTCAAGGCAACTTAAGATTCATGAGAGGAATTATCTTACGCAAGATTTAGAGTTGGCCGCCGTTGTTTTTGTTTTGAAACTTTGAAGGCACTACTTGTTTGGATTGAGATTCGAGGTATATAGTGAACACAAGAGTTTGAAGTAGTTGTTTGATCAGAACGAGTTGATAATGAGGAAAAGAATATGGTTGTAATTCTTGAAAAGACTATGATTTTGGTTTGAATTACCATTTGGGAAAAGGAACGTTGTAGCCAATGTAATGAGTAGGAAATAATTGCATATGTCTATCTTGATGATTCAAGAATTGGAATTGTTGGAATAATTTCGAGATTTGAGTTTGGTATGTTGAAGCTTACTTGTGGTATTCTTGATGAGATTAGAGAAGGTCAGAAATCGGATTTGAAATTGGTTGACAAGATGACATTGATTGATCGAGGATAAGGTGATAATTTTCGGATTGATGAGAACAGTGTCATGAGATGTCGTGATTGAATTTGTATTCCTGATGTTTCGGATTTGAAAAAGAGAATTTTTGGGATGAAGGGCATCAAAGTGGTTGAGTAATTATCCTGGTGCTACTAAGATGTATCAAGACTTGAGAAAGTTATTTTGGTGGTGAGGTATGAAGAAGGATATTGCGGAATTTGTGTATTCGTGTTTGACTTGTCAGAAGTCAAAGATTGAACATCAGAAACAGTCTAGTTTGATGCAACCGTTGTCCATTCCTGAGTGGAAGTGGGATAGCATTTCTATGGATTTTGATTTGGGTTTTTCGAGGGCATCGATTAATTGTGAGGCAATTTGGGTCATTGTAGATGGATTGACGAATTTTGCTCACTCTATTCTGATAAGCAAGGATTATCCGATGGAGAGACTTGCAAAGTTATATTTTGAAAAGATTGTGAGTTGGCATGATATTCCGTCGAGTGTTGTTTCCGATAGAGATACGAAGTTTACTTCTAGATTTTGGAAAGTTTTGCAGAGTACTTTGATTATTAAGTTGTGTTTGAGTTTTGTATATCATCCGCAAGCTGATGGTCAAACGGAGAAGACGATTCAGTAGCTTAAGGATCTTTTGAGAGCTTGTATTTTGAAGCTTTGTATGGTCGAAGGTGTGGAATACCTTTGTGTTTGTGTGAGTCTGGAGAGAATAAGTGTAGTTTTGGCGACGAGATGGTTGTGTCGATTGTATTTTCGAGGACGAAAATATTCTAAGTGGGGGAGAGTTGTAACATTCCGATTTTTATTAATATTTTTATTAATTATATTAGTAATTATATTATTTGGTGTTTTTAATAATTACTTATTTATTTAGTTATTATGTGATATAATAATTATTTAAGTATTTAATTATGTGAGTGTTTGTGTTTGACTTAATTGAGTTATTAGAGAGATATAACTAAATGGGCCTAAGTGATAGAAACATAATGGATGGATTGGTGGGTTAAGCCCAATTGACATAAGTGAGATAGTAAGAGAAGGTTAGGGTTTTAGAGGTTACTATTTTCCTTTGGGGGAAAAGATAGGAAGAAGAGAAAAGAGGCAAAAGGGAAGAGAACAATGGTGGAAGAGAAAAGCTAGAAGAAACCCCATTTTCGCAGCAAGTTTCAGCAATGAGTCACCTTAGCAAAACAGATGTATCTCTCAATCCAACCGTTGGATCGTCGCATGGTTTTGACATAACGTTCCTGACTCATAGAGGTAAGTTCTGACTGGAGCGATTTTGATTTTGAGGGTTTTAAGTTCGTCTTATAAGCTGATTTCCGAACTGGTTTTTAGGTGTGTCTCCAAATTATGTTTGAAGGATTTATTTTGGAGAAAAGCATAGAGCTATGGTGAAAGAGTCCATATTTTCCAAGGTAAGGGTGGGGTTCTTTCATGCTAAAGGGTTGTATGATAGTATGTTATGGTGGGTTTAATTCTATACTTTGATATCCATGTTCTTCTATGTTGCAATTTTGGATATTTGATGATTTGTTGGAATGTGATGATATAAATGTGATAAGTTGTGTGCAATTGATAATCTATGTGTATTAGAATGTTGTGTTTGTTGTGGGTAAACCATTGATAGTGAAATAATGAGTTTTGTCGTAGAATTGGAAAATAATGGAATAGAAATATAATAGTTTAATTGAGATTAATATAGTTTGATTATTAATTGGATAATTAAATTATTAGTTGAATTAATTCCAATAAGTCTGTGTGATTGGAATATACTTGGACTTGGACCAATTATTCGGTTTATCGGTAAATTACGGTATTTTGAGAAATTGACCGTAATTGTGTTTTGGTTGAATGTTCAAGTTGAGAATAATATATTGTTATGCGTATGATGTTGTTTTAATAATTAACATTATTTCTAATTGATTTAGTTGATGATTGAAAGTCGATTTGATTTACTTGATATATTGGCATACTGAGATTATTTTGAGAATTGACCAAAAATTGTGATTTCGGTTTGGATGCCTTTGTTGCGAATAATATTGTGATTGCCAATATGATTATTATTGTGCACTGTTATGTGATTAACCTTATGGTATGAATCTTAGCTAATTGTCGTTAGTTTAGTGGGTTATGATGATAATTGCGATGACTGTGTTAATATGTGAAATTGAGTAATTGTGCCGATGTGTCGAAATATGAAGATAATTGTAATGATCTTGATGATATGCGAATTGTATATTTGTGACGATTTTGTGAATACGTGATGTTGTATATATTTGTGAGGATGATTTTGTGACTAAGTGAAGATGAAATATTATGGTGACGTGAATTACCTCGTATAAATGGTAATTGATTGTGATATAGGCTTATGCCTTGTGACGATATGTGATTGTGATGAGTATGCTGTGTTGTCTTGTTTGTCGAGTCACATTTCATATGCATACTCTGTGACGGCCTGGATTGGCAACTAGTGACGAAGGCTTATGCCTTGTGCCTCTGAATTGGGCAATTGGTGACGGGGGCTGAAGCTCCGATTGGTACCACATGCATATGCATAGTTTGAGTCGCATTCGAGTTTGTGTACCGAGTTGCATTCAATTCATTGTTATGATGTGTGGATGCATAGTTTGTGAAGTTGAATTCATTTGATATGGATTGTTGATGTGTTGTAGATATGATGTACGTGAATGAAACATATATGATGAGACTGTGAATATATATGTATTAATGATATATGTGAATAAGTTGGAATAAATGAACCATGTTGTTGTCGTGATGCAAATTGCTTATATTGAGAAGTGGTGAATTGTGTATGATATTATCTTGCTATATCTATTATCATACTTTTCTTTATACTGTTTGATATCTCACCCCTTCTGCTGATGTTTCCCCTACCATGGGAAATGGGCAGGTACTCAAGTATAGTTGTGGAAGTTTGTAGCTTCATCGTGTCCGGTTGGTGTGTCGCTCTGATACGTAGCACTCGGGGGTTGTATATATTGTTGTTTCTATGTTGTTCATGTTTTAGTTGTTGAGTTCCAAATTGGATAATGAGAAGTACGATGATGTTTGAAGTTGTTTCCGATTAAATAAGATGATTTGTTTATAAAGTCGAATGTTATGATTCCGCTGCATATTAAAATGAAGTTGGTTTGTCTAAGCTGTTATAAGTTGTTTTGTGCTTCTCTGAGATTAAAGTGCTATGTATCTATTTATGAGTTGTTTATATGAAGTAAATGTGATATCCCAAATGCTTGTTGATAGTTTTTAAAATACTCTGATTTCTCGCATGATATTTTCGGGTAGAATTTGGGGTGTTACATTAGTGGTATCAGAGCACGTCGGTCCGTCCGGCCAAGTTGTCGAGTCAGTTAAGTTGTGTGACAGTTGAATGCTGTTAGTGTTTTATTCCTTAGTACGCGACATGTGTGTGAAACACTGTTGGTACTTGTTCGTTTTGTTGCAGGGTTAGTTTGACCGAAGTAGGGGAGAAGCTGTGCTTCTCAGATATGTTTCAGTTGTAAGTTATTGATGCAATATATTGCTTAAGGAGACAGAGCAAGCAATGTAGAAGTTTGTTGGTTTCCGAATTCGAAGGTAACATGGATTTAAGATTTTGGTTGTTTAACAAGTCGGAACGTCTTGGAATAAGGATAATTGTTATAAGATGGAATTTAGGAAGTTTCCATATTCAGCATTATTGGTGGACTATGAAGTTATCAGTTTAAGTAACAGTTGCGTAGGATGTTGACGTAAGAATAATGATTAAGCGACAGATTACGGTAGACGTTGTCAAGGGATCCTTTGCAAGAGATTGGAGAAGTTGTCGAAGTTGTTGGAACGTTCAAGTCGGAGTTAGAAATGTGAAGGGACGAGTATGATTCCAAGGATAAAAAAGTGTTGATAATGGTGTAAAGGAATTATGTTCTAATGTTATCACAAGTGTGTGTTAGCATGTTCAGATGATTTTGGGGGTTATTGAAGTATGGTACTTTTGGTGACGTGAAGGATTCTATTGCATTTGAGTAACGATGGTTTACGCTACCATTATGGTTGTCGGCTATATATTGACAAATTGAGGAACTGATCACCCTTAATCTCTTGTTGATAGTAGACGGGATCGTATTGGATGTGATAGACTTATCTTGCCAGCTTGATAATATTGGAAGTGAATGAGTCTGTGCAAGATGGTGCGATGTTGTTTATGTTGTTGGCAACTTTGGATGTTCAAGAGAAAAGAACGATTGATGAATTACCGATAGCTTGCGCATTTGCATAAGTGTTTCCTAAAGATGTAAGTGATTTACCACCGGAAAGAGAAGTTCAATTTTTGATTGATTTAGTTCTTGGAACCAGTCCTGTGTCGATGGATCCATATCAGATGTCAGCTTCAGAGTTGAAAGAGTTAAAGATTCAACCTGAGGATTTGCTTGAGAAGAGGTTTATTCATCCGAGTCTGTCGCCGTGGGGTGCACCTGTTATGTTGGTTAAAGAAGAAGGAAAGTTCTGTGAGGCTTTGTGTTGAAGCAAAAAGGGAAAGTGGTAGCTTATGCTTCAAGGCAACTTAAGATTCATGAGAGGAATTATCTTACGCAAGATTTAGAGTTGGCCGCCGTTGTTTTTGTTTTGAAACTTTGAAGGCACTACTTGTTTGGATTGAGATTAGAGGTATATAGTGAACACAAGAGTTTGAAGTAGTTGTTTGATCAGAACGAGTTGATAATGAGGAAAAGAATATGGTTGTAATTCTTGAAAAGACTATGATTTTGGTTTGAATTACCATTTGGGAAAAGGAACATTGTAGCCAATGTATTGAGTAGGAAATAATTGCATATGTCTATGTTGATGATTCAAGAATTGGAATTGTTGGAATAATTTCGAGATTTGAGTTTGGTATGTTGAAGCTTACTTGTGGTATTCTTGATGAGATTAGAGAAGGTCAGAAATCGGATTTGAAATTGGTTGACAAGATGACATTGATTGATCGAGGATAAGGTGATAATTTTCGGATTGATGAGAATAGTGTCATGAGATGTCGTGATTGAATTTGTATTCCTGATGTTTTGGATTTGAAAAAGAGAATTTTTGGGATGAAGGGCATCAAAGTGGTCGAGTAATTATCCTGGTGCTACTAAGATGTATCAAGACTTGAGAAAGTTATTTTGGTGGTGAGGTATGAAGAAGGATATTGCGGAATTTGTGTATTCGTGTTTGACTTGTCAGAAGTCAAAGATTGAACATCAGAAACAGTCTAGTTTGATGCAACCGTTGTCCATTCCTGAGTGGAAGTGGGATAGCATTTCTATGGATTTTGTTTTGGGTTTGTCGAGGGCATCGATTAATTGTGAGGCAATTTGGGTCATTGTAGATGGATTGACGAATTTTGCTCACTCTATTCTGATAAGCAAGGATTATCTGATGGAGAGACTTGCAAAGTTATATTTTGAAAAGATTGAGAGTTGGCATGATATTCCGTCGAGTGTTGTTTCTGATAGAGATACGAAGTTTACTTCTAGATTTTGGAAAGTTTTGCAGAGTACTTTGATTATTAATTTGTGTTTGAGTTTTGTTTATCATCCGCAAGCTGATGGTCAAACGGAGAAGACGATTCAGTAGCTTAAGGATCTTTTGAGAGCTTGTATTTTGAAGTTTTGTATGGTCGAAGGTGTGGAATACCTTTGTGTTTGTGTGAGTCTGGAGAGAATAAGTGTAGATTTGGCGACGAGATGGTTGTGTCGATTGTATTTTCGAGGACGAAAATATTCTAAGTGGGGGAGAGTTGTAACATCCTGATTTTTATTAATATTTTTATTAATTATATTAGTAATTATATTATTTGGTGTTTTTAATAATTACCTATTTATTTAGTTATTATGTGATATAATAATTATTTAAGTATTTAATTATGTGAGTGTTTGTGTTTGACTTAATTGAGTTATTAGAGAGATATAACTAAATGGGCCTAAGTGATAGAAACATAATGGATGGATTGGTGGGTTAAGCCCAACTGACATAAGTGAGATAGTAAGAGAAGGTTAGGGTTTTAGAGGTTACTATTTTCCTTTGGGGGAAAAGATAGGAAAAAGAGAAAAGAGGCAAAAGGGAAGAGAACAATGGTGGAAGAGAAAAGCTAGAAGAAACCCCATTTTCGCAGCAAGTTTCAGCATTGAGTCACCTTAGCAAAACAGATGTATCTCTCAATCCAACCGTTGGATCGTCGCATGGTTTTGACATAACGTTCCTGACTCATAGAGGTAAGTTCTGACTGGAGCGATTTTGATTTTGAGGGTTTTAAGTTCGTCTGATAAGCTGATTTCCGAACTGGTTTTTAGGTGTGTCTCCAAATTATGTTTGAAGGATTTATTTTGGAGAAAAGCTTAGAGCTATGGTGAAAGAGTCCATATTTTCCAAGGTAAGGGTGGGGTTCTTTCATGCTAAAGGGTTGTATGATAGTATGTTATGGTGGGTTTAATTCTATACTTTGATATCCATGTTCTTCTATGTTGCAATTTTGGATATTTGATGATTTGTTGGAATGTGATGATATAAATGTGATAAGTTGTGTGCAATTGATAATCTATGTGTATTAGAATGTTGTGTTTGTTGTGGGTAAACCATTGATAGTGAAATAATGAGTTTTGTTGTAGAATTGGAAAATAATGGAATAGAAATATAATAGTTTAATTGAGATTAATATAGTTTGATTATTAATTGGATAATTAAATTATTAGTTGAATTAATTCCAATAAGTCTGTGTGATTGGAATATACTTGGACTTGGACCAATTATTCGGTTTATCGGTAAATTACGGTATTTTGAGAAATTGACCGTAATTGTGTTTTGGTTGAATATTCAAGTTGAGAATAATATATTGTTATGCGTATGATGTTGTTTTAATAACTAACATTATTTCTAATTGATTTAGTTGATGATTGAAAGTCGATTTGATTTACTTGATATATTGGCATATTGAGATTATTTTGAGAATTGACCAAAAATTGTGATTTCGGTTTGGATGCCTTTGTTGCGAATAATATTGTGATTGCCAATATGATTATTATTGTGCACTGTTATGTGATTAACCTTATGGTATGAATCTTAGCTAATTGTCGTTAGTTTAGAGGGTTATGATGATAATTGCGATGACTGTGTTAATATGTGAAATTGAGTAATTGTGCCGATGTGTCGAAATATGAAGATAATTGTAATGATCTTGATGATATGCGAATTGTATATTTGTGACGATTTTGTGAATACGTGATGTTGTATATATTTGTGAGGATGATTTTGTGACTAAGTGAAGATGAAATATTATGGTGACGTGAATTACCTCGTATAAATGGTAATTGATTGTGATATAGGCTTATGCCTTGTGACGATATGTGATTGTGATGAGTATGCTGTGTTGTCTTGTTTGTCGAGTCACATTTCATATGCATACTCTGTGACGGCCTGGATTGGCAACTAGTGACGAAGGCTTATGCCTTGTGCCTCTGAATTGGGCAATTGGTGACGGGGGCTGAAGCTCCGATTGGTACCACATGCATATGCATAGTTTGAGTCGCATTCGAGTTTGTATACCGAGTTGCATTCAAGTCATTGTTATGATGTGTGGATGCATAGTTTGTGAAGTTGAATTCATTTGATATGGATTGTTGATGTGTTGTAGATATGATGTACGTGAATGAAACATATATGATGAGACTGTGAATATATATGTATTAATGATATATGTGAATAAGTTGGAATATATGAACCATGTTGTTGTCGTGATGCAAATTGCTTATATTGAGAAGTGGTGAATTGTGTATGATATTATCTTGCTATATCTATTATCATACTTTCCTTTATACTGTTTGATATCTCACCCCTTCTGCCGATGTTTCCCCTACCATGGGAAATGGGCAGGTACTCAAGTATAGATGTGGAAGTTTATAGCTTCATTGTGTTCGGTTGGTGTGTCGCTCTGATACGTAGCACTCGGAGGTTGTATATATTGTTGTTTCTATGTTGTTCATGTTTTAGTTGTTGAGTTCCAAATTGGATAATGAGAAGTACTATGATGTTTGAAGTTGTTTCCGATTAAATAAGATGATTTGTTTATAAAGTCGAATGTTATGATTCCGCTGCATATTAAAATGAAGTTGGTTTGTCTAAGAGCTGTTATAAGTTGTTTTGTGCTTCTCTGAGATTAAAGTGCTATGTATCTGTTTATGAGTTGTTTATATGAAGTAAATGTGATATCCCAAATGCTTGTTGATAGTTTTTAAAATACTCTGATTTCTCGCATGATATTTTCGGGTAGAATTTGGGGTGTTACACTAACCAGGACAATGTAAAAACCTTCCAAAAAATATCATCACAAATAAATCGAATGGCAGATTTTATGGGAGTTCCACAAACTAGGCGAAGAAATAACCAACCCCCTTATCGAGAGGGTGATCCAATCTTGGAACGTGTTCAAGAAGTGGTTCCTCCGCCTAGACCAACACCTGGTGATGTAGTTCCTCCGCCTAGGCAACCACCCGTTGAAAGAAACCAAGTGATAGATCTAGAAAATCCGAATCGAAGGACCAATCCTGGCCAACAAGAGACTATCGAAGAAGGTCACAGATTAAGGGTAGTTGGTAGGAACGAACATCCAGATGAAGTAGTCCACAGGGTTAGGAGAGAAAATATGGCAATAGAGACTAATTTAACTGCCATGATAGAAAGAATTATGGCCAATAATGGCCTTAATACTGGACTTCGACGTCCAAACTACACATCCCCTATAGAAGAATATATTATGCAAACAGAATTGCCAAGAGGTTTTCACGAAGTTTTCAGGGGACACTAGTGAATCAACGGTGGAACACATAGCCAGATACTTAACGGAAGCCGGGGATCTAGCAGGCAACGAGGATTTGAGAATTAAATATTTTCCTAGTTCGCTAACAAAAAATGCTTTTATTTGGTTCACTACCTTACCCCCAAATTCCATAGATGCATGGGCACACTTGGAGAGATTGTTCCATGAACAATTCTACATGGGTCAAACCAAGATAAGTCTGAAGGAATTGGCTATCATCAAGAGGAAGTTCACAGAGCCTATAGATGACTATTTGAACAGGTTCCGTTTGTTAAAGTCAAGATGCTTCATAATTGTCCCAGAACATGAATTAGTTGAAATGGCTGCAGGCGGTCTAGACTATTCAATCAGAAAGAAACTGGATACCCAATACCTAAGGGACATGGCCCAATTGGCAGACAGGGTTCAACAAGTCGAATGACTAAAAGCAGAAAAGGCCAGAGCAAATAAAAGTTATAAGAATGAGAGGGTACCGTATATTGAAGCTGAAGACGCTGAGGGCGAACCCTTCGAGGACTCATACAGCATGGAAGAGGTCGAAATAGACCTAGCTGAATTAAAAGAGGCACCACCATATTCTTGCAAGTTTCTCACCCCTTCGAATGGAAAAAACCAGTCGAGAATGATAAAAGCGATAGATTTCCAAAGAAATCTTATACATTTGACGTCACTAAATGTGACGAAATATTTGATTTGCTAGTAAAAGATGGCCAGATGATAGTGTCTCCTAATTCCAAAGTTCCTCCATTAGAATAACGGAAGAAACGAGGCTTTTGTAAATATCATGGTTTTTTAGGCCATAAAACCTCACAATGTTTTCTTTTCAGGGATCTAATTCAGAATGCTATCAAGGATGGACGTCTGAAATTCGCTGATAAGGCAAAGAATCATATGAAGGTTGACGCAGATCCCTTGAATGTTGCTGACACTAACTTGTGTAAACCATTCGATGTCAACGTGGTGGAAGTGTCTGAAACTGATATTGCTGAATTGTAATTAATTTCATCTAGAAAGCAGGCTACTGAGAGCCTAAATGACAGTACAACCTTCAATACTGATGTTGAAGAATCTGCCAAGACCGAAATCAATGAAGATGCAGAGGGGAAAACCAGCGAGGCCACTGAAGACCTCAGGGTGAAACTCCAACAGATAAAGATCTCCGAAGCTTCCCCAGCAGGTGTCAACATGGTGAAGGTTAGACAACCTTTATCTGAAATAGAGGAGTTGGAGAAATGCTTATTGAGAGAACAAGGAAATGTCAATGTGGTGAAATTCCCACAGAAAGTTGAAAGTTTGAAAGACTATCTCTGAAGGTGTTACGAGAGGAATTCTGAACAAATGATAATGTGTCCAAGATGCTCGATCATGCTGAATCGAAGGGTCCAAGCTAACTATGATAGGGACCAACGTGAAATGATGGAACAACCTTGGAGAGGAGGAAACCTATTGCAGAAGGTTTATCCAAGGCCAGAAGAAAGCTTGGTGGGTTTCCTAGTCAGGTGTCACAAGGAAAACACATAAATTGTTATGTGCCCCAGATGTGGGGCAGTCTATGATAGCCTTATGGCACAATCATTCAAAAGAACTCTACTCACTACTGGTAGAGAGTCTAAAGGACTCCGTCCCAACATGTATGTGTTCGACAATCGAACACCATCAAGAAGGCCTGATGGTCCTCATCTTAAAGCTCGAAGAGTGACATTCAAGCTTCCTGCAAACATACCCATGGATAGATGGACACAAGCTGGTGCAAGAAACAACAAGTGGCGAAGTTGGGACCAAGGAGGAAGGACTGCAATGGCTTATAGAAAGCAATTCCAGACCTCAAATTGAGAGATGTACAGGTTGGAGAATTACAAAGGCAAGCATCCTGTGTCCAGATCCCAGTGGAGAAGGCACCAAAGGATGAAGAAAGCCCAGAGGGAATACAAGGCAAAGGAGGTTGGAGAGTCTAGTAGTACCAAAGTCCCAATGCAGGGGGCACGATCAAGCAAACCTTCGTTAGAACGCAAACTATTCAGTTCTGAAAATGAGAAGGAAGAAGAAAAGATGCATTCCAGTCCTTGGAAAGAGGACGATAGGATGACAAATGACTTCGACTCAGACGGAGTGTCATCTATAAAATTCAATTGTAATGTTGTGTCAGTACTCCCTCATGAGTTTAACCAAGAGACAAAAGCTAAAGATTGTGAAGAAGCTGATGCAGAAGAGATGGAAAGACACATACCTGTGTGTTATTATGTGCTAAACAACGGGGTTGTCGAAGAGCAGAATGTTTTCTTCGAGAGGCCTGATGAAGGTATGAGAAACCATCTAAAACCACTTTACATAAGGGCTAAGATTGAAAGTGTTGGCATTAACAAAGTCCTAGTAGATGGGGGGGGGGGGGCAGCAGTGAATCTAATGCCCTAGTATATGTTGAAAAGAATTGGTATGTTCGATACTGATATAAGGCCACATAACATGGTCTTGTCTAACTACGAAGGCAAAATAGGGCAAACTTTGGGAGTCATTCAAGTGAATTTAACTGTGGGTTCGGTCACGAGGCCAACGATGTTCATGGTGATACCAGCAAAGGCGAATTACAATCTTTTGCTAGGAAGAGAATGGATCCATGGAGTTGCTGCAGTGCCTTTGACAATGCATCAGAGACTAACCATCTGGAGGGAAGATGGTATAGTGTAAAACATTGAAGGGGATCAAAGCTACTACATGGCTGAAGTCAACCAAGTCAACAAGACCAGTTTCGATAGAAATTTGGCCAACATAGGGCCATGCCATGCAGCGGAAGATGTATACTCCCCAAATAAGAATGCTTTATACTATTTATCTTTACACCCAAATGGATTCCAATGGAATAGAGAAATAATGGATGGTTGATCCGCTGTCGCGCGCGGGTCAAAAACGAGTATTTTGTAAAACGTAGTACAGCGACAATGGCTCGAGTCGTATCGCAAGGATTCTTGATTTTATTAACTAAAAGCAAAGTCGAAATTGGGGGGGTTGGTTTGGGTTCGATTTAGAAAAAAACGCTTAAAAAAAGTGATTCTGAAAATAAGTGATTAAAACAGGTTAATCTGCCGGTCCGATATCCAACTTATCATCGGTCAATATAATTCCAGTCCCTAAATGATTTCAATTCCTATTCGATTGTAATGTCGAATTAACAAGCGCAATTCATACTACAAGATTGTAAATTCCTATTGTCCGGATTAAGCAAACGGATAAAAGTATTGTGAATTAAGCAAACACAATTGCGCGGATAAAGCAAACGCGATTAAATTATAGGAAGAACAATCATCGAATCAAATCAATATATATTCTATGGAACTTGAATTAAGCAAACAAGATACAGAGCACGATATTGAAGGGAATGAATAATTTAATTGGAATTGATAAAAAAACCTCAAAGTATTTGGAACTCGACTCCGGCAGATTTCACCTTCGGATTAGTTCTCCATTACACGATCGTACAAAAGCTTCAATATTTTCGTGAATAGTAAATGAATGAACAGTAACCGCGGCTGCCTAACCTAAGTCAAAACCACAACCCATTTTACAATCCAACTGGGTCAAACATACGACTCAGGCCCAAAACCAATTGACCCGAAACTTAACTAAAACTAGTGCTGCAACTTCAACGAATATTCTGGCCCTTCTACAGTCCGATTCTGACTTCGACTCCAACATAAGAATTGTAGCTCTTTCTCTTAGCTTTCTGGCGATTATTAGAACGCCTCAATCGGACTCCTGGAACTCCAGATATGATCGTTTCCGTGCAGACTGTTAAAGCTGAAAAATTAATACGAAAAACAAATAAGTGCAAAAATAAAATAAAATATAAAAACATATTAAAACATAAAAATAAATAAAACATACCGAAGAAATGCCTGAGTACAAACATGGAAGAACGTGCATTAAAATGCACTGATCAAATTCCCCCACACTTGAACTTTTGCACTCCGAGCAAAATGAAAAAAAAAACAGAACAAAGAAAGCACAAATACATCAACAGTTACTCATCCTAGGCTACAAATCTTCTTTGGGTAAGTTTGCATCGACAGATACTAATCTTGCACACTAAGGACATCGTAAGAACACTAACCACATATATGCAGACATAAGCCTCCTAAATACACAAACCAATTCAAATCATATTATTATATCATAGCCTAACTTACTCATCCATTTTGCTCTTTTTCATTCAGGCGCAATCACATTAAGCCCGTTATCTCCACACACTTATAGCAGGACAATCGGTTAGTGACTCTGATCCTTTGCACGGGGTTCCGGTACTTGCGTGGCATAACCCTTTGCTTACTCAGATGTAGTTGCGGGGGATCGGACCGTAATCCTCCCTATCAAGTTCAGCACCAGAAACCGCTGAACCAACTAACAAAGAGTTTTGAAAACTTTTTTTTTTGAAGATTACACAACCGTTGGGTTAAGTGACCGGGTGAGGATCACCAAACTTAGAAGGTGGATTACCTTTTTCTTTTCTCTTTTTTTTCTTTTCTTTTCGGAACATTCACTTATATTCATCGGCTTCCTGCGTAAAGTGTGTGAGAGATGGTGCCGACTGCTGAAATAAACTACTCAAGAGCTGTCAAAGAATGAGAAATTAAGGCTAAAACATAATAATAAATTCAAATCAATTTCCATATGCAGGAGACTTACGGTGTTAGAACGATACCGATCTTGTGAATTTTTCCCAAGTCTCCGCAAACCCGACTCAAATCAGTGTGTAGCCTAAAACTTTCAAGAAGATGCATTTTTTTATTGAAATTAAACAAAATACTAACAAACAAAAACAAATAAAACACACGATTCCTCCCCCACACTTAAACTAAGCATTGTCCTCAATGAAAGGACATTACTAATAAAGTAGAGAGAAGGAAAGAAGGACTCCCTGATCAAGTTGCAGTGTAGTCAGGTGCTTCTAAAGAAAGCTCCTCTATGCTGACATTTTCAGGCACCGAACTTTCATGGAATAACTTCAGCCGCTGCCCGTTAACCTTGAAGACTTTGTCAGTACCTGCACTTTTTATTTCTACTGCACCATGAGGGAAAACATTAGTAACAACAAAGGGGCCAATCCATTTGGATCGAAGTTTCCCAGCCATTAGCTTAAGGCGGGAGTTGAACAGTAAAACCTGTTGGCCCACAGAAAATTCCTTCCTAGAAATCATTTTATCATGGAAGTGCTTAGTTTTTTCTTTATAAATCCTAGAGCTCTGATAAGCCTCTAATCTAAGCTCTTCCAACTGTTGCAATTGGTGTTTTCTTTCAATACCTGCTTGTTTCATCTCCAAATTACAACTCTTCACCGCCCAAAAAGCACGGTGTTCTATCTCAACAGGAAGATGACACGCCTTACCAAAAACAAGTCGATAAGGAGACATCCCAATGGGTGTCTTGAAAGCTGTTCTTTGAGCCCAAAGTGCGTCTTCTAGACGACGGCTCCAGTTTTTCCTGTTTGGCTGCACCATTTTCTCTAAAACCTGTTTGATCTCCCTGTTTGAGATCTTAGCCTGCCCATTAGTCTGTGGGTGATATGCAGTAGAGACTCTGTGCACAACTCCATACTTCCGGAGTAAAGCTTCCATGGTGCGGTTACAGAAATGAGTGCCTTGGTCACTTATGATAGCTCGCGGTATTCCAAACCTGCAAAAGATATTAGACCTGACAAAATCTGCAACAACTCGAGAATCATTAGTCCTAGTGGGGATAGCTTCCACCCACTTTGAAACATAATCAACAGCAAGTAAAATGTAAAGGAAACCAAATGATACAGGAAAAGGACCCATGAAATCAATTCCCCATACATCAAATACCTCACAGAAAAGCATAGGCTGCTGAGGCATTTCACTCTTGCGAGTGATGTTTGTACCTGCTATCTGGCACTTTTTACAAGTGCGGTAAGTCTCAAAAGCATCCTTAAAAATACTTGGCCAATAGAAACCTGAATCAAGAACTTTTCTTGCAGTTCTTTGAGGACCGAAGTGTCCGCCGGCTTGAGATGCATGAGAAAATTTCAAGATAGATTCAATCTCATTGTCGGGGACACATCTCCTGATTACCTGATCACTACCAAACTTCATAGATATGGATCATCCCAAACATAATATTTGGCATCACTTTTGAGTTTGTGAACATGTGATCAAGATGCACCTGTAGGAAAAACACCAGCAACAAGAAAATTAACAATGTCAGCAAACCAAGGTGTAATCCCATGCAAAAGAAACAACTGCTCATCAGGAAAGTCATCCTTAATAGGAAAAGGGTCTTCATCTCTCTCTATCCTGCTCAAGTGGTCAGCCACTAAGTTCTCAGCTCCACTTTTGTCTTTAATCTCAACATTAAACTCTTGGAGCAGCAACATCCACCGAATCAATCTCGGTTTTGCATCCGGCTTCTTCAGCAAGTACTTTAAAGCTGCATGGTCAGTAAAAACAACAACCTTGGAACCTAGCAAATAAGATCTGAATTTGTCAAGAGCAAAAACAATAGCTAGCAGTTCTTTTTCATTGGTAGTGTAATTAGACTGTGCAGAATCTAAAGTCCTAGAAGCATAGTAAATAACATGGGCAGCCTTGTCAACTCTTTGTGCAAGGACAGCCCCAACTGCATAATTGGAAGCATCACACATAAGCTCAAAAGGAAGTGTCCAATCAGGTGGCTGAATGATGGGAGCGGAGGTCAATGCTTTCTTCAAGAAGTCAAACGCTTGTTTGCAATTGTCATCAAAATCAAAAGTGACGTCATTCTTCAACAAGTTCGACAGCGGAAGAGCTATCTTGCTGAAATCCTTGACGAAACGCCTGTAAAAACCTGCATGACCAAGAAAAGAACGAATCTCGCGAATGCAAGAAGGGTAAGGCAATGTAGAAATCACATCAATCTTAGCAGGGTCAACAGAAATTTCTTTTTCAGAGATAATATGACCAAGAACAATTCCCTGCTCAACCATAAAATGACACTTTTCATAATTCAACACAAGGTTAGTCTCGATGCATCTTTCTAAAATCAAGCTTAAACTGTTCAAGCATGCATCAAAAGAAGAACCATAAACAGTAAAGTCATCCATAAACACTTCCATGCAATTTTCAATAAAATCAGAGAAAATACTCATCATGCATCGTTGGAAAGTGCCAGGAGCATTGCAAAGGCCAAAAGGCATCTTCCTGTAAGCAAATGTACCAAATGGACACGTGAAAGTGGTCTTTTCTTGATCTTCAGGTGCAATATGAATCTGAAAGTAACCTGAAAAACCATCAAGAAAACAATAATGTGATTTACCAGCTAGCCGTTCAAGCATCTGGTCGATGAACGGCAAAGGAAAGTGATCCTTTCTAGTAGCCTGGTTCAATCTCCTGTAATCAATACAAACTCTCCAGCTGTTCTGGACTCTAGTGGGAACAAGTTCATTCTTTTCATTTTTTACCACTGTGAGTCCAGATTTCTTAGGTACAACCTGCACTGGACTTACCCACTTACTATCAGAGATAGGATAAATGATACCTGCTTGCAAGAGTTTGGTTACCTCTTTCTTTACAACATCAAGAATCAAAGGATTAAGCCTCCTTTGGGGCTGCCTTACTGTTTTCGCTCCATCCTCAAGTAAAATCCTGTGCATGCACATCGAAGGACTAATTCCTGGAAGGTCGGCTAATGTCCACCCGATTGCTTTCTTATGCCTCTTCAATACCTGCAAAAGTCTGTCTTCTTGATTGAAATCAAGGTTAGAAGAGATAATAACAGGAAGTTTTTCATTATGCTCCAAGTAAGCATATTTCAGGTTCCTAGGGAGCTCTTTTAGCTCTAAGGACGGGGGCTGAATGATGGATGGAAGGCTTGGGGCAGCCGGGATGTCAAGCGCATCGACGGCAAAAACAGCCTCATCGGTAACAACTTCACCTGTAGGAAATGTATCAAGCTGCAAGGAAGCATCAATCTCAGCACAAAGGACACAAACGTTAGTGTCAGTGCAGTCAGGACATGAATAATCATCATCAAAATCAGAGAGAGATGGAAAATCAAGTGCAAATAATTCAGAATAACTCTCATCAACTAGTTCAGAAATCAACTCAATGTTAAAAACCGAATGCTCCTCCACAGGGTGTTTCATGGCATCGAAGATATTAAATTTTGCGACGATGTCACCAAATTCCATGGACATGGTTCCATCATCAACATCAACTTTTGTCTTCGCCGTTTTCATGAATGGTCTGCCTAAGATGATGGGAGCTCTGCTTGACTTAGTTTCTCCTTCCATGTCCAGAATATAAAAATCTGCAGGAAAAATTAAATCATTAACTTGAACGAGGACGTCTTCCACTATGCCGGTGGGACGTGCATTGCTCCTGTTCGCCAGTTGAACGATTAAACCTGTATGCTGCATGGGACCAAGGCAAAGGTTATTATAAATAGAAGTAGGCATAACATTAATGCCCGCTCCTAAATCAAGCAAACAATTATCAAATTTCTTATCCTCGATGGTACAAGGAATAGTAAAAGTTCCCGGGTCCTTGCACTTTTGTGGCAAGACCTGAGAGATGGCCGAAACACTTTGTTCGGGCTGAATAAAAGCAGAGATGCTTCTTCCCAAGTTGACTCTGTCACTTCCTTTTACTTTTCTCTTGTTTTTACACAGATCCTTCAGAAACTTTGCATACCTTGGAACTTGCTTAATCACATCAAGAAGCGGAATGTTTACCGCTACTTTCCTAAACATATCCAGAATTTCTTTTTCTTTGTCTCCCTCCTCAATTCTTTTATTTTTCAGAACTCTATGTGGGAAAGGAACTGGTGGCACATACTCCTTTTCTTTATTTTTTTCAGTTCCGACCACCACAGAAGAAGGAGAAGAAAGCTCAGCTGGAGAAGGTTCAGATGGAGAAAGTTCAGAAGTTACCTCAATGAATTTTTTATTCTTTTCAGGGGCTGTTTCTGTAACTTTTCCGGATCGCAAAGAAATAGCGCTCACATTAGCATTACCATTCGGATTGACAACAGTTTGTGCTAGAACTTGGTTCGAACCTTGAGCTTGCATATTATTTATTTGAGTAGCAAGTTGTCCCATCTGTGTGGTCAAGGTCTGAATGCTAGTGTCGGTTCTTTATTGAAACTGAAGGTTGTTCACGGCCATTTGCTTAACAAGATCTTCCAAGGATGGTCCGGAAGTAGTAGCTGGAGGGGTGTGATGTGGCTGGGGTAATGGAACGGTGAGCTGTTGTTGGGAAGGCTGCTGATTTCCATATCGGAGGTTGGGATGATTCCTCCAATTGGGGTGATATTTGTTGGTAGACAAGTCAGGGGTGTTGTTGTACCTGTTCTGGTTGTAAAGGTTGGCTGCATAAGCTTGAGGCAGCTCGGTAACAGTATCATCTTTCAGAAGAGGACAAGTATCAGTGGGGTGATCATGACCTGTACAAATGCCACATACAGTTGCTTTTTGAGGTTTCGCTACTGCAAGTTGTTTAACTAAAGCGGTCAGCTCATCAAGTCTGGTTTCTAAAGCTCTGTTCGAGCACCCTTGAATTTGATGTACACCCTTGGTCTGGACAGAATTGGTTCGAGTGGTGAACTGCTGGGAATTTAAGGACATATTTTCAATGAGGGCTCTGGCAGCAGCTGGAGTTTTGTCAACAAGTGCTCCACCACTAGCAGCATCAAGAATGTTTCTATCCATAGGTAACAACCCCTCGTAAAAGTACTGAATAAGAAGTTGTTCGGTAATCTGATGTTGAGGACAGCTTGAAACTAACTTCTTGAACCTATCCCAGTACTCAGCCAATGACTCGTTATCTTATCTAATACCACAAATCTCTTTTCGGATTGAAGCAGCTCTAGATGCAGGAAAATATCGCTCCAAGAACACTCTCTTCAGAGCATTCCAGCTTGTGTTGAATTCGGTTCGAGATCATATATCCAGTCCTTCGCTGCACCCTGCAAAGAAAAAGGAAAAGCACGAAGTTTGATATGATCTTCAGTGATACCTTCGGGCTTCAATGGTGTAGAGCACACCACCTGGAATTCCTTCAAATGTTTGTGTGGATCGTCACCTGCAAGACCATTAAACTTTGGCAACAAGTGTATTAAACCCGATTTTAATTCAAAAGGAACAGCAACAACATCATATTCAATACACAAGCCATTATAATTAACATCAGGGGCTTCAAGTTGCCTTAGAGTTCTATTTTCAGCCATTTCAAAAGCAAATTCAGAATCAGAATCAAACAAGTTATGCAAATAGTCAGACTCAGAATCAGACTCAACTATGGTCGGTGAAGGTGAACTATTGCTAGCCTGGCCTGCTCTACAAAGTGTGTGCAAGGTTCTCTCTACCTCAGGATCAAAAGCAACAAGTTCAGGACAGGAAGACCTAGTAGCCAGGACTAGTGCACGGCAATGCAGCAACAATCGTGAAAATGCCAACTATGTCCCTAAAACAACACAATGATGCAAATCGATTAAAAATAATTCAAAAAAATAAACTGACACCGAAAATAATCTAATGACGTAAAAATAAAATTTTGATATTTTTTCGGAATTTTTCGACTCTATGAAAACAAAAAATAAATCATTAAAAATAGTAAAAAGGCTTTTTTCGCGATTTGAAAAATTTGTCACGTAACAACTCTATAGTAAGTGACTTTTCATCGGGGAATTTTTTCACACCTAACTGTCGGGACAGATTTTCGAAACGGTGAAATTTTCCTAAAAACCGATTTTTTCGACTCTAGAGGCGTTATGGCCGAAACCGCGAGGAACCTATGGCCAAAACGCACAAACACTACACCTAAGACTCTAATATCAGTTAATATTCACAAGAATGCAACGGCGCCAATTTGATCCGCTGTCGCGCGCGGGTCAAAAACGAGTATTTTGTAAAACGTAGTACAGCGACAATGGCTCGAGTCGTATCGCAAGGATTCTTGATTTTATTAACTAAAAGCAAAGTCGAAATTGGGGGGGTTGGTTTGGGTTCGATTTAGAAAAAAACGCTTAAAAAAAGTGATTCTGAAAATAAGTGATTAAAACAGGTTAATCTGCCGGTCCGATATCCAACTTATCATCGGTCAATATAATTCCAGTCCCTAAATGATTTCAATTCCTATTCGATTGTAATGTCGAATTAACAAGCGCAATTCATACTACAAGATTGTAAATTCCTATTGTCCGGATTAAGCAAACGGATAAAAGTATTGTGAATTAAGCAAACACAATTGCGCGGATAAAGCAAACGCGATTAAATTATAGGAAGAACAATCATCGAATCAAATCAATATATATTCTATGGAACTTGAATTAAGCAAACAAGACACAGAGCACGATATTGAAGGGAATGAATAATTTAATTGGAATTGATAAAAAAACCTCAAAGTATTTGGAACTCGACTCCGGCAGATTTCACCTTCGGATTAGTTCTCCATTACACGATCGTACAAAAGCTTCAATATTTTCGTGAATAGTGAATGAATGAACAGTAACCGCGGATGCCTAACCTAAGTCAAAACCACAACCCGTTTTACAATCCAACTGGGTCAAGCATACGACCCAGGCCCAAAACCAATTGACCCGAAACTTAACTAAAACTAGTGTTGCAACTTCAACGAATATTCTGACCCTTCTACAGTCCGATTCTGACTTCTACTCCAACATGAGAATTGTATCTCTTTCTCTTAGCTTTCCGGCGATTATCAGAACGCCTCAATCGGACTCCTGGAACTCCAGATATGATCGTTTCCGTGCAGACTGTTAAAGCTGAAAAATTAATACGAAAAACAAATAAGTGCAAAAATAAAATAAAATATAAAAACATATTAAAACATAAAAATAAATAAAACAAACCGAAGAAATGCTTGAGTACAAACATGGAAGAACGTGCATTAAAATGCACTGATCAATGGTCCAGAAGATACGGCACCAATGGAGCATTTTCCAGCGATACGGCCAACAGGCTGGGACGACGACTTTGATGATGTCTGAGTCATCCTTCTTCGAAAGGATTTCGGCTTACATAGCCGAGAACAAAAGAAAAACGGATCTCGAAGCCGAATTATTAAACATGACTGTCGATGCAATTCAAAAAGAGGCAAAAGCGACGGGTCCTGGGATGCATTTTATCCCTCAACCTCCTGACGACGCAGTTCAAGTTGAAAAGATCTCAGGTGAAGAGGCGAATCAAAGGCTGGACGCGATCTATGATGAAGAACCCTTGGGATTCGATAAAGACCCAATGGCGTCAAATATAAAGATGTTAGCCCAAGATCCACTCGAAGAAGTAAATCTTGGAGACGAAAATCAGAAGAGGGTAGCATACGTTAGTGCAAAGTTAGAGCCAGCCTTGAAATCAAGAGTCATTGCGTTATTGAAAGAAAACAAAGATTGCTTCGCCCGGGACTACGATGAGATGCCTGGTTTAGGGAGAAATTTGGTTGAATTAAAGCTACCTATAAAGGAAGGGAAGAAGCCCATCAAGCAGACTCCTAGGAGGTTCGCACTAGAGATTCTCTCGAAGATCAAAACAGAGGTCGAAAGACTTCTCCGTTGCAAGTTCATCAGAACTACAAGGTATGTCGAATGGATTGCTAATATTGTGCCTGTTATTAAAAAGAACGGTTCATTAAGAGTATGCATAGATTTTTCGCGATCTGAATGCAGCAACTCCTAAGGATGAATATCCCATGCCTGTGGCAGAAATGCTAGTAGATTCAGCCGCAGGCTTCGAATACCTAAGTATGTTGGATGAATATTATGGGTATAACCAGATCTTCATTGCAGAAGAAGATGTGTCCGAAACAGCTTTTCGTTGCCCAGGGGCAATAGGCACCTACGAATGGGTTGTAATGCCTTTTGGTCTGAAAAACGCTGGGGCAACTTATCAAAGAGCAATGAATTCTATATTCCATGATTTTATAGAAACTTTCATACAAGTGTACATAGATGACATTGTTATAAAACCTGTTTCAGATCGCAGTCATCTTGACCATCTGAGCCAATCATTTGAAAGAATGAGAAAACATGGCTTAAAGATGAATCCCCTTAAATGTGCTTTCTTTGTGCAGGCTGGAGATTTCTTGGGCTTCGTAGTCCACAAAAAGGGAATAGAAATTAATCAGAATAAAACGAAGGCTATTATGGAAACAAATCCTCCATCCACGAAGAAAGAACTACAATCTTTATTGGATGCACGCAAGCTTTTTCCCCCTTACTTCGACTGAAGCAAGGAAGGTTCGAATGGCATGATGAACATCAAGAAGCTTTTGAGAAAATCAAGAAATATTTGATGCATCCACCAATATTGTCTCCCCCAAATGGGAAGAAGCACATGCGCCTGTATATATCAGCTTCAGATAACACAATAGGTAGCATGTTAGCTCAAGAAGATGATAATGGCATCGAAAGAGCCATTTATTACTTAAGTAGAGTACTCAATAATGCAGAGACTAGGTATAGCGCAATAGAAAAACTCTGCCTTTGTTTATATTTCTCTTGTATTAAACTCAAGTATTATATAAAGCCAGTTGATGTTTATGTTTCATCTCATTTTGATGTCATTAAACATATGCTATCTAAACCAATATTGCATAGTCGAATTGGCAAATGGGCTTTGGCCCTTACTGAGTACTCTCTAATCTTTCAACCCCTTAAGGCAATGAAAGGACAAATCGTGTCAGACTTCATTGTTGACCATGCAGTGATTGAGAATCCTCAGTAATATGTAGAGTTGAAGTCTTGGAAGTTATACTTCGATGGTTCAACGTATAAAGAAGTAAGTGGCGTTGGGATGCTAATAATTTCTCTTGATGGAATTCCAACAAAGCTCAAGTACAAGATTGAAGGCCCCTTATTCTCTAACAACGAAGCTGAGTACGAAGCACTGATCGCTGGACTTGAAGCTTTGTTAGAATTGGGGGCAAACAGAGTCGAAATTAAAGAAGACTCAGAACTAGTGATTAAGCAACTGACAAAGGAATACAAATGTATAAAAGAGAATTTGATCATGTATTTTGTCATAGCAAATAGACTGCTTAAAAAATTCGAGTATGTGGAGTTAAAACACGTCTCAAGGGTGAACAATCAAGAAGCGAATGATTTGGGGTTCAAATTATTTACTTCTACACCTTACTACGCTCAAGCAAATGGACAGATCGAAGCAGCCAATAAAGTGATAATTGGTCTTATTAAGAAACATGTAGGGAAGAAACCAAAAAATTGGCATAAAACTTTGGACCAGACACTTTGGGCTTGTCGAACGTCACCAAAAGAAGCTACAAACACTACACCTTTCCAGTTGACGTTCGGACACGATGCAGTACTCCCAGTTGAGATATACTTGCAATCAGTCTGGATCCAAAGACAAGCAGAAATTTCCCCAAACATGTATTGGGAAATGATGATGAACGAATTAGTTGATCTGGACGAAGACAGACTTCGAGCGTTGGAAAGGATAAAAAGACAAAAAGAAAGGGTGTCGAGAGCATACAACAAAAAGGTGAAAGGTAAAACATTTATTAATAATGACTTAGTTTGGAAAGTTATTTTGCCTATAGATCGAAAGAATCAGGCTTTAGGCAAATGGTCCCCACACTGGGAAGGACCCTTTCGAATCTTAAAAGTATTCTCAAATAATGCTTATGAGATAGAAGAGTTGGCAGAAGATCGCAGGATTTTGAGAGTGAATGTAAAGTATCTGAAAAGGTACAAGCCACTCATGCACGAAGTAAAAATTGCAAAAACGTAAACATTAAAAGTATGCGCCATAGGCCAAAATGGTGGAACAAACACCAAAATGGCTTTGTATCTAAGTGAGATATATAATAAATAAACTAAGAAGACAGAACAATGTCAAAATATATTTCATTATGATTAGAAGAGTACATTTAGTCAAGAAGGTTGTGTTTGCATGCAAACCAAAAGTTACAAAAAATAGAGGCACGCTAGAAGTTATCAAAAGGAGCGTTCAAAATTATAAACAATAAAACTAAGGCCTACAACGCCTCCAACAATGCCTCAAACAATGCACCCTTTAGTTGATCCTTTGCTCCAAACCTTCCAAGGATAGCAGGGGCAAGCTTTCTGCTTCAAAAAGATCTAGAGATCCTTCTTACCACCTTCTGCCAAGGCATTCGAAGACGTTTCAAGCCTGATAGGCAAAACATTATCAGCATTCATCATAGTCTTGAGGAAGCTTACAGGATCAGTGTTCTTGAGTTGCTCTAGTTCTATAGGAGTGAATGCTGCAGGGGTCTGCTTCGAAGTAGCCGCAAGAGTAACTATAGTCCCGAAGGTCGAAGTTTCATTTTTGTCTGGCAGAGGTAAATTGAAAGCCTCATCCGCGGCCTCATGTTCAGAGATAGTGTCTTCGCTTCCAGTTGGCTACTTAACTACATTGCCACTGTTAGAACATTGAGGATTTTCTTCCATGTCATTGTCTTGCTGAGTAGGTGGAGAAACATCATTTGAATGACTTTCTTCAGCATGCACAGTTGGAACGATAGTTGCAATGGGATGAACATCTTCGAGAACTGGAGAAAGAACAGGAGATTTACGTCGAGGAATACCTGTACGTGCAAGTAAAACTTGTTAAGATAGGAAATTTGAAAAATGGTGTCTCAATTAAAAAGGGGCGAATCTATACCATGAAGATTATCAAGATCAATATTGAGGTATGAAGTTTTGAGGTCAGAAGTAGCTGTGCCCACGTCATCCTACATTTGCAAGGTAAGATGTAAACTTAGCTGTTGAAGTTAAGTATGAAAAATGGTTATGTTAGAAAATCCAAATACCTTGGTTGGGACGTTATCTGGGCTCGAGTTGTGACTCTCCACAACTGGGATAGTACTAGTAACCTTTAAAGGAGATTCTTCAGAAGATACCTTATCACTTGAGGAAGCAAGCTTCGAAGTCCCAGATCCTTTTTCTTTGGTCAAAGAAATGGTAGCCTTTTGTCTTTTCTTTGCTGCTTGTCTGGTACGAGGAGGGGATTTATCTTCATCATCTGAAGCATTAGTGGGAGAAATTTTTTGCTTTGAAGGGGTCGGAGGCTTCGAACTCTGAAAATGCACATTAATTAAAGTGAGTAATATTCATAAAATTGCACAAGTCAGAATATAAGGTATGAACATGCCGTGGGTTTTTTGCCAGTAGTCACAGAATCACTCCCACTTGTCTTGGTGCTTTTCGAAGCTCCAGCGCCTTTCTGTGCAGGGGCTTCCTTAATAACTTTCTTCCGAGTCACAGCTGCGAACAAGATGGAAATCAGTATTTAAGTAAGAAAAGAAAGTTAGTCGAAGGATAATCCAAACTCCAACCTTCAAGTATAGGAGTCAAAACACGAACATGATCAAGGCTTAAATGAAGATGCCCATTAAAATTATCCAAGGTGTGCTTAGTCGGAACCACACGTTCAGGGCGTTTTTTAGATTGTTTGCAAAGAATTTTGGGAATATTCCCACACACAAACCAGTCTGGAAAAGGAGGACTTAGAGCCACACCAAAGTCATCACTAGGTAGTGGAGGGAATTTTGGAGGATTAAGCTTAAAAGCCACTTCATAACGTAGTTCAGGTCGAACATACGTGGGCAATTTTAGCTTATCCAGTTTAGCAGAAAACTTTTCACGTAAAGTGACCACAGCTTCACGAACGGTCTGACTAAGATCATCAGGCCTGTAGATAGTTTCAAATAATTTTTGAAAGGCTTGAATTTCTTTAATATGAGTCGAAGTACCTTTATGGAAGTTCTCCTGTACATCAGCAAAAGCTTCAGTTAGTTCTTGAGTAAGGCTCTCAGCATCGAAGATTTGCGTAGTATAATAATCTGTCCACCATTGATGAAAATCTATGGTAGAGTAAAAGGCAGGCTCAAAGGAGATGGGAGAGAGAGTTGTGATGCCAACATATTTGGAGATTTTGGATTCATATTCATCTTCAGCTAAATGCAGAGTGTGTAGACACATGTGATTCCTCTTGTTATACATGCATTTTGGTTTAAGTTGAACCAACCCAAATTGTCTCGATACCGAATTTGGTTGATAGTAAAGTAGACAGTAATGACTTTTGGGAGATCGAAGTCGGTGGTATAACAGTTTAAGAGTGAGGAAAGCCTCCCAAATAACCATGGATTCGGCTTGTTGGTCTGGAGAAGTTGCTGGAAATTCTCGAGTAAACCATTCAGGACCTACTGTCCTTTTTACAAAGGGAGCCATGGAAGGACTAAACTGATAATGTTTAGCGAACATCATCATGTACGCTAAAAAGGTTTCACGAAGCTTTCCCGTTTCTTCTTTTGGAGTTAGGTGAGCCAATCTAGTTCCTTCTACTGTTCGATTTTTTTATAGCTATATCTTCTTCATTCATAACACCTTTGTATGGGAGATGAGCCTCGAAAGTGGCATTGAGCCATAGCTGCAACAACCAGAAGGGGCCAGCAAAAAGAAGAGATCATGTTTTGTAGTTCTTGACAAGATCTGTTGCTTCACCAAGATTCTCGTAAAGGAATCCTAGAATTAACTGGCTTAAGTTTAACTTTTTCCCAGCATTTATCTGGTTAGCCATACAAAGATATCTCTTTGCTACTTGGATAGACCTAGAACAAAAAATGCATCTCAAAAGCCAATGCAATATGTTCTTCATCAGTGACTTCTGTGGTCGTGTGGACATGGTATCTTTGGATAAAAGCAGTATAAGTGACTGTTGCTTGATTGAAATGGATGATATCAGTATCCATGAAGTTGGGATCGAAGAGTTCCCTAGTTGGTCGAAGCCCTGTGATAGCGGTTATGTCGAAGAGAGTAGGAGTAATCATTCCACAAGGAAGGTGGAAAGTATTGTGAGAAGCATCCCAGAAGTGTACTGATGCTACTAACATGGTTTGGTTGTATTCTAAACCTGTTTTGGATAACTGGATTAGGTCATAAATCCCTAGTTCCTTCCAAAATGAAGCCTTTTGTTTTTCTACTCTAGTTAGATAAGCGTAATACAGGTCGGGATCTTTTGCTAAAGGAATTGACCTAAAGACTTTCACGAAATTGGTTACATAGTTTAACCTAATTTTTTCTAAGGCTGCGGTAGTTTCAGTCGAAGTATCATCTGCATTGACAGGTTCAGCTAAGATTGGATGGCCATCTTCATCTATTTTGTTCTTACTAACCAAAGGCCTAGTTTTATAATAAGCAGGAAAAAATTTACCCAGAGAAGGGTTGTTTCCTCCAGGTAAAGGACCCATGAAGGCATGAGTTTTTCCAGAAAGTTCAAAAGGAATGATTACCTGAGAAGCGTAGATAGCGCGAGCCTCTGCGGCATTTGGGTCTGAAATGTGTTGTTGATTCCCTATCTATGTGGGATTTTGAAGCTTTTGAATAAGTTGGAGAGCATTTGAAGAAGACGCCATGGATGAGTTTGTTTTAAGAACTGGGTTAAACGAAACCAAAGAGGATTTCTTTTCTGTGATAATCGCAGGAGAATGAAAGTGGAAGTTCTGTGAAGGCAAAGGTTCAAGTATATAAAGGTTTAACAGAAACCCTTTCAAATCTTTTGGGTAAAGGTCAAAGGACACGCGGCAAGCGTTGATTTAATCCAACGGCGGTCGAACAGTTGTTAGCCTTACTCCTAGTATATAGGAGCAATGATCACAAGTAATGACAAAACGTGGGAATGCACGTTCTGAAGAGATGTTTTTTGAAAATGACAAGACGTTTTGAAAGTTGAGTCATAAATGATTATGACGTTAGTCAGTTGTCTTGGAACTCTAAAAAATGAGTAAGATGAAATCTCATCATGACAAGAAACGCCTATTTCTCTTGTTTTCGAAACAGGCATTTATTGGGGGCAATTTGTTGGCTGGAGATTTCGTTTGAAGAAAATATTCTTTTAAGGATTAGAGTTCAAAGAAGAATGGTTACAGATGACCATTTCGAGAAATAAATGGCTACTGATGGCCATGTTCGAGGATGTTGTTTAAGTTGAAATAAAGATAATAAGTATTGAAGCTAGTTCGAAGTAAATTGTCTTTAAGACTTAAGCGTTTTTACGAAAATACGAAAGGGTACTGAAGCTTGGCATGTTTTCGTAGCATTCTCGGTTTTGATCACGTTGCCACGTATCGAAAGAGGATTCAGGTGGGAGGATTTGAATTTCGAAATAGTCTGTGTAACCGAACAAGAACAGATGGCGCCCCAAGGATTCGAAGCGTATGCATGTGAGCAACGTGGCATCATGTTAATGTAGGACCGTTAGGGTCGAAATTAGTATAAATAATGGTCTTAATGTTAGGATTCCGTGTGTTCATTTTATACAAATCACTCACAAATTACTCAAGTATCAAGCGTTAAGAGAACGAGTTCGCTGAGAAATGTACGTATGACACCACCATCTTAAATACGTTTGTATTCATCTTTATGCAAGTATCTTTTCAATATTTTTCTATCTTCCGTTACGTTCCAGCCATTTACATTCCTGCAATTTTATCTTTCGTTTTAACTTACTTAGAAGTATTTACTTTCTGCAATTTACATTCTTGTATTCTAAGTTTCTTGCAAGTTTATCTTTACTTCATCTTTCGCCAGAGTTATATTTACGTGTATAACAAGGTGATTGTTAGTCTTTACACTTTGTCTATTTATTTCTTATATCGAAGACCAAATAACCAACCAATATGAACCAATTCATCACAAATGACAAACTTTTTGACTATGTCCTAGGATCAATCTAGTCGATCCTGCAAGTAACCAAAGTATATTTTATAGTTTGGAAGACTAGCGGTTGTTTACCGGAAATCACCGTAAACAGACTTGAGGATGAACTACGTATTTTAAAAAGTGACACATAAGTGTTTTTTGTAGCCAAAATAGGGATGAAGAATCAAAAGTATAAAAACAAAATAGAAGAATTAAAATCGTAAAAACACCTAAATAGATAGACCAAAATTATAATTTAGTCAAATTATTATTGATGCATAGCATAGGTAAAGTGGGGCAAAATGTCAGTTTACAATTGCCTTCGAGGTAGTTAGAGTTATAAAATCATATTCTTAACAATGAGTTGACACTTCATTCATACGTGGAATTATGATAAAAAATGTATGACATATAATGTTTATCTGCATGGCAAAACGATCCATAGTGAAACATCTTTCTAATAAACTCTTTTCAGATCTGTTTTGCAACCCTAAATTTCTTTCTCTATCTCTATCTCTTTCTCTGCTCATCAACTCATCCATCTTCTCCTAACCATAGCAGAAAATAATTTCCTTCACTCTCTCTCCACTTTCAAAACAACATATTTGCTCTTCTTCTCTCTCTTTTAATTTCTGCTCTATACTACCATTTTCTGTTTGATTATGTATTGTGTTGTTGCAGTTATACCGGAAAACTACAAATCTTGCGTTTGGCATGCTAGGGAGTTTGCTACTGGGGAACTGAAAGATGAGCTTTTCTGCATTCGTTTTCCACCCATCGAAAGTAAGTATGAGCTCTTCTGATTTTTAACTTTAGGGTTTGTCATCACTCGGTATCTGTCGTTTTGATTTTCCTTGTCTCTGCTTCACAAACTGGTTTCGCCTCTTAACTGTGTGTTTTGTCTCTAATGTTTCAGTTAAAGATTTTACAACAATGCTCAAAAGATCATACCTTTTCTGCAAATCTGACTTTTGGTATGTGTTCATCTTTCAAAATATGAACCTATTGAAAAAAATCTTTCAAAATCTGACGTTTTGCTACATGTTTTTTGTAAATCAGTGAAAATGTTTCTTGGATGTTTGTGTTGCTTATGTTAGAGCTATGGTTTTGTGATATTGCAGGTTGAAACAGTGTTGTTCTTTTGTGAATAAGTTTATACAACTTTAAGTTGTTTTCAGTAAGTTGTTTTCAAAGTTAACCAAATAAGCTGTGTTTAATTACCAATGCTATGATTTTATGTATAAGTTGGTTTTCACTTGTATGTATAAGTTGTTGTTATTGTTGTTCTTCTTCTTCTTCTTCTTCTTCTTCTTCTTCTTCTTCTTCTTCTTCTTTTCGTCTAATTTCTGTTACCGATTCGTTGTTGTGTTGATTTGTTGTTGTTGACTAATGCTTAGATTGTGGTTTGTTAACTGGTGAAGGATTGTTACAGTTTGTTATCAACGTTTTGTGCTTTGCTCACCACATGTTCGATGAAAGGTCTCCACCGAACAAGGCCTCCCATCACTTTCTGTGTCTTCCTGTTTGTATCTATGTGTTTTTCACTGTCTGTTGTAGGTTCTTTTCATTTTATGAATAATTTATAATGTGTTGTTCTAACTTTCCTCTTTTGAAAGTAAAGGAAAAACCTCCATATGAAGCCAAGGCTGCAAAATGGAAAGTTAAATATGAAATCTTCTTTTTTGTTGTTGATATTTTCAGTTGGATGCTTACTAGAATTTTAGATAACTAGATCTGCTTTTTATGCATTTTTTTATGCTGCAGCAAAATATGGAGTGATCATACTATGTACTAGGTAAAGCTTTGTCGCCTCTATTCATCTCTCGCTGCTCCATTCAAACTCAGGTATGCAATACATCTCTTTAAACGATGGTTTTCCAATGTCTTCAAGTTCAGTTTCAATTATTATAAGTTTTGTTTCGAAAAACTTCTGAGTATGATGTATATTTGGTGGTTTGTTTGGTTTGTTTAAATTGCTAAAACCTATATCTTGGGAATCATTTGAAGGATCTGAAAACAAAACCTGCTCTTCTCTGTGTCGCTAAGATCGCTCATGACACAAACTCATATCAGAAACAGCAAGCACATGACGATTTTACCGAGATTGATGAAGGTAAACTAGGATCTTAGTTGGAAACAGAAAATTATTTACATAGCAAGTTATCTTCCCCAGTTTTTGTGCTTGTATTCACAGGCTGCATAGAAATTCAGAGAAAATTATTTTGTAGCATACAACTGGTGAGTTTTATATGTTGAACTCAACATTTTAAAGTTCTCATCATACTGCATGTTGATTGAAAGAAATTGACAAATTTATCTGAGGTAGATTGGCGGTATGGCTATGACAAATGGTTTAGTTCCTGCAGTCGAAGAAAGGTTTGTTTCAGTTTCCATCGAGTTACTGGTATATTTACATAGCATCATTAGTTAATTTGCAGATTAATTTGTTCACGTAAAGCTGCAGAATGAAACAAACTACAGTAGCATTTTTCTCACTACATTCTAATGAAAGTAAATTACTCAAGGCTCTATTTTCAAGTAGCATTTTGCTTTGTAATATATCCCTGCATCACTATGTCTTGCAATATAACTCTTAATCAACCTTACATTTTAGTTTTAAATTCATTTAGATGCCCAGGCCTCCTATCTTGATCAAGGGCATGTCAAATTCATAGAGCAGAACATTTTTCGTGTTTAGAAACTAGCCGACATCTAAACTAATACATATTTCCTTTCCACGGTACGATTGTTACTGCACTAGCGTTGGAAAGGGATGCCTTTTCAATGCAGCTACGGTGCAAGTGATGATGTCGATGTTTCAAAGTCAGTTTTGATTCTGCTTTTTGTTTCTGTTTATATGTTTAACTGTCTACATACATAATGTTGCTTTGGTTTTTCTCTAGGTTTAAATTTTGCCTTTCATGTGAAGTATCAAACATTATACTGACAATGCTCATTGTATCACTTGATGATGATGTCGTGAAAACTATTGAGACTTATTTGAACCTGAATGAGGTAATATAATGTCTCAATTTCACATAATTCATTTAATCACTATCAGCTTTATACTAATCAACTTTATATTAATCATATTACTGTTGAATTTAGGAGAAGAGTGTTCTTCAATCTTGAAAAATGGATTCCCTTGCAAAGTCCATCAGAAAAGGTAATAAATCTTTTTAGCGTTTAAACGGATTAGCTTAAAACCAAGAAAATGTTAGCATTGAATGTTTCATTTTCTGACATGTTGTTTGATTTCAGGTATATGAGTATTTTGCATCAATTCAAACCACAGGTGGCAAGATTTTTATTACACATGCAGATTTGATGCGCACTATTGTTCCTGACTTTCATCCTTCTGAATCGAGCCGTGTTAGAGAGTTTTTTTTAAGAGGGAAGCAACTTCCCGGAGCGTTACAATGTGATCCTTCTAAATTTTTTATGCTCTTTGACACAAACAATGATGGACTCATTTCTTTTTCAGAGTGAGAATTTGTTGTCTCTTTTATTTGCTTGAAACTTATCTGTGAATCTGTGATAAGAAACTGAATAGCATTATCTCAGATTTCAGAGTTCAATTGCAAATAACTTTTGGTACATACATGTTGTTTACCATTCAGCTGATTTTCTTGATAACTTGAGTTTTAAGCTAGCTGATAGTGAAACTGTTACTTCTTCAATTTGGATTTTACTTTCGAAAACATCATAAGCTATATTTAAAAACATATTATGTTTTGGCATTCAATTTTGTTGATAGAATTTTCATTGAGGTTTGTTTGTTGTGCTGTCGACAAAGAAATAGACAGGGAAGACAAATGATATATGAAATAAAGGTCCTTTCTTATATTGACTGATTATTTATACTTGTGATTTTTTTCTTCTTAATAACATTTATCTACATCATATCCATATTTGCTTAATCTGTTGCAGAGAAGACAAATGCATTGTTGGTTTGGGAGCAGTAAGAATCATATTGCGGCATGCCTTCATTTAAATCTTGGATACAAGATTCAATTTTACTTATTATTAGGAACCAATTTATCAAATGTAGAGCTTGGTGTTAGGTGAAGAAATTGGGAGTATATATCTCTGTCAGGAACCAATGTATCAAATGTAGAGCTTGGTGTTAGGTGAAGAAACTGGGAGTATATCTATGTCATTGGTTCGTTCTGTTCTGATTTAGGAGCATGTGACCAAATTAGTTTCTTTTGGCCATGCATTGTGTTATGAGTAGTTACGTTGGACCATATTGTATTATTTTGTTTGATCTGCCTATGCACAACTTGGAGATGCTAAGGATCCTATTAACAATTTTGGATAAGTTTCTTTTTTTTTTTTTTTAGTATTCATCTCCTTTATATTTTGTTTGAATTTGGTTGATTATGGTGTTGTTTTGAGAGTCGAATATTGTTTGTTAGTGTAATACATAAGTATCTTTGCAGATTTAATGTTGATTCATAGGATTGTTGTAATAAAGCTTTGTAAATGTCGATAAGAATTTTTTCCAGCTAGAATTTTCCACCCATTTCCTGCTAGAATTTTCCACCCAATTAATCTTGCATATGGCTTATGGTTTATGTGAAATATGGTTTGTATGCCGTATCTTGAATAATGGATCAATTTCTAACCTTTTTTTCTTGGTTTTTTTCTGATAAATATTAAACCTACAATATTAGATCAATAGAACTAAATATTAAGTTTAAATATTAAATTAATAGATTTTAATTTTTAATTGAAAGTAATTAAATTAAACTAATTAAAACCAATTAAATATCACTCATCTAAATTTGTCAGTAATGTTAAAAATGTAGTTGAAATACTTTTATAAAATAGCATGGGACATAATCTTACGCATAAAAGCAAATACAGTAAGAAATGATATATGGTACTACAATGATATATGGTACTTTTTCTTCCATTTCGATAATGAATGTGTTTGCGTTGTCACAGCTTTCCATCAGGTGAACAAGGTGGACGTTTATTCAAGAATAAAGCAAGAACTAGAGTCAAAGAAACAATAATTCACCTATGATTAATTTTTAATTAACATTTTTTTACCATACAAGTAATGTATCACTAAAATTATTAATTTTTTATTGTATTCTAATGAAACAATGAGATGATAATTTGTAAATTTTGTCAATTTCTATAAATTTTATCATTCAAACTGTTTTTACGGGTCACTATCACCATAATATCTTTTTATTTTAATCAATAAAATATTTATATTATTAGTGATTTTATAATAACAATTATATATCAATAATAATCAAACCATATCAAATGATCTAAGATATAAATGAACCTACCCGTGCGGACGCACGGGTCTTCTACTAGTTATGATAAAAAATGTATGACATATAATGTTTATCTGCATGGCAAAACGATCCATAGTGAAACATCTTTCAAATGGCAAAAGAAATATATAAAAAAGAAAGTAGGTGATTGTTCAATGCAATTCATGTGTTATTCATTCATTTTGGCAAAATTTTAAATATATCTTAACATTTTAAATTTTAAAATTCGAACGTGCTGCAATACACTACACACACTGAAATGTTAAAAATAAATTCAAATTCTTCTAAGATACTACTACTTAACCACATCATAAAGCCAATTTAGGGGTGGTTTCTGAAATTGGATTCCAAAATATACCTGTTATCAAAAACACAAAAGTGGTTTCAAACAAGAGAGGAAGAAAACACAAATTAACATAAATATGTGTTATCACATACACTAAATACGTAATTTATCTAACATCACATTTCATGATCTATAAATAATTGAGGACATTTCAACATCTTTACATAACATAAAATCTAACATCACATTTCATTTGTTGCATAACGGTGAAATGTACTCCACATAACTCTTAAATCTCCATCTGTCTTCAATTCAAAGTTGTTGAAATTTACATTTCCTTTGTTAACAATCGAGGGTAAACGATACTCGATCTTAACCACCATTGATTATCTTGGTAGTGCAGGAGAATATTTACTTTGGATTTCAAAACTTCAAGAGAAATGTCATCTATGACCATAAACTTTTGAGAAGGACTCAGGCCATTAAAGTAAACAAATGCGAGATATAAATATTGAAACATCGTGAGGAGTTTTTGATAGCTACATCTACATAAGAGGCATACGAAACAAATTTTAGATAAATAAAGACCATATAAAAGATATACTGTCTCAGGTGTCATTCTGAAAATTAAAATCCAAATTCAATTAGGTACAAGTAAGTGTTTCCCCAAATATTGAAATTCGAAGTGAGCCTTTTACGTATGAAATAACAAAATAAATATGTTTGTTTGTATTTTGAAATCTTGAGCTAGCCATTACAAAATCTGATTTTGGCGACAGACAATTTTACACAGAAATAGAACATGTTTTTTAACACATAAAATTTTGAAGTCCAGTTTTTATACAAGTAATGTTATACAGAGAGAGAGAGAGAGAGAGAGAGAGAGAGAGAGAGAGAGAGAGAGAGAGAGAGAGAGAGAGAGAGAGAGAGAGAGAGAGAGAGAGAGAGAGAGAGAGAGAGAGAGAGAGAGAGAGAGAATCAAATTACATCCAAAAAGTTACACTCGCTCAATAACGTCATTTCAATTTTTTTAAATCAACCGTTGAATTGAAACATACTATCATATAGATCATACCTATAAAATTTGAGATTCATCTATAATGATTTACTATGTCATCGAATTACATCAAAATTTACATTATATGAAAGCTCGTTATGACGTTAATCTTTCGTTATCTTGATGGTATAGTAAATTATTATAGATTAATCTCAGACTTTATAGGTATGATCTTTATGATATTATGTTTCAATACAACGATTGAATTTTTTTATAAAAAAAATCGAAATGAAGTTATTGAGCGAGTGTAAATCGTGGTGTAACTTGATCCCTCCTTAATGGTCAAAATGTGGAGTAAGTTATAATGACTTACTTTTGGAGTAACAATATCCTTCCTTTTATATATCTATATATATATATATATATATATATATATATATATATATATATATATATATATATATATATATATATATATATATATATATATGTATGTATGTATGTATATGCAGGATCCATTAACACCAGGTGTTACACAATCGTTAATAGCATTCAATCAAACGGTTTCATAAATAGCTTATTTTTTAGGAGAAAGAATAGACTATATGTTTTTTAATTTCATTTAATATGACCGTTTGTTCAATTCTTTTAACGGTTGAGACTCGGTGTAAGTCTTTTAGACTTACACCTGCTGTCAATTGATCCTGCCTTAAAACACATCAAAATATAGCTGAGTTTCATTGTTGAAAATAACAATCCAATATTACATACAAAAAATGTGTCACCACCTAAAATAGATCAAAACATGTGTCACAAACTAAATCTATATCTATATGTGGTTCCACCTTTAACTTTTCTTGAATTGATTCTCTTTAAATTTCTCTTTGTTTGGTAAACTCTTACATCATATCCAAAACCTTATCCGACAAACTTTCACCTTCTTTGGTGGAACAAGATGCCCACTTAGAGGATGTTTGTGATATATGACATTCTGGTTTCAAATAAACTTGAACAACCTGTTTTGATTTTAAAATCCACCCAATATACTAATATGTTCGACTGGATATTGAGGTGGGCCACTTTGAAATGTAAAAAATGTTTTCGAGGAACCATATCTTGTCAAATCGATACACACCATAATTTATGCATTTTCTATAAGATGACTCATTTCATACAAACACATCTATTTTTTCTCCATTGTTGGACTGCTAACATAAGGAATAAGAGATGCACGAATTTTATCAAAATGATCTTTTTTCCTGTAGCGTTGTGTATGATTTCCTATCTGCCTTCAACTCTTTGATTAGATGTTGACGGACAAGTGTATGATTCTCCTCTCTGTTACCCAACAAAGTTGAAACAACGTGATAACCGCAATTACCATCATCCTTTGCATCTATAATCCAGTCAATATATTTGCACATAAAAATAATATCTCTTCAATGTGTATCATTATTGGTAAAGGTGGTGAAGGTGATGGTTTACTGATGCAAACACCTTTGAAAGAACTTCTTTTGGATTGTGAAATTGGAGAATCTAAAATATATGTGTCGACATGTTCGAAATACGAAGGAGGTCGTTTGGTTGAATTGTCATTTGGTGTTGGTTTGAATTTCTTAGGAGCGTCCTTTGTTTTTACCGGTCCTGTGGTTGGTTTCAAATATGTTGTTTCTGTATAGGAAAGCTTCCTCATTTGTTCTTTGATGTGAAGTTTCATATTATCATAAATATTTAAAAACCACTCATGAATGACCTCTCATTGTGTCATGATAGATATATTACTCTTCTTCATCACACCATCATCAAACCAGAGTCTTTTCCATTGCGATTCAACCTCATCCATACGTATGAGCCTATCAAGTTTCATCATTTTGGAAATTAAACAAGCACACTGAAGACCATAGGTCCTCCTAACTGTACAACCACGCTTTGAGCTATTAGAATATGTTTTCTTTACTCACTTAGCTTCGTTATAAATATAATTCAATTTCGCTTGAGATATATTGTTGGCCAACTGTGAATAGATATTTTTATCTTTAAATCTTTCTTATACTAATGTGATGAAATGATGTTTGGATTTTGTTGTGTTAATTCTGATCGTTTTATTCACTTATTTCCATCCCGTGCACAAATTCCCTTTATTATTTCCCAACCTCCTTTTCAGTATAGCATGAGCATATTCAACTTTATTGGTTGTAGTATTTTCAATGTGTCTAACTTGATTGATCCAAACACAAACAATCTTTTCTTTCACCTAAACTAGATTTGTGCTTTCAACATATTTCAAAAAATCCGGATATGCCGCACACACCCTTCTGAACAATATGACAAATTCTACATAAAACTCTTCTGAAGAAGAGTTTATTATAGCTTTCTAGGCATCCATTATGATTTCAAATATCAAACTAGGTTTGACCATTTTTTCATTTTCACCCTTGATTTGTTAAGTCCCTACCGCATGCTTAAGTCTACATCTCACATTTTTTGTTATTTGATACCTTCACAGTAAATCATATGATGTAGGAAACACCTTTCCAACCGAATTCATCAATATCATATCGCAATTGGTGGAGATCCCATGTGGCATATGTTCTTTGCCTTATATGTTGAATTATTTATGAGCACAGTGGGAAAAATGTTGAACAACTTGATGAAATTAAGATAAGTCCAAAATATATTTCAAACCATTTTTCCTTAATCACAAACTTTATACCTAAATACATAATGATTTTCATCCAAAAATTTCAACGTTTGTTGCATTTCATATCTTGGACCTCTTTTCGCTTTGTTGTTTCAGATGCAAATATTATACACTTTTCTAATATTTATGACGTGTTCCCGTCTTTTTCTTTTCAAAATTTACAATATTTTTAAAGGCTGAACCATGTTCAAGATCATGTTAACGACAAATAGCTGAATAGAGATAAAAAACCATCCTATTTAGCAAAAGCAAAATTGAATACATGACCAACTAGGATTGTTGCTATTGGTCTACGACTAAGATTGCATTTAGATCTATATCACACTTCAATTACAACTTGAGTCTTAGATCTATTTATTCACTTTTAATATGAGATAGGTTCAGTTGTGACTCAGAAAGCAAACACGTAGAAAGCTTAAAGATAGTGCCTTACTTTGTGTACAAACCAACCATCTTTTTACCTTTCTTTAAGAAATCATACTCTTATCTTATCCTACCACACCAACCAAAACCACGTTATTTTTAAGCTCCACTCATTCTTCAACATAAAAAAAAAAAAAAAAAAAAAACATTTTTAGATTCTTACCGACAATATGAAAAAGAAAATTTCAAAGTTAAGATTACAATGTGTTAAGTTAACATGTTCTTTCTTTCTCACTAAGCTACTTATTATTCTTTATCTTGACATGTTATATTCTCAATATAAACATAAAAGTAAATCCATCTATATTTTTCCTTTAATATTATTAAACGAAATTGCAATTTACCTTTTTAATCATATTTAAATTTCTTTTATTAACATTAACTATCACTATTATTATAATAACATCAAGAATTGTTAAGATTTTTCAAGAATAGAAAAAAAAATTAAATTTCATATACTAAAATAAGCAAACAAAAACATTTTTTTTTACAAAACTTATGTTATTGATTTGTATGTTTTGCATTAATTTATAACATTAATAAAGAGTTCAAATAATATATATATATATATATATATATATATATATATATATATATATATATATATATATATATATATATATATATATATATATATATATCAAAATAATTTTATAAATAAAAGACTTACTAATTTTTTTTTTGAAGAACTAAACTTAAAAAGTTGTGATTTTATAAAAACTAACAACATATTTAATCTAAAAAAATTATATGGAAAAATATGGAATAGACGTTATAGTATTAATACTTTAGTAAATGAAATTATTTGGTGGTTGTTTATCTAAATTTATAATTTCAAGTTAGTAGTTGTTTATATTTTTAACTCAATTTATAAATTTAATGTATTTTTTACTCCTTTCTATTTTTAGTATGAGTTGTTTTGAGAAAAAATTATACTAAATTACAAGTCGTTTTATCATATCATTAAATCAAGTAATTTTTTTATTATACTTTTAAATATTTATCATTTTAATTTTTCAATTTTTTCAATTTATCTTTATCATATAATTAATAAAAATAAATTTATACAATTTTTTGTATATAATAATAATAATGATAATAATAATAATAATAATAATAATAATAATAATAATAATAATAATAATAATAATAATAATAATAATAATAATAATAATAATAATTGATTTTCTTATGTGAATTGCTTCTTTTAGGATATTTGGATTATGGAAGGGAGTGGAATGAAATGGAACACAATGGAATAAATTTATGTTTCAAAATTTTGATTGATTAAAAATAGATGGAATGGAGCGGAACCAGATAAAATGCATTTCATCTCATTCCATCACTTTTCATTATTTTTTATACTCTTCGATTTGGACGAAATGACAAAATCTCTCTATTCCATCATTAAATACCAAAACAATGGAATGAAATCTTTATTCCATTCCATTCTGCTCCACTACATTCCGCTATGTTCATTTTACTTTATGCAAACATAGCCTAAGTCTATTTTTATAAATATGAAATTTTAATTTCTATTACAGACTAATTCTAAACTAAAAGATCTTCTAGGTCTCCAAAAAGTTTGGCACACTATTATTTGGCACACTATTATTTGGCACAAAAATTTTATAGATCTCCAAAAGCATAAATCATATTATTAAAGAAAATATAATATATCACATGTTAATTCTAAACTAAAAGATCTCTTATCTCTGATATAGTTCCTAATTTGGGCGTTAGAGTGTTTATTGGCACCATCCTTTGACATTGGACCCAACTTAGAGCACGTCATAAGCATTCTAAAAAATTATCCATACATGAACGACTCCTATCTTGATAAGGATCATCGATGTTGTACATGGGAACATTCATTAAATGTTTTAACACCTTACTCAGTCGTCTATGTCGATTCATAGCTAGAGAGATCATTCAAATCAACTGTGATCCTGAGGATGGACTCACAACATCCTCTTTTAACCAAGGGTGCTCGACTCCACAACCAACATCATTCGAGGAGATTCATGCCTCTTCATCTCCTCTTAAACATTAACCACTTCCTAGAGTCTTTGTACAAGTTAGTAAAATCTTGACGCCACCTCCACAAAGGGTCGGTAATCTAACACGACATGTCATTCCGGTGGCACCAACAACAAACATTGAAACAAACACACCAACGTGAGACGTATCGATAACGGTACAAAGACAGACAATACTGGTTAGTGAAATCCAGCCGCCACATCCATAAAGGGACGGTAGTCTAACACGAGTTGTCATTTCGGTGGCACCAACAACTAACATTGAAACAAACACACCAACGTAAGACTTTTCGATAACGGTCTAAAGACAAAAAGTATCGTTAGAGCATCAAAATGAATGACTTTAAAGAGTCGAAAAGGTCGACCATTGCCACCTGTAACACCCGGTATTTAATTAATTATTTAATTAAATACTTTCAAATTATTTCGAATTTAATTGTTGAATTTGTGGAGTGTTGAGAATTGTTGACATGGGTTTTATGATTAATTAGTCGATTAATTAATGATTAAGTTGTAGAAATAGTATTGAAGAAATACTAGATTTGTTATATGGACTTAATTAAGTGATGTTGGTAGTAAAATGTGGGGTGTGAATGTTAGGCCCAATAGGTTTAATGAAATTAGGTTAAGATAAGAATTATGTTAATTAGAAGAGAAAAAGTCTTGGGAAATTGATCATGGGAAGTTGTAGAGAAGAGATAAAAGAGGAGAGAAACTCACTCCCGTTTTTCTTGCAGCAGTCTCACTAAATCAAAGATCTCCGATTCGTTAACCGTTGGATCGTCGCCAAATTTTGTGGGTATGTTCGCAACACCTATATCTAACTTTTGACCGTTGGGATCTTCAAAATAAGGTCTGAGTTGCGAGATATCATCATCGCACTGTAGCTGCATATTTGGAAAAAAATTCAGCTTTTGATTCTGATTAAAAGAGGCAAGGGTTAGAAGCTAAGGCTAGAAGGCTTCTATCGGTAGAATTATAGAGTAATCTCCAATCCAAGGTAAGGGTGGGGTTCTTGCTCTATAAACGGGGATATGATGGAGCGTATGTGGGGTTGGGTTATAATTTTATCGCCGTGTTTGGTATTATTTGGTGTTCGCTATTTTGTGATTTTCTGGAAAATTATATATGCTGTTATTGAGTGTGGAATATTGATTAATGGTGTTGGTTTGTGATGTGGTGATATTAAGTTGTAGGCCTATGGCCAGTGACGATGCAATGTTATGATTTGGCGATAGCTGCGAAATGCAGGAAATAAAGCGACATTGAGTTACCCTAATGATCGGTAACATTTGTGATATAGGCGTATGCCTCGCGACGTTGTTTTGTGATGTTTGTGATTTGTTGCATTTCATCAGTGTCTCATGATTTGCATGTTTTAGCGATGGCCTGGATTGGCAAACAGCGACGAAGGCTTATGCCTGTTTTGATGTCTCTATTTATTGGCAATTGGCGATGGGGGCTGAAGCCCTGGGTACCACATGCATGTGCATTTGTTAGAGTCGCATTTCATTTGTGTGATTATGAGTTTATGTGTTATGATGTGTGAACTTATGTGAATTATTGTGAAATCTGAATATGAATTTATGTGAGATAAGGTGATGTGTGTTGTTTTGATTTAAATAGTGAAGTAAACTAGACGGTAATGATTATACCGCAAAGTGATGATTATTATGACTTAAACTGTATATATACTATTTATCAACACCCTGTTTATATTGTTTGATATCTCACCCCTTTTATTTGTTTTGCCGTTACCTTTAAACTGGTAACGTGCAGGTGATAGCCTTGAGGAAGATTTAGACGATGTGAGTCGAGTCGATGATCGCTCTGATACGTAGCACTCGGGGGGATAAATGCGTGTTTTAATTATTCGTTACTTGCTGAATTTTTAGTGATGTTTTATTGTTGAATTGTAGGTTAAAGCTATTTTGCGAAGATGCTATGATTAAATTGAAAATTTTGAAGTTTTGTGAATTCCGCTGCGAGATAAAATAATTATTTTGATAAAGTAATTTTTTAGGATTAATTTTAAATTCATGTGCTATGTATCTATTTGAAGGCAAGTAAGTCGAGAATGTTTTTGAAATAACGAATATGTGATACCTCAAATGAACTTGTTTGAAATTTATTCTCTGATTTTATTATATTTTTTGGTAGAATTTGGGGTGTTACATTAGTGGTATCAGAGCAGGTCGGTCCGTCCGGCCAAGTTGTCTAATGTTGTTTATTCCTCTGTACGCGACAAGTGTGTGAAACAATGTCGGTACTTGTTGCTTTCTGGTTGTTGCAGGAATTAGTTTGAGCGAAGTGGGGGAGAAGCTTTGCTTCTCGGATGTGGTTCAGTTGCAAGTTTGCAAAGAGGGTTGTTGTCTTGGTGTTTCGGAAACTAAATTTCGGCGAAAGAATGAGTCTCTCGAGTTATAAAAAGTTTGGGAGTGAGGAGATATGTTAAGATTTGTTTGAAATATGTTTAAGTTGAAGAAAAATGAGTTTTGGAGTGAAATTTCCGTAAGCAAAACGCAGAAAATTGCTGAATTTTTTGTGAAACTTCAAAAATTCATAACTAGAGTTCTGGGCATCCGATTCGAGTCCCGTTTGAAGCGTTGGAAAGTTAACGAGATGGAATTTATTTTAAACATGGTTCCAGCAGCTTTAATAGAATTATTTGTAACAAGATGGTGTTGGAAAGAGATGAAGTTTGTGGTTACGCTTGTCCTTGGGATCAGACTTGTGCGTTGGTGTCGCGCTGGACGTTAGTGTCAGAGTTGAGTGAATTGAAGGAGTAATTAAAAGGTTTGTTGAGAAGCAATTTTAAGAATTAAGTGTCCCATTTGAGAATTTTTGGAGATACCGTAAAGAGTGTCGCGGCATGGCGTCGATGTTCGCATTTTCAAATGGCGTTGGAATAGTTAACAAGTTAGTAACGGTTATGTTGAAGAAGTACCGGAATGATCGACATATGTGTAGTCGATTTGAGATGTGTTAATTGGTTGTTATGTTGGATGGTTGGACGTGGAAGTGAAGTTGATGATGGTTGTATCGGATAAACTTTCGAGGACGAAAATATTCTAAGTGGGGGAGAGTAGTTGTAACACCCGAAAATTTATTTGATTATTTAAATAAATTATTCAAGGATTTAATGTGGAAATTCGATCGAAGTTGGATTTATTAGTGATATTATTTAATTTGGTTTAGTGGTGGTGTGATATATAGCAATATGGTGGTGTACGATTAGTAGGCCCATTAAGAAATAATAGTAACTATATTATTATTTGATTTTATTGGATTAAAAGGAGAATATATGGAATTAGGTTTTTGTGAAAATAAGGTTTTGGCTTTTGGGAGAATAGATCGTGGAACGGAGTTGCCGATAAAGAGGAACGAGCTTTTGACAAAAAGGAGGAATTGATTGTTGATTTCGGGAAAAGGCAAAGGCTTGCACTCGATCGGATATTAGAGGCGACCTCCAATTCAATGTAAGGGTGGGGTTCGAATCTTATAACCGGGAAAATGATAATTTTTATGTGTGGATTAATTCTATGAAAATTTGCTACTGTGTGTAATGTTGCTGAATCTTTGTTTATTGTCATGTGTTATCATATTGTGAATTTGTGGTCCCTGCAAAATTGTTGTTTCTATGAAAATTTTTGCTGTAATTTATACGTTGTTCTGATATGGGACAATGAGATTGGTGATCAGAGAAAATTTTATTTTGGATTGTGCGTAAAATTATACTGTGCCAAGGGACACACAAAGTGTGCCGAGTGACACAAAAATTAGGTGTGCCGAGAGGCACATAAGAGATGCCGAGCAGCACCTATAGAAAGAAAGAGTGTGCCGATGGTGAAAGTCTATGCCTTGGGGAAGGTATCTAATATGGCCATAGATTTACTTCTTAGAAATTATATATATTATGCATATGCAGCATCATCTTAGCTTAGTAATTCTTTCACGGCACTGTTTCACATGTTATTTCATTTAGTATAATTAATAGTTATAATAATAATAATAATAATAATAATAATAATAATAATAATAATAGTTAGTATATTAATAATATATTAATTAGTAGTTTTAGATTTTTATATATATATATATATATATATATATATATATATATATATATATATATATATATATATATATATTAGAATTGAATAATCTATTTAAGTTAGTATATATGTATATATATGTCTAGTAGAAAGGTAATAAAATGGTAGAGATATTTTAGTGGAGTAAAATAATAGAGTTGATACTAAATAGTCGAATTAGTAGATTTAGCGGTAAATTTAGTTATCCGAAATTAATTGAAAATTGTAGAGGTAGTTCGTAAATGTCAGTAGGCGGTCGTGATTGCCTTGTTTTGTGAATTATGAGGAGTAGGTTGTGTTGTTATTTTCCTTGTGATTTCTCAGCGATGTGTATATTATTGTTGTTTTATGCGAAGTTGCAGGATGTTTCAGTGACGATGTAATACATATATTTATTTGTATAGCGACGATATAGGCTTATGCCTTTGTGACGATGATGTTGTTGTTGTATGTGTTTGTTGCATTCATATACATATGCATTTTTGGCGATGGCCTGGATTGGGTGACGAAGGCTTATGCCTTGATGCCTCGGTTAACTGGCAATTGGCGATGGGGGCTGAAGCCCTGGGCACCACATGCATGTGCATAGTTGTGTCACATTTTGAGTCTTTGCGAAGTTAATGTTGTTATGCTTTGCTGTTGATATAAGTTGTGTTGGTTTGAGTTGTGAAATAATTATTGTAATTATTGTGATAATTGTTGTTGCTGATGGTTGTTATAATTGTTATTACAATCTGTTGCAAAATATTGTTGTTATATCGGTTGTTGCTAGTTGTTATTATAATTGTTGTTTGAAGGTGGTGATAATTGTATGATCTGATCTAATATATTAATTATCATACTTCTGTTTATATTTTTCGATATCTCACCCCTTCTGAATGATGTTTCCCTACCATGGGAAATGGACAGGTACTCAAGATAGCGGTGGAAGTTTTGAAGTGATTTTATGAAGTCTTTAGTTGCTGTTAGTCGAGTTGGTGTCTTGCTCTGATACGTAGCACTTGGGAGGGGATCATATTTGTATATTTTTGTTTTGCTGTTGTTAATATTATAATTGTTGAATATCCAAGTTGTAGCAACCTGCTCTAAAAATTTAATGTTTAGAGTCGCCACCTATTCTATCAAGGCGAATAGGAAACCTATGCAATTAAGAGATCAGGGTAAGATACTATATTCAGGTCGAGGGAAGGTGTTAGGCACCCTCAAGCCTTTCCTAAAGGCTAACAATCAAAGATAAAGGTTTATGGCAAGGTTTATAAAGAAAGGTGACAGAGAGTAATTATAAGGCTAATTATATTGACAGGATTAGAATTTAGAGGAAGGGGACTCGCCTTGGTTATCCAAGTGCCTACGTATCTCCTTATGGAGAATCAGAGTCAACGTAGTTCGGGGAAGGGTTGTACGCCCCTAAAGTTGAAATTTGATTGAGTTGGTTTGAAGGCTTTTGATTGGCCTGTCGTGGTTTTGAATGAGGATGAAAATCCGTATTTGATATTGAGGTTTTGAAAGGATTGAAAAGTGTTTTGAGGTTTGGGCGTACAACCCTGATTTGATTTAGCACTATTAACCGCAACGATCAATAGATTCAATCGCCATAGTTAACAGATTTGAAGTTGTATCGTTACCAATTTTAATCAATTGATTTGATTATTACTGATAACGAATTATGGTATTTTTTAATAATTTTATGAATTAATTTGCATCATTACCCCTCATAATCGATTTATTCGATTAAAAAGAATCATGAATTAGAGTATGGAAAATAGAAAGATTAATCATCGCGACTAATAAGATAGTCGAAACCATTTAACAAAAATAGAAATTAATTGCATTTTAATTAAATAACATTTTAATTAAAATTATTATTGCCCATAGCGATTAATCGATTTAATCGGAACGAACAACAAATTAGAATTTTTAATATAAATATTACATGTTAATTTATTTATAAAAATAAATATTATCATATAAATAAATATATTAAAAAGAATTAATTAAAACATATAATTAATTAAAACTAATTTAGGTTATTAAGGTTATGATTCAGTGTGGCAGTTAGTATGGTATATGGTATGGGGACAGATCCTGGGACGTTAGATCTGGATGGTTAATGATTCTAAGGTTCAGATGCTGAGGGATTATGGTGAGCCATATGATTGCGTATGCAGGGAATCCCAGGAGATAATTTGTGAAAAAAACATAGGAAGGGCCAGGGATCGAACCCTGGACCCTGGGGCAAACACCAATGCGCGTCCACCAACTCAACTAACGTGGTTAGTTGTTCATAGCGTGGATAGTAAGATAGATATGTGATCACTGCCAGGTAATCCAGAAAAAAGGCGCCAAATTCAAACACACCAATAACGCCCTGACACCTCATCGTCTTCTCCAAAGAAGACCTGTAAAACCTGTAAATTTTGCTACGGTTTGGCTACAAATGCGTTCGTAGCAAACCTCAACCTGCAAATCACGACTAGCACATACACACCAATAAACGTTTCGCGATCTAACCAACACCTTCGTCCCAACCCTGCGACTTCAATCATACCACTAATTAACCCTAATTTAACCCCTAACGAAAAGCCCCAATTACACGCCCTCAAGAACCCTAACGGTCTTCCATGGTGAACCACTTGAACCCGCCCAGAAATTCAATTAACTTTCAAGAAACATTCATAACAATCACATGATGCATAACATACAATTAAAATACCATAAACATGCTCACATCGTGCCAATTGATTCAAGTTTCAGAATGACTTACTTTGACAAATCGGAGACAATTCTGGGGTTGTTGATGCTATGCTAGTATCCAGACACGTTCCAAATCACCTGAAGAAGCTTTTGAACCCTTTAATTCTCGTTGACAGCCTCAAATTCTCCAAAACCGAATTCAAGTTCTTTGGTGATTTTTTTAGTTCTTGCAAGTGTGCTTCTCTCCAGAATTTGTAACCCCTAACCTATTGCTTTGACTCAACCACTTATAGGGAGTGAAATTAGGTTAAAACTTGAAGCCCAAGGCCCTTTGAATCCACTCTTGCAAAGTTTGGAAGATTTGCTTTTGTTCATGAATGGAAAGTTACTATTCTTGACCTATTTTGTACCAATATTCTCCATTTGATTTATGCACGAAAATTAGGTTATATTTAGTCATTAATGTTGATTGAAAACAATCAAAACATATTTTCTACCAAAATATTTGATTTTCCACTTAATTAAATCATTAAAAATCAATTTTAAATGAAATAAAAATTATGTAAAATCAAATAAAATGATATAATTCGTGGTATATGTTTTGGATAACTTGTGGACCAAGTTTGAGTCATAAAAGTATGGGCCTATTTGCAGAAAATCCAATCTGAACCTTCTTATTTCACATTTTGCCTCCAAAAATCACCCAACTTTGATCAATCATATCTCACTCAATTTTTAAGCTATGAGGGAGTTCTAAGACTTTTTGGAAACCTAAAGAGGTCCTCTATAAGCCACTTTAGAATATATTTTTCATTTGGAGCTTTTATCTCGATCATATCCTCTTTGGGAAAAACTGCTTTTGGAGGATGCCTGAAAATGACCTGTAATCTTTTGCACTGTATCTCTCAAATGATTCATTTCTAGCCCTGGCTTGTGAGAGACAAAGTTGTAGAGAATCCAATTTCCTTCAAAATAGGCTTTGAGTGGGGAATTTTTGATGTTCCATGTGAAAGTTATGCCCAGTCAAAGTTGGGTTGACTTTCTCCTAAGAAACCCTAATTTGAACCTTTTTGTATTTGTTCATCTCTGAGTTTCTATTAATGGAATCATGATCAATCTTTGATCAAATGATGGTTATGCACCTCTATACCTGATGTTTGACCAATGATCATAGGTTTGAATCATGCTTTGATTGTAGTTGACCTTCAGGTTTGAATCAGTTGACTGTGGATCTTGGGATTGTTTGAGCAAGGCTTTGGAATTGAATCTTAAACTTTGAATTATTGTAAATGGAATATGGGAGGCAAATTTTGGGGTATGACAGCTGCCCCTGTTCAATCTTCTTGAACCTGAAGAGGTAGAAGATTTTTGGACACTGAAATGCCCTGAAATTTGCTTGCGTAGGGAAGGAATTCTGTGGGAGATGGGCTTATAGATGCCATCCATTTGATTGTATCTGAAGAGATATAAAGTAATGTCTTACATAAGACTACCTGAAGAGGTTCCTGAACAGGGTATATCGAAGGTTGATGCGAAGAAGCTTAGGCTTTGAACAATGCTTAGGAAGAATGTCTTGGAGAAGACTAACTGAGGAGTTCTTTAAAAGAACTAAGTGTGTCTTAGAAAAGTTTGGATAAACATTTTAAAAAGGCTACCTAAAAAGGCATGATATGTCTTAAATAAGACTCACCTAGAAAGGCTCTTTAAAAAGATATGAAACCTGGAGAGGTTTTTTTTTTTTTTTTTTGAAAGGATATGGAATGTCCTAAACAGGACTATCTAGACAGGTTATGGTATGTCTTAAACAGGACTCACCTGGAAGGGCTCTTAGATAGGATACGGGATATCTCAAACAAGACTTACCTAGAGAGGTTCCTATAAAGGGAACGATACGTTTTAAACAAAACTATCTAGAAAGATTCCTATAAAGGGAATGATACGTTTTAAACAAAACTATCTAGAAAGATTCCTATAAAGGGAGCGATACGTTTTAAACAAAACTATCTAGAAAGATTCCTATAAAGGGAACGATATGTTTTAAACAAAACTATCTAGAAAGATTCCTATAAAGGGAACGATACGTTTTAAACAAAACTATCTAGAAAGATTCCTATAAAGGGAACGATACGTTTTAAACAAAACTATCTAGAAAGATTCCTATAAAGGACACGATATGTTTTAAAAAAAACTACCAAGAAAGGTTCCTATAAAGGGAACGATATGTTTTAAACAAAACTACCTAGAAAGATTCCTATAAAGGACATAAGATGTTTTAAACAAAACTACCTAGAAAGGTTCCTATAAAGGTCGTGGGATGTTTTAACCAAAACTACCTAGAAAAGGTCAGGATACGTCTTACACAAGACTGCTTGGAAAGATTAGGATAATTGTCTTGGACAAGACTACCTGGAGAGGTAAGAAATTCTTTGATTACTTCTGGATTGTCTTTGAAGAAAGACTTGGAATGAGGTATTGGAATTGTATATGTTAAGATTGAATCGTTGATACGATCGTATTTGCACTGTAATTGGATGATAACATCCTTTTGAATATGAAGTGACCTGAAAAGGCAGCGTTAGTTTTATGCAATGTCATGATGCATGCGTCATGTAATGAGATTCTCAAAATAAATGAGAATTATGCATGTATGTCAATCCCACACTGCGGGATGTAAATAGCACAGGCGTGGGAAGATCAATTATGCAACAATGCTCTTTGTGTGATACTAGTGTGACTTCCCGAATATCAGAAATTTGGAGACGCGCCCTTTAACCTGAAGGAAGGACCTTTAGAGAGAACCCGAGTTTCAACATGTCTTGCCTGATATGTATTGCCCCAGTGTTTGAATTCTTGAAAGATCTGCCCCTAGTCAATGGGGTCCTTGATTGTATGCCCCTATTTTAGGAAAACCCTCTGAACGTGGTTTCCCCATTCCAGGGTCTTTGTCAGGAATGATCGTCTTTGATTAGACCAATTTCGAGGTCTCCTTGATGCTAAGTGTTGATTTGAATGCGAAGCAGATGCTTTTCAAAATGAGTTGCGCGTGACGGACAGTGATTTGCTGAGTACTCAGGATGAGATGATGTCTTTTATAAGATTACTTGAAGAGGTCCTTGGAAAGAATGGGGAATTGTCTTAAACAAGATTGTGCTTTAAATAAAGCTCAAAGGGACATGTTCGTGCAGATGGTCAAAAATATTCCTATAGAGGATAAAGACTGTTTTAAGGAATGTGGGGTTTTAAACAAAACTTAGGAAAAAATAACATCTTGAAGAAGATCACCCTAGAAAGGATGGTGAACTGTCTTAGAGAAGACTCTGTACTTTAAACAAAGTTTGACAAGGTTCTTGAAAGCGTAAGAGAAGTTTGAATATGTCTTAAAAGACTAACTGGAAAAAGTTAAGAGATGTCTTACAGAAGACTACCTAGAAAAGGTTCTTGGAAAGGAATATGTCTTAGAGAAGACTGTCTGAAAGGGTTTGAAAATAGAAAGGATAAGAAGGTGGGTCTTTTAAAAGACTGTTTGAAAAAGCTCCTAGAAAGGGTAAAAAGTATTTGAACATGTCTTAAAGAAGACTATATGAACAGATTGAGAAATATCCTATACAGGTTCCTGGAAAGGATGTGAGAGTGGCATTGACACCATCTGCTACTGAGTGACCTTTGCAACGTGCCCCCAGGTAATGGGCTTGCCCCATGGGCTCTTCAGCGTCTTTGAGAGATTCTATGGATCTTGATTAGATTTGCCCCATGTAAATGGTATAATGACGAGTTATGCCATGTGTACACATTAGCCATCCCAGTCATCCGTAAGAGATGTTTCTTCTTTTGACGAGCTTTTAAAGCTACTTCGTCAGTCAGTAGGATTTTTAGCCATCAGCCATGCCCCATGCAAGTTCTCCCTGATGTTTAAACATCTGAATCCGCATAGACAAGTGTACTTTGTAATGAAATTCATAAGATGCGAATGCATATGTCTGTCTTGAAAGTTTAGAAACATTTTTTTGAGTAAAACGAAGTTTTTTTTTTGTAAGAAAGTGATATCAACTCAAAAGTTATAGTAGACCTTAAGGAGTCGGGATACCTTTGGTAACAGCATGCTTTCGAACTAACCATGCTTCAGTTAGGACTTTTAAGGGTTGTAACGTGGCCTGGTTCAAGGTTTTAAGAACAAAAGATAGAGGCTCAAAGTTTATTTGTACCCATCCCCATCTTCGTGATGTTCTCCAGTCCTATGCTCAGTTAACTATGCATTTAGTCTCCAAAAGAATTTGAGGAATTATGACATTGACATTTATGATGGTTCAAAAACCAAAGGTTTATCTGCAAAGGCAGTCATTCTCCTTTTTTGTGATATCTTTCCTTTTGTCGAAGGTACATAGTGACCTCTTTTCGACTTTGTTATCCCTAACTTTTGCCTGAACTGTTCATTTTAAAACTACAGTCAGCGGGATGCCCCAATTTTGCCTAAGTCTCCTTAATAGGTTTTGACTTAGCAGGCCCTTGCATTGCTTTCTCTTTTTTTGTTGCGGATACTGACTGCCAGACTTAATGATGACGGGGAACCATCAGTGATTATGTTCAAAGGAACAACTTGGAATAATTTAGTTAACTGAGCAGCTACCCTACCCCAGGTTATGTATCAAGGGTTTTATTTTATACGAAGGAAAACTCCTACTTCTTTAGGCTCAAAGGGGTTGACAAGGGATTAACATCCTTATATCTCCGTTATTTAGGAATTGAAACAATGCCTGTACATCGTCAACACGGTCTGTTCGAAAGCGTAGTGTATGAAATTGTGGTATCGTTTTCGTCATTCTCCCTCTAAAGGTGTACGACTTTTAACGAGAGTTGAATATCACAAATGAGAAAACCGAGTAAAAACACAGTTTTAAATATAGTGAGAACACTAGGAGTAAATCAAGACAAACATAAGCAATGCATTAATGATTATTGTAAAGTACACAGCATATGTCGTAAGACTAATGTTTAAACAAACAGAAAGAAATTGCGAATGAAAACAAAACTAATGATCTAAGAAATCCTCCTTCTAGCCACCTATGGCATTAGACTTGTGAGGATCTTCGAACTCAACGAGCCCTTCTTCAATCAAATCTTGGATCTTGTGCTTTAACGGCCCACAATCCTCTGTATCATGACCAGGACTATCTGAATGATAAGCGCACCTAGCATGATGCTTGTATCCAGGAGCGGGGTTAGCTGGAGCTGAGTATGGAGGTAGCAGAGTTACCAAGTTCTGACTGAGCAAATGTTGCAAAGCTTGAGACAGTGGCATGTACAACGGGGTGAATGATCGTTTTGGCTTGGACCTCCAGGTGCGTTGGCCACCCTGTTGCTTTTGCTGATCCCTTTGCTGTGATACTGGGGTCTGATTACCCATGATTTCCCCCACAGTGTTGGATTCATTTTTTCCGTCATATGACTTCTTTGTGTGATAGGAACCTGAGGGTGCCCCTTGTATCTTTCCATTTTTGATCCCATCTTCAATTCTTTCGCCAATGACTACCAAGTCCGAGAACCCTGAAGATGTGCTTCCGACCATCTTGTTGTAGTATGGTCCTTGCAAAGTGCTCATAAATATGTCCACCAGTTCTTTGTCCATTAGGGGAGGTTGGACTCGAGAAGCCATTTCCCTCCACCTTTGGGCATACTCCTTGAATGATTCATCCTTCTTCTGTGACATGTTTTGTAATTGCATCCGATTGGGTGCCATGTCCAAGTTGTACTTGTATTGCTTCAAGAATGTGTTAGCCAGATCATTCCAGCTTCTGATATAGGATTTCTCCAATTGCATGTACCAGTCAATAGATGCTCCGCTTAAACTCTCTTGGAAGAAGTGTATCATCAGCTTTTGATCGTGAGCATAAGCAGCCATTTTTCGCACATACATGCGCAAGTGATTCCTCGGACATGTGAGTCCTTTGTATTTCTCGAAGTCGGGGATCTTGAATTTGTGTGGGATAGTCAGGTCTGAGACCAAGCTCATTTCGAAGGTATCCACGTCGAAGACATCGTATCCTTCTACCACTTTTAGTCTCTATTCTAGCGCCTTGATTTGCTCACTGTCCTTGGAGTCTTCCCCAGAGTTAGGAATAGATTGTTGTGTTTGAGGTGCTTGTTCTGTGTTGTCCACCTCTTGTACTCCGTATTGTAGATCCAGGTAATCATCATCCTTAGGGATATTGCTAGCAGGAATGCGAACTGTGCGGGTTGTCCCTTTCGTTTGTGGAGTGGGGACAAATCCTTCTTGGGAGGTCTCTCCTTTCTCTTGGAACTGGATAGCTCTCCTGACAGATCAGGCCTGAGGTTTGTCCTTAGCTGGGCCAAAGCCTGAAACAAATCCTAGCAGCGGGTTTTCGTCGTTAGGGATCTCATCCTGAACCAGGGTATCCCCAGACTGAACCTCTTTTGCTTTTTCTTGTTTATCCAGGAGGGCCTTCATGAATCCTAGCATCTGAGTCATACCTCCTTTAACTTCTTCCATACTAACCTTTAGTTGATCCACCTCCTCACGAAGAGCGGCTTGATTCTGTTCCAGCTGATCCATTGATCTCTTTTGCTGAAACCTTGTTTGATAAGACGGTCGGGATGTTAGGTTATTCTTCCCAATGGTCCCTTGTTCGTGAGATAGAAGAGAAATCTTCTCTTAATGCCATGAAAATGATGTGTATGCCATGCATGATATGCATGATATCCTTTTTTCTTTCTTTTTGAATAAAATATGATGCAAGAATGCCCATGATGTATGATGAATGGAAAAAGGAATAATAAATAAAAAAAATAATGATCAACACATATATACATATTGCACATAATCACATAAGTTCATAGGTTCGACGTAGCGGCTCTTGGGAGCCAACCTTTTTATAGGGGGGGGGGGGTTCTAGAAGGTCTCATGGGGTCGTTCGTAGCCTCCGAGACTTTTTGTCTCTTCGGATTTTAGAACAACTCATTTTATCCATGAGGTTTGAATTTTTGGGGTAGGTTCTCGGAGAGATCAGCCAAGTATCCAGTCCTGCCCTCAACAAAGTCAAGCCTCGTTTTGGACATTTCCGAATACTCAACCCACTCCGAGTGGAGTTATCAATGAGACTCGTAGGCGATTCATGTCCCCTATTGATCTCAAAGTTAACTCCCACACTTAGGGTTTTAACATTACATAATATGTCAGCAGTGCATATAAAAATATGACAATTAGGCAATTAAATATAAATATATTAACATAAACAATTAAATATAAACATATTATAAACAATTAAATATTTTTTAGATAAAAAAAAATAAACAAATTTAAAAAAAAAAAATTTACAAACCCTAAAAAAGGCGAATTAGCCAAACCCTAAAAAGTTGTCAAACCTAAACCCTGCCAAAACCTAAAACCTATAGGAGCATAGTATTCACCATTCAAGTTATCCCCAGCAGAGTCGCCAGCTGTAGCAACCTGCTCTAAAAATTTAATGTTTAGAGTCGCCACCTATTCTATCAAGGCGAATATGAAACCTATGCAATTAAGAGATCAGGGTAAGATACTATATTCAGGTCGAGGGAAGGTGTTAGGCACCCTCAAGCCTTTCCTAAAGGCTAACAATCAAAGATAAAGGTTTATGGCAAGGTTTATAAAGAAAGGTGACAGAGAGTAATTATAAGGCTAATTATATTGACAGGATTAGAATTTAGAGGAAGGGGACTCGCCTTGGTTATCCAAGTGCCTACGTATCTCCTTATGGAGAATCAGAGTCAACGTAGTTCGGGGAAGGGTTGTACGCCCCTAAAGTTGAAATTTGATTGAGTTGGTTTGAAGGCTTTTGATTGGCCTGTCGTGGTTTTGAATGAGGATGAAAATCCGTATTTGATATTGAGGTTTTGAAAGGATTGAAAAGTGTTTTGAGGTTTGGGCGTACAACCCTGATTTGATTTAGCACTATTAACCGCAACGATCAATAGATTCAATCGCCATAGTTAACAGATTTGAAGTTGTATCGTTACCAATTTTAATCAATTGATTTGATTATTACTGATAACGAATTATGGTATTTTTTAATAATTTTATGAATTAATTTGCATCATTACCCCTCATAATCGATTTATTCGATTAAAAAGAATCATGAATTAGAGTATGGAAAATAGAAAGATTAATCATCGCGACTAATAAGATAGTCGAAACCATTTAACCAAAATAGAAATTAATTGCATTTTAATTAAATAACATTTTAATTAAAATTATTATTGCCCATAGCGATTAATCGATTTAATCGGAACGAACAACAAATTAGAATTTTTAATATAAATATTACATGTTAATTTATTTATAAAAATAAATATTATCATATAAATAAATATATTAAAAAGAATTAATTAAAACATATAATTAATTAAAACTAATTTAGGTTATTAAGGTTATGATTCAGTGTGGCAGTTAGTATGGTATATGGTATGGGGACAGATCCTGGGACGTTAGATCTGGATGGTTAATGATTCTAAGGTTCAGATGCTGAGGGATTATGGTGAGCCATATGATTGCGTACGCAGGGAATCCCAGGAGATAATTTGTGAAAAAAACATAGGAAGGGCCAGGGATCGAACCCTGGACCCTGGGGCAAGCACCAATGCGCGTCCACCAACTCAACTAACGTGGTTAGTTGTTCATAGCGTGGATAGTAAGATAGATATGTGATCACTGCCAGGTAATCCAGAAAAAAGGCGCCAAATTCAAACACACCAATAACGCCCTGACACCTCATCGTCTTCTCCAAAGAAGACCTGTAAAACCTGTAAATTTTGCTACGGTTTGGCTACAAATGCGTTCGTAGCAAACCTCAACCTGCAAATCACGAATAGCACATACACACCAATAAACGTTTCGCGATCTAACCAACACCTTCGTCCCAACCCTGCGACTTCAATCATACCACTAATTAACCCTAATTTAGCCCCTTACGAAAAGCCCCAATTACACGCCCTCAAGAACCCTAACGGCCTTCCATGGTGAACCACTTGAACCCGCCCAGAAATTCAATTAACTTTCAAGAAACATTCATAACAATCACATGATGCATAACATACAATTAAAATACCATAAACATGCTCACATCGTGCCAATTGATTCAAGTTTCAGAATGACTTACTTTGACAAATCGGAGACAATTCTGGGGTTGTTGATGCTATGCTAGTATCCAGACACGTTCCAAATCACCTGAAGAAGCTTTTGAACCCTTTAATTCTCGTTGACAGCCTCAAATTCTCCAAAACCGAATTCAAGTTCTTTGGTGATTTTTTTAGTTCTTGCAAGTGTGCTTCTCTCCAGAATTTGTAACCCCTAACCTATTGCTTTGCCTTAACCACTTATAGGGAGTGAAATTAGGTTAAAACTTGAAGCCCAAGGCCCTTTGAATCCACTCTTGCAAAGTTTGGAAGATTTGCTTTTGTTCATGAATGGAAAGTTACTATTCTTGACCTATTTTGTACCAATATTCTCCATTTGATTTATGCACGAAAATTAGGTTATATTTAGTCATTAATGTTGATTGAAAACAATCAAAACATATTTTCTACCAAAATATTTGATTTTCCACTTAATTAAATCATTAAAAATCAATTTTAAATGAAATAAAAATTATGTAAAATCAAATAAAATGATATAATTCGTGGTATATGTTTTGGATAACTTGTGGACCAAGTTTGAGTCATAAAAGTATGGGACTATTTGCAAAAAATCCAATATGAACCTTCTTATTTCACATTTTGCCTCCAAAAATCACCCAACTTTGATCAATCATATCTCACTCAATTTTTAAGCTATGAGGGAGTTCTAAGACTTTTTGGAAACCTAAAGAGGTCCTCTATAAGCCACTTTAGAATATATTTTTCATTTGGAGCTTTTATCTCGATCATATCCTCTTTGGGAAAAACTGCTTTTGGAGGATGCCTGAAAATGACCTGTAATCTTTTGCACTGTATCTCAAATGATTCATTTCTAGCCCTGGCTTGTGAGAGACAAAGTTGTAGAGAATCCAATTTCCTTCAAAATAGGCTTTGAGTGGGGAATTTTTGATGTTCCATGTGAAAGTTATGCCCAGTCAAAGTTGGGTTGACTTTCTCCTAAGAAACCCTAATTTGAACCTTTTTGTATTTGTTCATCTCTGAGTTTCTATTAATGGAATCATGATCAATCTTTGATCAAATGATGGTTATGCACCTCTATACCTGATGTTTGACCAATGATCATAGGTTTGAATCATGCTTTGATTGTAGTTGACCTTCAGGTTTGAATCAGTTGACTGTGGATCTTGGGATTGTTTGAGCAAGGCTTTGGAATTGAATCTTAAACTTTGAATTATTGTAAATGGAATATGGGAGGCAAATTTTGGGGTATGACACAAGTTGAATAATAAGAAGTAATTACTGTTGTTTTAAGTTGTTTTTAGTTGAATAAAAGTTGATGAATAATTATAAGTTGAAGTTTGACTTAGTTGGATAAGCTTGTGTATGAATAATAATTTTAAAGTTGTAGATGCCGAATGCTATGTATCAAAGATAAATGAAATACAGGTTGTTTGTGGTTTAAGTTGAAAATGTAATGCCTCATGTTTGATGTTTTAAATTTTCCGCACTCTGATTTTTAATATAAACGTTGGGTAGATTTGGGGTGTTACATTAGTGGTATCAGAGCAGGTCGGTCCATCCGACCAAAGTCGTCTATTCGTTGTTTATCCCTTAGTACGCGACAAGTGTGTACAACACTGTCGGTACTTGTTGTTTTCTGATTTCTTGTTGCAGGAGTTGGTTTGAAACTAAGTGGGGGAGAAGTTGTGCTTCTCGGTTATGCTTCAGTTGTAAGTTGTTGGTGCTTCGGTAGTGAAGGGCACCTGAATATGGAAATAAGATTTGCGTACATGTTTGGTGTTGAATATGTTGATGAGGATGATGAGGTGAGATTGTATAACCAGATGTAAGCGAGTGGTAGCTGTTGCTACGTTGTAAGATGTTGTTTCAATATGTTGCTAAAATGGCTGGCAAGTTAGTAAGGATTATGTTGCAATCGTATTGGAAGATTGAGATATAAGTATTGAATTTAAACCGTGATCGGGTTGTCGTTTGATCGAAGGATTAGATGCGAAGGAGGTGTTAAGTATGGTGATGTCGTATAGATTTTCAAGGCCGAAAATATTTTAAGTGGGGGAGAGTAGTTGTAACACCCGAAAATTTATTTAATTATTTAAATAAATTATTCAAGGATTTAATGTGGAAATTCGATCGAAGTTGGATTTATTAGTGATATTATTTAATTTGGTTTAGTGGTGGTGTGATATATAGCAATATGGTGGTGTACGATTAGTAGGCCCATTAAGAAATAATAGTAACTATATTATTATTTGATTTTAATGGATTAAAAGGAGAATATATGGAATTAGGTTTTTGTGAAAATAAGGTTTTGGCTTTTAGGAGAATAGATCGTGGAACGGAGTTACCGACAAAGAGGAACGAGCTTTTGACAAAAAGGAGGAATTGATTGTTGATTTCAGGAAAAGGCAAAGGCTTGCACTCGATCGGATATTAGAGGCGACCTCCAATTCAAGGTAAGGGTGGGGTTCGAATCTTATAACCGGGAAAATGATAATTTTTATGTGGGGATTAATTCTATGAAAATTTGCTACTGTGTGTAATGTTGTTGAATCTTTGTTTGTTGTCATGTGTTACCATACTGTGAATTTGTGGTCCCTGCAAAATTGTTGTTTCTATGAAAATTGTTGCTGCAATTTATACGTTGTTCTGATATGGGACAATGAGATTGGTGATCAGAGAAAATTTTATTTTGGATTGTGCGTAAAATTATACTGTGCCAAGGGACACACAAAGTGTGCCGAGTGACACAAAAATTAGGTGTGCCGAGAGGCACATAAGAGATGCCGAGCAGCACCTATAGAAAGAAAGAGTGTGCCGATGGTGAAAGTCTATGCCTTGGGGCAGGTATCTAATATGGCCATACATTTGCCTCTTAGAAATTATATAAATTATGCATATGCAGCATCATCTTAGCTTAGTAATTCTTTCACGGCACTGTTTCACATGTTATTTCATTTAGTATAATTAATAGTTATAATAATAATTATGATAATAATAATAATAATAATAATAATAATAATAATAATAATAATAATAATAATAATTATGGAGGAAATTACAAAGACTGAAACCTGACTTAACAATGCTCAGCAGAAGTCGATCCAGTATAAATGAGGAGCTTACCAAAGCAAGAACAGAGCTGGCAATAGCACAGGAAAGCTTGGCATCTAACAGGATGGATGCTACGGCCATTGAAAAAGTTAAAATGCTAACACAAAAGTGATCGAATGGAATGAGCTAGAAGAGAGCATGATGCGGCAGAGAACCAAAATTGATTGGTTAAGAATGCAGGATGGTAATAACGCCTACTTTTATGCCACATTAAAAACCAAGTTCCAGCATAGAAGTCTGAATGTTCTACACCAAGATGATGGTACTGTTTTGAATGGTAAGGATGAAATCCATCAGGAGGTGTTGAAGTATTATAGAAGTATTATGGGTACTAAAGTCCCAACACTTAAACATGTGGACATTGATATCTTGAGAAAGGGAAAGCAAATTACAAGGGCTCAGGGTGACAGTCTTATTGCACGAGTTACAGAGGAGGAAATCCGGATTGCTTTAAAAGGTATTGAAGATTTGAAAGCACCTCGCATTGACGGATATGGAGCAAAATTTTTCAAATCATGTTGGCATTTTATTAAGGATGATGTTGTGGCTGCAGCCCAGGTATTCTTTGAAAAATGCATTCTCTTTAGGGCTTTTAATGGCACGGTAGTCACTCTTATCCCAAAGACCGAGCAAGCTAAAACAGTGAAAGAGTATAGACCAATTGCGGGCTGTACTACTTTCTACAAAATCTTATCAAAAGTCTTGACTAATAGATTGGGAAAGATTCTGCCAGACATTATTCATCAGAGCCAGGCAGCATTTATACCAGGCCAAGTCATTCATAATCATATACTTCTTGCTTTTGAGTTAATGAAGGGTTATACTAGAAAAGGTGGAACACCGAGATGCATGCTGCAAATTGATTTCCAGAAGGCATATGATATGGTTGATTGGAATGCTCTTGAATGTATTCTTTGCGAGATCGGGATGCCTAGAAAATTTGTTAGCTGGATCATGTGTATGCTTACAACTGTCAGTTACAGATTTAATGTGAATGGAGAGTATACTGATTTATTGCAAGCAAGGAGGGGGCTTAGGCAAGGTGATCCAATTTCACCTCCGCTGTTTGTTATTTTGATGGAATACCTGAATAGAACTATGGTTAATATGCAGAGGAGAAAGGAGTTCAAGCACCATGGCAAATGTAAAAGATTGGCTATAACCCATTTGTCGTTTGCTGATGACGTACTCCTATTTAGCCGTGGCGATGTAAAGTCAGTGGGAATTTTACTAGAGGCTTTCCATAGTTTTTCTGAATCAACAGGCTTGACTGTGAACCTTAATAAATGCAGGCTCTTTTGTGGGGGCATGGAGCAGGATGTGATAGGTGCTATCCAGAGCTTAACTGGCTTCACTCCGGGTTAACTTCCCATTAGATATCTGGGGGTCCCTTTGTCTAGCAAGAGGCTGAATGTGAATCATTTCCTCCCTGTGATTGAGAGAATTACGAATCATATAAGGCATTGGACAGCTAAGTTACTCAGTCGAGCGGGCAGAATTCAATTAGTCAATAGTATTACCACAACCATTACTCAATACTGGATGAACTGTCTCCCGATGCCAAAGTTTGTTATTCATAAAATTGATGCATTGTGCAGGTCTTTCATATGGACAGGAAAAGCAGAGGTGAGCCGTAAAAGCCTTGTGGCATGGAAGAAAACTTGCAGCCCCATACACCAAGGTGGATTGAACATTATCAATTTGGAAGTTTGGAACTCTGTTGCCTTATTGAAATGTTTATGGAACTTGTGCAAGAAGACCGATGCATTGTGGGTGAAATAGGTACACGCTTACTACTTAAAGGGTAATTTGGTGGAAACTATCAATTGTCCAAACTCGTGCTCATGGATACTTAAGGCTATATTCAACAAAAGATCCCTTATTCCTCTTATTCAACAGTATTGGAATAACATGCTCACCAAGGATCGTTTTGTGATGAAGGAAATTTATCTTAGACTTATTGATGATCAAAATAGAGTTGAGTGGCGAAATCTTATGAGAAACAACTATGCTAGACCACGGGCCCTCTTCACATTGTGGCTCAGCTGTCATAGCAGGCTGCCAACTATGGATAGGTTGAGTAAATTGGGTATGATTTAGAACTTGCAGTGTGTGTTGTGCGTGAATGCAGTAGAAAGCCACGACCATCTATTTTTTGAATGTTGCTTTACAAAGACTGTGTGGGCTGGTATTTTAAATTGGCTTGGTATTCCTCATACTACGCTGATCTGGAGGGATGAGTTGAAGTGGCTTATTAGTAATACAAAAGGTAAGGGATGGAAACATGGGATGCTCAAAATGGCGCTGGCAGAGACTCTCTATTTTGTTTGGCAGTACCGGAACCGAGTGGTTTTCCAACAGAAGAACACCAGCAATACCATAGTTAACAACATAATTGATACTATAGTGTATAGGGGCTGGATGAGGCCAAAGTATAGGATACACATAGCTAATCTCATGATGTGAGTGTGTGTTTTTGTTATTGTTTTTGATTAGTGCTTTAGGTAGCTTTTGTTGGGCTGGATCTTTATGCGATCGCCTCTTGTGTTATCTGTTTTTTGGTTAAATAAAGTAATCTTTTATCCAAAAAATAATAATAATAATAATAATAGTTAGTATATTAATAATATATTAATTAGTAGTTTTAGATTTATATATATATATATATATATATTAGAATTGAATAATCTATTTAAGTTAGTATATATGTATATATATATGTCTAGAAGAAAGGTAATAAAATGGTAGAGATATTTTAGTGGAGTAAAATAATAGAGTTGGTACTTAATAGCCGAATTAGTAGATTTAGCGGTAAATTTAGTTATCCTGAATTAATTGAAAATTGTAGAGGTAGTTCGTATATGTCAGTAGGAGATCGTGATTGGCTTGTTTTGTGAATTATGAGGAGTAGGTTGTGTTGTTATTTTCCTTGTGATTTCTCAGCGATGTGTATATTATTGTTGTTTTATGCGAAGTTGCAGGATGTTTCAGTGACGATGTAATACATATATTTATTTGTATAGCGACGATATAGGCTTATGCCTTTGTGACGATGATGTTGTTGTTGTATGTGTTTGTTGCATTCATATACATATGCATTTTTGGCGATGGCCTGGATTGGGTGACGAAGGCTTATGCCTTGATGCCTCGGTTAACTGGCAACTGGCGATGGGGGCTAAAGCCCTGGGTACCACATGCATGTGCATAGTTGTGTCACATTTTGAGTCTTTGCGAAGTTAATGTTGTTATGCTTTGCTATTGATATAAGTTGTGTTGGTTTGAGTTGTGAAATAATTATTGTAATTATTGTGATAATTGTTGTTGCTGATGGTTGTTATAATTGTTATTACAATCTGTTGCTAAATATTGTTGTTATATCGGTTGTTGCTAGTTGTTATTATAATTGTTGTTTGAAGGTGGTGATAATTGTATGATCTGATCTAATATATTAATTATCATACTTCTGTTTATATTTTTCGATATCTCACCCCTTCTGAATGATGTTTCCCTACCATGGGAAATGGACAGGTACTCAAGATAGCGGTGGAAGTTTTGAAGTGATTTTATGAAGTCATTAGTTGCTGTTAGTCGAGTTGGTGTATTGCTCTGATACATAGGGTTTTTTGTGGTTTTAAGTTGAAAATGTAATGCCTCATGTTTGATGTTTTAAATTTTCCGCACTTTGATTTTTAATATAAACGTTGGGTAGATTTGGGGTGTTACATTAGTGGTATCAGAGCAGGTCGGTCCATCCGACCAAAGTCGTCTATTCGTTGTTTATCCCTTAGTACGCGACAAGTGTGTACAACACTGTCGGTACTTGTTGTTTTCTGATTTCTTGTTGCAGGAGTTGGTTTGAAACTAAGTGGGGGAGAAGTTGTGCTTCTCGGTTATGCTTCAGTTGTAAGTTGTTGGTGCTTCGGTAGTGAAGGGCACCTGAATATGGAAATAAGATTTGCGTACATGTTTGGTGTTGAATATGTTGATGAGGATGATGAGGTGAGATTGTATAACTAGATGTAAGCGAGTGGTAGCTGTTGCTATGTTGTAAGATGTTGTTTCAATATGTTGCTAAAATGGTTGGCAAGTTAGTAAGGATTATGTTGCAATCGTATTGGAAGATTGAGGTATAAGTATTGAATTTAAACCGTGATCGGGTTATCGTTTGATCGAAGGATTAGATGCGAAGGAGGTGTTAAGTATGGTGATGTCGTATAGATTTTCGAGGCCGAAAATATTCTAAGTGGGGGAGAGTAGTTGTAACACCCGAAAATTTATTTAATTATTTAAATAAATTATTCAAGAATTTAATGTGGAAATTCGATCGAAGTTGGATTTATTAGTGATATTATTTAATTTGGTTTAGTGGTGGTGTGATATATAGCAATATGGTGGTGTACGATTAGTAGGCCCATTAAGAAATAATAGTAACTATATTATTATTTGATTTTAATGTATTAAAAGGAGAATATATGGAATTAGGTTTTTGTGAAAATAAGGTTTTGGCTTTTGGGAGAATAGATCGTGGAACGGAGTTGCCGACAAAGAGGAACGAGCTTTTGACAAAAAGGAGGAATTGATTGTTGATTTCGGGAAAAGGCAAAGGCTTGCATTCGATCGGATATTAGAGGCGACCTCCAATTCAAGGTAAGGGTGGGGTTCGAATCTTATAACCGGGAAAATGATAATTTTTATGTGGGGATTAATTCTATGAAAATTTGCTACTATGTGTATTGTTGTTGAATCTTTGTTTGTTGTCATATGTTACCATATTGTGAATTTGTGGTCCCTGCAAAATTGTTGTTTCTATGAAAATTGTTGCTGCAATTTATACGTTGTTCTGATATGGGACAATGAGATTGGTGATCAGAGAAAATTTTATTTTGGATTGTGCGTAAAATTATACTGTGCCAAGGGACACACAAAGTGTGCCGAGTGACACAAAAATTAGGTGTGCCGAGAGGCACATAAGAGATGGCGAGCAGCACCTATAGAAAGAAAGAGTGTGCCGATGGTGAAAGTCTATGCCTTGGGGCAGGTATCTAATATGGCCATACATTTGCTTCTTAGAAATTATATATATTATGCATATGCAGCATCATCTTAGCTTAGTAATTCTTTCACGGCACTGTTTCACATGTTATTTCATTTAGTATAATTAATAGTTATAATAATAATTATGATAATAATAATAATAATAATAATAATAATAATAGTTAGTATATTAATAATATATTAATTAGTAGTTTTAGATTTATATATATATATATATTAGAATTGAATAATCTATTTAAGTTAGTATATATGTATATATATATATATATATGTCTAGTAGAAAGGTAATAAAATGGTAGAGATATTTTAGTGGAGTAAAATAATAGAGTTGGTACTAAATAGCCGAATTAGTAGATTTAGCGGTAAATTTAGTCATCCGGAATTAATTGAAAATTGTAGAGGTAGTTCGTATATGTCAGTAGGCGATCGTGATTGGCTTGTTTTGTGAATTATGAGGAGTAGGTTGTGTTGTTATTTTCCTTGTGATTTCTCAGCGATGTGTTTATTATTGTTGTTTTATGCGAAGTTGCAGGATGTTTCAGTGACGATGTAATACATATATTTATTTGTATAGCGACAATATAGGATTATGCCTTTGTGACGATGATGTTGTTGTTGTATGTGTTTGTTGTATTCATATACATATGCATTTTTGGCGATGGCCTGGATTGGGTGACGAAGGCTTATGCCTTGATGCCTCGGTTAACTGGCAATTGGCGATGGGGGCTGAAGCCTTGGGTACCACATGCATGTGCATAGTTGTGTCACATTTTGAGTCTTTGCGAAGTTAATGTTGTTATGCTTTGTTGTTGATATAAGTTGTGTTGGTTTGAGTTGTGAAATAATTATTGTAATTATTGTGATAATTGTTGTTGCTGATGGTTGTTATAATTGTTATTACAATCTGTTGCTAAATATTATTTTTATATCGGTTGTTGCTAGTTGTTATTATAATTGTTGTTTGAAGGTGGTGATAATTGTATGATCTGATCTAATATATTAATTATCATACTTCTGTTTATATTTTTCGATATCTCACCCCTTCTGAATGATGTTTCCCTACCATGGGAAATGGACAGGTACTCAAGATAGCGGTAGAAGTTTTGAAGTGATTTTATGAAGTCTTTAGTTGCTGTTAGTCGAGTTGGTGTCTTGCTCTGATACGTAGCACTCGGGAGGGGATCATATTTGTATATTTTTGTTTTGCTGTTGTTAATATTATAATTGTTGACTATCCAAGTTGAATAATAAGAAGTAATTACTGTTGTTTTAAGTTGTTTTTAGTTGAATAAAAGTTGATGAATAATTATAAGTTGAAGTTTGACCTAGTTGGATAAGCTTGTGTATGAATAATAATTTTAAAGTTGTAGATGCCGAATGCTATGTATCAAAGATAAATGAAATACAGGTTGTTTATGGTTTTAAGTTGAAAATGTAATGCCTCAAGTTTGATGTTTTAAATTTTCCGCACTTTGATTTTTAATATAAACGTTGGGTAGATTTGGGGTGTTACATTAGTGGTATCAGAGCAGGTCGGTCCATCCGACCAAAGTCGTCTATTCGTTGTTTATCCCTTAGTACGCGACAAGTGTGTACAACACTGTCGGTACTTGTTGTTTTCTGATTTCTTGTTGCAGGAGTTGGTTTGAAACTAAGTGGGGGAGAAGTTGTGCTTCTCGGTTATGCTTCAGTTGTAAGTTGTTGGTGCTTCGGTAGTGAAGGGCACCTGAATATGGAAATAAGATTTGCGTACATGTTTGGTGTTGAATATGTTGATGAGGATGATGAGGTGAGATTGTATAACTAGATGTAAGCGAGTGGTAGCTGTTGCTATGTTGTAAGATGTTGTTTCAATATGTTGCTAAAATGGTTGGCAAGTTAGTAAGGATTATGTTGCAATCGTATTGGAAGATTGAGGTATAAGTATTGAATTTAAACCGTGATCGGGTTGTCGTTTGATCGAAGGATTAGATGCGAAGGAGGTGTTAAGTATGGTGATGTCGTATAGATTTTCGAGGACGAAAATACTCTAAGTGGGGGAGAGTTGTAACACCCGAAAACTTATTTAATTATTTAAATAAATTATTCAAGGATTTAATGTGGAAATTCGACCGAAGTTGGATTTATTAGTGATATTATTTAATTTGGTTTAGTGGTGGTGTGATATATAGCAATATGGTGGTGTACGATTAGTAGGCCCATTAAGAAATAATAGTAACTATATTATTATTTGATTTTATTGGATTAAAAGGAGAATATCTGGAATTAGGTTTTTGTGAAAATAAGGTTTTGACTTTTGGGAGAATAGATCGTGGAACGGAGTTACCGACAAAGAGGAATGAGCTTTTAACAAAAAGGAGGAATTGATTTTTGATTTCGGGAAAAGGCAAAGGCTTGCACTCGATCGGATATTAGAGGTGACCTCCAATTTAAGGTAAGGGTGGGGTTCGAATCTTATAACCGGGAAAATGATAATTTTTATGTGGGGATTAATTTTATGAAAATTTGCTATTGTGTGTAATGTTGTTGAATCTTTGTTTGTTGTCATGTGTTACCATATTGTGAATTTGTGGTCCCTGCAAAATTGTTGTTTCTATGAAAATTGTTGCTGCAATTTATACGTTGTTTTGATATGTGACAATGAGATTGGTGATCAGAGAAAATTTTATTTTGGATTGTGCGTAAAATTATACTGTGCCAAGGGACACACAAAGTGTGCCGAGTGACACAAAAATTAGGTGTGCCGAGAGGCACATAAAAGATGCTGAGCAGCACCTATAGAAAGAAAGAGTGTGCCGATGGTGAAAGTCTATGCCTTGGGGCAGGTATCTAATATGGCCATACATTTGCTTCTTAGAAATTATATATATTATGCATATGCATCATCATCTTAGCTTAGTAATTCTTTCACGGCACTATTTCACATGTTATTTCATTTAGTATAATTAATAGTTATAATAATAATTATGATAATAATAATAATAATAAAAATAATAATAGTTAGTATATTAATAATATATTAATTAGTAGTTTTAGATTTATATATATATATATATATATATATATATATATATATATATATATATATATATATATCGGGAGGGGATCATATTTGTATATTTTTGTTTTGCTGTTGTTAATATTATAATTATTGAATATCCGAGTTGAATAATAAGAAGTAATTACTGTTGTTTTATGTTGTTTTTAGTTGAATAAAAGTTGATGAATAATTATAAGTTGAAGTTTGACCTAGTTGGATAAGCTTGTGTATGAATAATAATTTTAAAGTTGTAGATGCCGAATGCTATGTATCAAAGATAAATGAAATACAGGTTGTTTGTGGTTTTAAGTTGAAAATGTAATGCCTCATGTTTGATGTTTTAAATTTTCCGCACTCTGATTTTTAATATAAACGTTGGGTAGAGTTGGGGTGTTACACCACCACATGTAACACCCCAATTCTACCCGATAAATTATTCGATAATTATAACAAAAAATCATAGTTATTCAAAAACTTTATCAACAATTGAGATGTCACATTTCGTCATTCAAATCATTTTCGGTGTTCATGCCTTCATCACAGATATATAGCACGTATAATTAAAACGAACAATTATAACATTTAATTTAATCCTCGAAATCACTTCATTACACAAAATTATTTAATCTCGCAGCGGATTCCTAAAACTTCACAATTTTTAATTTAATCATAACATCTTCGCAACATAGCTTTAAGCTACAATTCAACAATAAAACATCACTAAAAATTCAGCAAGTAACAAATAATTAAAACACACATTTATCCTTGAAAATTCTGGTATGACAGACTCGGATGTCAATCCCGATGTCAAGACATCTGATCTGTTATTAATGTAGCATAAGCAGAATAGAAAGATCCCCCATTAATTAATTACTCCTAAACAGGAGTCAATGAGACCTGGGATCACACACGTTCAGTAGACATAACCAGATCAAATCTTTATATGGTTCTGTTTAGGAACAGCTAACACTTCTGAACCTGATGTTATAAACAAAGTCATAACATTCATAACTGAACGAATAATGCAGAAGATAAATAACACAGTTAATTGTTAACCCAGTTCGGTCTAACTACCTACTCTAGGGGCTACCAAGCCAGGAAGAAGATTTCACTATCAGTAGTACTATTTTATGTATACAACCTCTGGTTTACAGATAAACAACCTCTGGTTTACATAGTCACTACCCAATGCAACCTTTATCTCAGAACTCCATCCAAGACAAGAGAACCTCTGCTCACTCCCTAGTGATACCTAACTGTTACAACCCTGCAACAGCTATTTACACAATTAACAATGCATAATAACTTGATCTTGCTTCACAGCTTCGATCAAGAACACAATACTCAACTCTTACCTACAGGTTTTGAGTGAGGACAATCACTTCTCTAACCTACAGGTTTCGAGAAGGACATGGCATCCATCCTACGACCTGGGTGGTCTACCTATAGATACCCTAATGACTACATCGTTTAAAACCAGGTTTTCTATCTCAAACTAGGTTACAAAGTTTCCTATTTATAATCTGATCCCAGTTGGACTTGGGCTTACAAATCGCAGCACTCCTCGCTGTTACAAATATGCAGAAATATTCTGCTACAAATAAGGTCTTTTAATCATGAGTTTCCTAATTTATCTCCTAAATTAGAAACTGCTGAATCTTCAATCTTCTGATCTGATTCTTCTTGAATCTTCAATCTTCTGATCTGATTCTTTAATTATTCTTTTGACCTTTAAATATGCGCCACATAGGATTACAAAATATTCTATGAATATTCTGTATCTGTTAAGTACAAACTGAATCTTCCTTCCAGTTCTGCAGGCGCGATTTCATGAGTTGATGTCATGACATTCCATCTAACATCTTGCTTGTACCTGTTTTGTTCTTTTTAAACTTGCAAGATTCACATTAATATTATGTTTTACTGCTATTATGTTTTAGCCAAACATAGATGCCAATCAGCCAATAAAAGCATTAACAATCCTACCAAGTGCTACGTATCAAAGCGACCACCGACTCGACTCACAGCGTCTAAATCTTCCTCAAGGCTATCACCTGCACGTTACTAGTATAAAGGTAACGGCGAAATAAATAAAAGGGGTGAGATATCAAATAATATAAACAGGGTGACGATAACAGTATATATACAGTTCAAGTCATAATAATCATCAGTTTACGGTATAATCATTACCGTCTAGTTTACTTCACTGTTTAAATCAAAACAACACACGTCACCATATCTCACATAAATTCATATTCAGATTTCACAACAATTCCCATAAGTTCACACATCACTACACATAAACTCATAACCACACAAATGAAATGCGACTCTAACAAATGCACATGCATATAGTACCCAGGGCTTCAGCCCCCATCGCCAATTGCCAATAAATAGAGGCATCAAAACAGACATAAGCCTTCATCACTGTTTGCCAATCCTAGTCGTCACAAAAATGCAATCATGAGACTCAATGAATGCATCATCACAAAACAAATCACAACAACATCGTCACGAGGCTTACGCCAATATCACAAATGTTACCAATAATTAGAGGTAACTCAACGTCACTTTATTTCCTGCATTTTACAATAATCACAAAATCATAGCATCACATCCTCATTGGTCATAGGCCTACAACTTAATATCACCACGTCACAACAGCATGTCAACAACAATGCATACACAACAAGTCAACAACTATAATCAACAATCATCGCAGATCGTCACAAATAATACAACGACAAATCACAAAATTCATAATGTTCATCGCATCACAACATCGCCAAAACATCACCAAAAATACAGATACCGATCATTTTCAGGCCCGCCTAATTTATTCTACTCGGTTAACTTAGTCCCGGTCTACCATTTATTTATTCTCTATTCACTAATTAGTTATTTATTTTCTGTCAGTAATATGTCGCTAATTTATTACTCTGCTGCTTCACAAAATTATTCTGCTAAATACTAACTTGCTGTTATCAAATTGCTCTATTAAACATCACCAGAATTATGTTCTACTGTTACCAATTATCATTTGCTATTTCTACTAATTCACTTAATTGATCTTAAGCTCTTAAACTAATCTAACAGATACTTTTTAATGTTAATTATAAGGCTAATTACCTATTACTAATTAATTAAGTAAACAATAGTATATAGAAACAGTAGGGACACCCGTCCCTAAGCAATTTTCCTTCTTTTCCTCATAGTCAATTTTTCATTACGGTATCAGTTTTCAATCTCAGAAAATTATTATCACAACATCACTAACAACACGAATTATTTTCCAATAACAAAACATCATCGATTATAATTTCTATTCAATTAAACAATCACAGTTTTCCCAGGACGGATTCATTCACCTGATTATCAACCAACACAGTTAATCAATATATCTACCAAATTACAAACCAACACCATTAATCAATATTCCACACACAATAACAGTGCATATATAATTTTCCAGAAAATCCCAAAATAACGAACACCAAATAATACCAAACACATCGATAAAATTATCACCCAACCCCACATACGGTCCATCATATCCCCGTTTATAGAGCAAGAATCCCACCCTTACCTTGGATTGGAGATTGCTCTATAATTCTACTGATCGAAACCTTCTGTAGCAACCTGCCCTAAAAATTAAAGATTTAGAGTCGCCACCTATTCTGAAGGGCGAATAGGAAACCCTACGCAGTTTAGAGATCGGGGTAAGATTATTATAATCAGGTCGAGGGAAGGTGTTAGGCACCCTCAACCCTTTCCTATGGCTCTGAATCTAAGGTAGCAATTTAATGGCTAAAATATTAGGATTTAATAGCTAAAGAAATGAAAAAGATGAAAAGTGAGATTTGGAGGAATTGAGGTTTTAGGGAAGGGGACTCGCCTTGGTTATCCAAGTGCCTATGTATCTCCTTAGAGAGAATCAGAGTCAACGTAGATCGGGCACAGGGTTGTACGCCTTTAAATTTGATGTGATATGGTTTTAAGGCTTTTTGAATGGCCTATCGTAGTTTTTGAAATGCGAAGTTCGAAGGTATTTTGAATTACCTTATCGTAGAGTTGAAAATCGCAGTATTGAAAAGATGAAAATCCGTAGTGTCGTGGTTTAGTGTGTTTTAAGATTTGGGCGTATAACCCTGATTTGATATGTCACCGTTAGATGCGATGATCAATAGATTTGATCATTATAGTTAACGGATTAATGGGCATTGCTGGTTACTCTGACCGATAGATTCGATCGTCGCGGGCAGCAAATTGAATGTATTTTAGATTTGTAATATTTTTTATCTCTTGTCTAATACAACTAATAGATTTAGTTGGGTCCAGAAGAGAATTAGTTAAGGGTTAATGTTCTTTGCCAAATGGGCAGTGGGATTGGGCAAACCCTATTGACTTTATAGGGTTTTTATGATTTTTAACCATTAAAATGATTAAATAAATTAAATCGACCTAATCGAAATAATTGGGAAATAACCCTAAATGACTCTAAATCCTAATTATAACCCTAACCCTAATATTCTAATCCTAATTTAAATAAAGTAACTAGATCAAATATAATTAATTATTAATTAATCTAAATAATACAATAAATAAATATATATAAAAACCTGGTTTTAATCCTGTGTTGCTGCTCCTTGGGACTCCATGATGCACCTCCAGCATTGTGTGCATTGGATCTTGTATTGGCTTGATCTGGTGGGTGATTGGTGAGGGTTTATTGTAGACTGCATGGACTTGGCCGCATGGGATCCGCAGACAGACAACAATTGTGAAAAAATAAGAAAACTGGCGCTACTGGGTCTCGAACCCACGTTCCCAGTGTAACCAAACACCCCTTCTTTTGCCAAGTGAACTGTGTATGATAATTGTTAATACACCAAGCGAAAATAAAGAAATATTAAGTTATGTGTTAGTTGGAACAAGTCACAAGGAATCAAGACTGGGCCCCAGTATCTGCAGCGTGATCCAATAGGAAGCAGAGAGACAATGCGCGTCGGTTGACTGACCACCCCCAATCGCACGCGTGGCCCAGAAGAATATTCATCTTCTTCTTCACGCAGCCAAGCATTTAGCCACACCTTCTGCTTCGTTTTCCCCCCCAAATAGCTACGAATATGATCGTAGTAAACCTGCAACCATCACAAGCTAAACAAAAAAACGTGTCAACAAGGGCCAAGAGCATCCAGATCACCTATTTGAGATCCTCTGAATCCGGTGGTAGCGTCGTTTTGGACTGAATCAGCCTGTAGCTAATACACCTAAGTAAGGGAGCTTGGTGCCCTAGCCATGGTGGTTCGTGTTATCTGCACTGAAACTTCAAACCAACAGTACCAATCGCTCCTAAATACCCTTACAAACTTAAATATAAGGTTAGACTTGATTTAAACACGATAAAAGTCAGTGTACGAAATCATTATATGTCTGAACATGAAGAAGATGCAAGACGAGTTTTAAGTGTGATAAAACCTGTACATCAAACCAATCTTACTCTTTAATGAATTAGAAATCGTTTGGGACGAAGGAGAGGTCGTGAGAATGGCTGTGAGGATGCAAACGAAAATCCCCACTTTCTTGATATTTTGGAACCTTGAAAGCCCTAGGGTTTCTTCTCCCTCCCCCCAAATATTTCATCCCCCCTCTCTGCTCAGTGAATTCAGAATATATACCTCATCATATTAGGGCCACAATCTTAGGAAATAATCAATCCATTAGTTGCATAGAAATTGAAAGAAGATTTTCTATAAAATCTTTCTAATTTTAAACCCCATGCTATTTTATGCATATTTCCATTTAATCTTGATCACTGGATTGATTGAATATTTGGTACATGAATCATAAAATTTATCTTATTTAATTGTGATTTTATTTTGATTTAATTTGATTTTGAATGAATAAAATCAAATATAAATAAAATAAAATCATGAAATAAAATTCATATGATTAATGGGCCTCTCTTGAGCTTGAGATCACGTGGAGAATTGAAATTTATAGGCCCATTAGTCAAAATAATCAAACTTGCTCACTTTGCATCTTATGCATTTCCTCAAAATCGCCTAAATTGTACAACTTGTATCTTGCTCAATTTTTGACATATGAAAGTGTTCTTGGACTCTTTAGAAAGCTCAAAGAGTCCTCTAAACACTTTCTTTTGTTTCATCTCCATTGAAGTTTCCATGCTCAAGTTATGAGCTTTGACCTAAAAGATGTTTTTGTTGACCTTGTTTGAGGACCTGTAATCTTTTGCAACATATCTCCCAAATGAAGCATTTCTGGCCTTGGCTTGTGAGAGACAAAGTTGTAGAGAATCCAATTTCCTTCAAAATAGGCTTTGGTTGGGAAATTTTTGATACTCCATGTGAAAGTTATGACCAGTCAAAGTTGAGTTGACTTTCTCCTAAAAAAACCCTGTTTTGAACCTTTGCATTTGTTCATTTCTGATTTTTTATTGATGAATCATGATCAACCTTTGATCAAATGATGGATATAACCTCACATACTTGATGTTGACCAAAAATCTTGAAGTTTGACTGTATTTTGACTATAGTTGACTTTAGGTCAGCATAGTCGATTATCTGAGCCATTGAGTGAGCAATCCTTGGAATAGAAGCTTGACTTTTGACATGGAGGTGCCTTGCGACATAGGAGAGACCTTGAGATCCATTTGAGGCCTTGGAGATTCAAAATCCTTTGATAAACTGCAAACCCTAATTTTGGAGACCCTCGATTAAGAAAATATTTGCTTGAATAAATCCTTGAACCTTGAGTTATTGAAGATGAAAAGAGGAGGGCAAATTTTGGGGTATGACAGCTGCCCCTGTTCAATCTTCTTAAACCTGAAGAGTCGGATAGGGACGTCTGCCTATTGTGATCTAAAGGTAGAAGATGATTGGACACTGAAAATGCCCTGAAATTTGCTTTTGTCGGGAAGCAGTTCTGTGGGAGATGGGCTTACAGATGCCACCCAAGGTAAATACCATTTCTCAGGATGTGAAGCATATGCTTTCGAAAGGAACCACTTGCTTTGATTGTAGTGCAGCCTAAAAAGGCAATCTGAATTTTATGCAATGTTATGATGCATGTCATGTATGATGCGGTGAGATTTCTCAAAATAAATGAGAGCAATGTATGTATATGCATTATGTATGAATGAGGTATGTTAGTTAGTTGAATGATGCATTATTGTTAGTTATGTTAGTTGAAGTATGTTAGTAACTTTGGAAAAGAAAGATAAAACCTTTGTTTGTTAATGGTGAAGTTTTGAGGAAGATCACTGCCGAGGGACTAACGTGATAAACCCTTTTTGAGGAGCCCTTTGTAAAACCCTGTTGTAAAACCCTTTATGGAACCCTTTGTAGTCTTTGAAGAAGATCACTGCCGAGGGACTAACGTGATAAACCCCATTGAAGAACTCTTTGTAAAACCCTTTGATCACTACCGAGGGACTAACGTGATGGGTATACGTAACTATCAATAGCGACGACTCGCAGTTTGTGAACCCCACTTACTATTATTCTAGTAGGTTTCCGTAGTTTGTGAACCCCACTTACTATAGTTCTAGTAAGTTTCCGTAGTTTGTGAACCCCACTTACCATAGTTCTAGTAAGTTTCCGTAGTTTGTGAACCCCACTTACTATAGTTCTAGTAAGTTTCCGTAGTTTGTGAACCCCAAAAGGATCACTTGCTATAGCTCTAGCAAGCTCACCTGCACCAATAGGATTACTCGTCATAGTTCTGACAAGCTCACCTGCACCATTTGGATCATTTGCCCTGGCTCGGACAAATTTCATCTACACCATTTGGATCATTTGCCCTGGTTCGGACAAATTTCACCTACACCATTTGGATCATTTGCCCTGGTTCGGACAAATTTCACCTACACCATCTGGATCATTTCCTTGGTTCGGACAAATTTCACCTACACCATCTGGATCATTTGCCCTGGTTCGGACAAATTTCACCTACACCATCTGGATCATTTGCCCTGGTTCGGACAAATTTCACCTACACCATTTGGATCATTTGCCCTGGTTCGGACAAATTTCACCTGCACCATTTGGATCATTTGCCCTGGTTCGGACAAATTTCACCTACACCATTAGGAGTCATTTGCCCTGGTTCGGACAAATTTCACCTTCACCATTAGGAGTCACTTGCCCTTGTTCGGACAAATTTCACCTGCACCATTTGGATCATTTGCCCTGGTTCGGACAAATTTCACCTACACCATTAGGAGTCATTTGCCCTGGTTCGGACAAATTTCACCTTCACCATTAGGAGTCACTTGCCCTTGTTCGGACAAGTTTACCTGCACTGTAGGAATTACCTACCATGGTTCTGACAAGCGTACCTGCATGAAAAAAATTCACCTGTTTGAAGACTCACGACTCGAGGGTCGGAGAAAATAGCATGTCAAATATCCACGACTCGAGGGTCGGAAAGGAAACAATATGTTTAGAAACTCACGACTCGAGGGTCGGACCTTCACGACTCGAGGGTCGGAAAACACCTCAATCACAACACGAGGGTTGGAAACTCACGACTCGAGGGTCGAAAAACACACCTATCATAACACGGGGGTTGGAGAATAGGTTCTTGTGAATGCATTAGATGATATGCATATGCTAATGCGTATGTATGTATGCTGATGTAATCCCGAGATTTTATCTCCTTATTGAACCTGTTTAAACCATATTTGCACCTACACCATGGCTATGCTTATGCCGGCTTGGTAATGTTTATGTATGCGGGTAATGTTTATGCTTATGTATATGTTGATTGATGTAACGAGTATAATGAAATAATGTCTTCTATAAGACTACCTGAAAAGATTTCCGGAATGGATATGAACATTTGTCTTGAAGAAGGCTACCTGAAAAGGTTCTTAGCAAAGAACGAGGAATGTCTTTAAAGACGACTACCTGAAAAGGCTGAAAGATGTCTTAGAAGGACTACCTAAAAAGGTTCTTAGCAAGGAATGAGGAATGTCTTTAAAGACTACTACCTGAAAAGGCTGAAAGGTGTCTTTAAGAAGAACTACTTAAAAAGGTTCTTAGCAAGGAATGAGGAATGTCTTTAAAGACTACTACCTGAAAAGGCTGAAAGGTGTCTTTAAGAAGGACTACCTAAAAAGGTTTTTAGCAAGGAATGAGGAATGTCTTTAAATACTACTACCTGAAAAGGCTGAAAGGTGTCTTTAAGAAGGACTACCTAAAAAGGTTCTTAGCAAGGAATGAGGAATGTCTTTAAAAACTACTACCTGAAAAGGCTGAAAGATGTCTTAAAAAGGCTACCTAAAAAAGGTTCTTAGAAAGGACGATTAATGTCTTAGAAAAGACCACCCAGAAAGGTTCGTAGAATATCTTAAAGAAGACCACCTGAATAGGTTCCTGAAAAGGATGACAAATTGTCTTAAAGAAGGCTACCTAAAAAGGTACTTAGAAAAAGAATGTCTTGAAGAAGACTACCTAAAAAGGTTTTTGGAAATGACGATGATTGTCTTAGAGAAGACTACCTAGAAAGGTTTTTAGAAAAGAATGTCTTGAAAAAGACTACCTAAAGAGGTTCTTGGAAATGGAGATAATTCGTCTTAAAGAAGACTACCTAAAAAAGGTTCCTAGAAAGGATCGTGGGATTTGTCTTAAAGAAGACTACCTGAAAAGGTTCCTAGAAAGGATCGTGGGATTTGTCTTAAAGAAGACTACCTGAAAAGGTATGGTGTAATGTATCAACCAATGTATGTAATGCATGATTTATCTGTATTTGCATGATGCTCCAATGATAGGTTGTTGGTAACCATAGCGTATATAGCTCGCTGGAGTTGTAGGTTTGTTTGATAAGGTGGGGTGTGATGCTAGCGCGACTTCCCAATCCCTGTTTTTTGAACTTTGAAGATCGTAGTTAGGAGGAAGATTTGTTCGAGGCTGTAAAGTGTGAGAACGCCTTTTCCTTTTGCTGCGCCTTGCCCCGGGTTTGACCTTTTGAAATACATCACGCCTTTAACCTTTTGAGGTTCTCCACACCTTTAGCCTTTTGAATTGTTTACCTTATGGATTTGATATCCAATGCCCCAATGTTTAGTGGAAAAGATGCTTATGATCTCCAAGCCATGAAGGAAGTGCCCCGAGAAAAAACCTCGTCATATGCTTCGATGTTTAGATTGAAGGGTATGCCCTTGATCTCCAGGATATGGAGGACTATCCATAGTGTTCTATCCTTTTGAATTTGAATTCTTCCCATGCTTGACATGTCCCTGTTTGTTATTGCTTCGAGGTGTACCCCAAGTCGATTGAACCTTTAGGATGAATGCCCCTGGTTAATAGGATGTTCGATTGCATGCCCCTGCGATCCTTGAAATTTGCCCCTGTTTAGGAGAACCCTTTAGATGTGGTTCCCCCCATTCCAGAGTCTTTATTCAAAATGATCGCCTTTGATTAAACCAGTTTCGAGATTTCCTCGATGCTAAGTGTATATTCGTAGATGACGTTGTACTCTTCGGGAAGTAACTCCAATGTAATGCGCGTGCAAGTTTTGAAATCGAAGTCCGTTATGAATTAGGACTGGATGATTAGAAGTGAATGCTTGAAGAAGCGTAGTGGTTAGAAATATTTTTAACAAACCTAGGAGTAAGTATAACAATATCTTGCTTAATATGCTTTCGTAGTTAACCTTGCCTCAATTAGGACTTTTGAATGTTGTAACTTGGCCTGGTTCACGGTTTTAAGAAACAATGGATATAAGGCTTAAAATTTATATAACCCACCCCTTTCTCCTTGATGTTCTCCAAATCCTAAAAATTCGCTTAATCTAATGGATGTGCTTTGTTTGTAAGAGAATCAGTTTCCGTCTTGATGTTGAGCAGAAGCCTTAGTAGAGATCCAAGCATCGGTGAAAAATGTCGTAAAGATCCAAGCATTTATGTGAAGTTTTGATGGTTTAGCAGTCACAAGATTATCCTTTGTATTTCGCCTTTGTTTTTTTTATCCCTTATTTTTGCATGAACCAATTCCCTTGAATTTGATCCATCGGGATGCCCCTATTTTTGCCTAAGTCGTTTTGTTTTCTTTCATGGAATTTTCATTTTGACTTAGCGGGCATTTTTTTCTCCTTTTTATTTTGAATGCTCCTTCTGAGATATTGATCCTTGGATATTGAATGTTGTGACTGCCCTATTGACTCTGATTTGTAAGCTTCGATTTTGATACATCCTCGATCCTGAATGATGTATTGAGGAAGAAGATGTTGTGAATGTCATCTCCATTACTTCCTCAATCTTGGATGAACGCGAGGAAGAAAACATGCTTGAACCTTTGCTTGAACCTTTGCTTGAATCCTTGCTTGGATTGACTGATTCTCTTAACGACCAAAATACACCATTGAATTAATCGAAATCTACCCTGCCCCTGGTTGAAATCAAGGTTTCTTTTTTGAAAAGTAGAAACAAGCTCCAACTCCTGGCTCGAGGGGGTGACGAGGGATTAACATCCTTGTATCTCCACTGTTTGGGAATTGAAACAATGCCTGTACATCCTCGGCTCGGTCTTACCTTGAAAGCATATGTTTAGCTAGACTTAGTTATTTGTATTCATCATTCTCCCTTAAGTTTGCTAATAACCCTAAATTTGAAATAGAATAGAATAGAAGCGTGCGAGTGAATCGATTCCAAAACCTGTGTAGTCATCCCATTAAAATTGCTGATTCGAAGGTACAACTTTTATCCTGAGTGACACTTAGCGATCGTAGGGGTTGAAATTCTGAGCATGACGAAACCTATTGATCCGAGGGACAATCTCCTTTGTAAATCCATTGACGCTGTTTTACACCTTAGTTCTTAGACTTGTAAAGGGTACCCTCGAATTTTCCTTGGGCACGTCAAACCTGTCGGGAATAAATTGTTAGCGGTGGGTTTTCATCGTATCGGAACTTCACGAGTTTCCTTTGACTGAATCTCTTTTGCTTTTCCTAAGGATAGCATCACCTATGACCCTTTTGTCCCTTGGTGGGGAGTTAACATATGTCGCCTTTACTTCATTGTAAATAGGCATATTTGTTCAGGGTATCGCCCCAGTTGGACTGACCCTTGCCCCCAAGTTATCGTAGAGCGTCCACGTAAGTTTCACTATGTTCATAGATGAACCCCCTTATGACTAGATACCCCTTACGTGTATCTATGAGGGAACTCTTTTGTTGAACTAATCCTTGCTCGATGATGACCTCAGTTGTATTTACAATCCTGTTACGACAAGGCATGGACATGTAACTGGCATAACGAAAGGCAGCCTTTTTCTCCTTGTGAGACCAAGTTCGTTCTCGATAATTCATCCTCCTTTCTCCATAGTTTATGATCCTTTGATCTTTCTCCATGGGTATCGGGAAATCGGCTAGAACGGCAAGTAAGGATGCGGGTGAAGATGCAAGATGTATGAATGCATGAATATGCGAATGCATGCGTATGCGAGAGACTCCTTGTATTATAACTCCGTGTATGCAATGCAGACGCACGACGTATAATCCGAGGGATAGCCTTAGAGGCGACATTAGACCCTAGTGAAATATGTGCAAGCTAGATGTTACGACACGCCAATAGAAATCCCTTAGATTAGGGGGTATGCAGAAGGTAGCGACTGGTGACTGTTCAAGACAGTCGCCAAGTCTCATGGCCATCGAGGGGCCATTTGACGTGTACCAATGAAGTTGTCCCTCGTGGGAAGGTTCTCTATGTGGAACACAACCTATCTAAGGACGATATAGAATGAAGAGAAACCCCTACAAGCTAGGGATGAAAGATGTATAGATGAGAATCCAAACCCTACAAGTTAGAGGGTGCGCGGGAATAAGCGAGGAGTGACCGTTCAGGACAGTCACTAGATCTCATAGCCATTGAGAGGCCAATCGAACGTATGCTAACGAAGTTGTCCTCCGTATGAGGGATGTGATTTTTAGAAACAGAATCCCTATAGGCTAGGGAATGCGTATATGTAAGCACGGGGTGACCGTTCAAGATAGTCACTGAATCGCATGGCCATCGAGAGGCCAATTGACGTATGCTAACAAAGATGTCCTTCGTACGAAGGATGCGGTTTTAGAAATATAATCCCTACAGGCTAGGGAACGCGTAGATGTAGGCACGAGGTGACCGTTCATGACAATCACTAAATCGCATGGCCATCGAGAGGCCAATTGACGTGCGTAAATGAAGATGTCCTTCGTGGGAAGGACACATAGTTGTAAGAGTACAAAGATATAAAAGGAAACTCCCTACAGGTTAGGGAGTGCGTAGATGCAGGAGCAGGGTGACTGTTCATGACAGTCACTGTCTCATGGCCATCGAGAGGCCAATTAACGTGCATAAATGAAGGTGTCCTTCGTGGGAAGGACATGGTCTTAGAAATAAAGTCCCTGTAGGCCAGGGAACGCGTAGGAATACCTGCAAAAATTAGAATGCAAGGCATTCGCAGTATATAAATTGCACATATATAATAAGCACGTAAGCACATAAGCCCTAGGTTCATAGGTTCGACGTAACGGCTTAGGGTGCCTACCCTTCCCATTGGTATGTTCTAGAAGGTCTCATGGGGTCGTTCGTAGACGCCGAGACTTTTTGTCTCTTTGGATTTTAGAACAACTCATTTTATCCATGAGGTTCGAATTTTAGGGGTAGGTTCCCAGAGAGACCAGTCAAATACCAAGTCCAGCCCTCAACAAGGTCAAGCCTCGTATCAGACCTTTCCGGATATTCAACCCACTCTGAGTGGAATTATAATAAGACTCGTAGGCGATGTAATTCCCCTCTGGTCTTTAATATAATTCCCACGCTTAGGTTTAACAGCAATTTATATCCCAAAAAGCAATGAAATAACACATATTCAAATAAATAAACATTTAATTGAATTGCAGTAAATAAACGAATTGCGGTAAATAAATGTAATTGCAAGTAAATAAATAAGTAAATAAATAAATAAAATTTTAAATATTTACAATAAACCATAAACCCTAATCCGAAACCCTGAAAATTTCGCCAAAAACCTAAACCGTTTGCCAAAACCTAAACCCTTTCAAGCCTTAGGAGCCTAATAATTCACCATTATAGTTATCCCCAGCAGAGTCGCCAGCTGTAGCAACCTGCCCTAAAAATTAAAGATTTAGAGTCGCCACCTATTTTGAAGGGCGAATAGGAAACCCTACACAGTTTAGAGATCGGGGTAAGATTATTATAATCAGGTCAAGGGAAGGTGTTAGGCACCCTCAACCCTTTCCTATGGCTCTGAATCTAAGGTAGCAGTTTTATGGCTAAAATATTAGGATTTAATAGCTAAAGAAATGAAAAGGATGAAAAGTGAGATTTGGAGGAATTGAGGTTTTAGGGAAGGGGACTCGCCTTTGTTATCCAAGTGCCTACGTATCTCCTTAGGGAGAATCAGAGTCAACGTAGTTCGGGCACAGGGTTGTACGCCTTTGAATTTGATGTGATATGGTTTTAAGGCTTTTTGAATGGTCTATCGTAGTTTTTGAAATGCGAAGTTCGAAGGTATTTTGAATTACCTTATCGTAGATTTGAAAATCGCAGTATTGAAAAGATGAAAATCCGTAGTGTCGTGGTTTAGTGTGTTTTAAGATTTGGGCATACAACCCTGATTTGATATGTCACCGTTAGATGCGATGATCAGTAGATTTGATCATTATAGTTAACGAATTAATGGGCATTGCTGGTTACTCTAACCGATAGATTCGATCGTCGCGGGCAGCAAATTGAATGTATTTTGGATTTGTAATATTTTTTATCTCTTGTCTAATACAACTAATAGATTTAGTTGGGTCGAGAAGAGAATTAGTTAAGGGTTAATGTTCTTTGCCAAATGGGCAGTGGGATTGGGCAAACCCTAATGACTTTCTAGGGTTTTTATGATTTTTAACCATTAAAATGATTAAATAAATTAAATCGACCTAATCGAAATAATTGGGAAATAACCCTAAATGATTCTAAATCCTAATTATAACCCTAACCCTAATATTCTAATCCTAATTTAAATAAATTAACTAGATCAAATATAATTAATTATTAATTAATCTAAATAATACAATAAAGAAATATATATATATATATATATATATATATATATATATATATATATAAATCGGCCTGGTTTTAATCCTGTGTTGCTGCTCCTTGGGACTCCATGATGCACCTCTAGCATTGTGTGCATTGGATCTTGTATTGGCTTGACCTGGTGGCTGATTGGTGAGGGTTTATTGTAGACTGCGTGGACTTGGCCGCATGGGATCCGTAGACAGATAACAATTGTGAAACAATAAGAAAACTGGCGCTACTGGGTCTCGAACCCACGTTCCCAGTGTAACCAAACGCCCCTTCTTTTGCCAAGTGAACTGTGTATGATAATTGTTAATACACCAAGCAAAAATAAATAAATATTAAGTTATGTGTTATTTGGAACAAGTCACAAGGAATCAAGACTGGGCCCCAGTATCTGCAGCGTGATCCAATAGGAAGCAGAGAGAGAATGCGTGCCGGTTGACTGACCACCCCCAATCGCACGCGTGGCCCAGAAGAATAGTCATCTTCTTCTTCACGCAGCCAAGCATTTAGCCACACCTTCTGCTTCGTTTTTCCCCCCAAATAGCTACGAATATGCTCGTAGTAAACCTGCAACCATCACAAGCTAAACAAAAAAACGTGTCAACAAGGGCCAAGAGCGTCTAGATCACCTATTTGAGATCCTCTGAATCCGGTGGTAGCATCGTTTTGGACTGAATCGGCCTGTAGCTAATACACCGAAGCAAGGGAGCTTGGTGCCCTAGCCATGGTGGTTTGTGTTATCTGCACTGAAACTTCAAACCAACAGTACCAATCGCTCCTAAATACCCTTACAAACTCAAATATAAGGTTAGACTTGATTTAAACACGATAAAAGTCAGTATAGGAAATCATTATATGTATGAACATGAAGAAGATGCAAGACGAGTTTTAAGTGTGATAAAACCTGTACATCAAACCAATCTTACTCTTTAATGAATTAGAAATTGTTTGGGACGAAGGAGAGGTCGTGAGAATGGTTGTGAGGATGCAAACAAAAATCCCCACTTTCTTGATATTTTGGAACCTTGAAAGCCCTAGGGTTTCTTCTCCCTCCCCCCAAATATTTCGTCCCCCCTCTCTGCTCAGTGAATTCAGAATATATACCTCATCATATTAGGGCCACAATCTTAGGAAATAATCAATCCATTAGTTGCATAAAAATTGAAAGAAGATTTTCTATAAAATCTTTCTAATTTTAAACCCCATGCTATTTTATGCATATTTCCATTTAATCTTGATCATTGGATTGATTGAATATTTGGTACATGAATCATAAAATTTATCTTATTTAATTGTGATTTTATTTTGATTTAATTTGATTTTGAATGAATAAAATCAAATATAAATAAAATAAAATCATGAAATAAAATTCATATGATTAATGGGCCTCTCTTGAGCTTGAGATCACGTGGAGAATTGAAATTTATAGGCCCATTAGTCAAAATAATCAACTTGCTCACTTCGCATCTTATGCATTTCCTCAAAATCGCCTAACTTGTACAACTTGTGTCTTGCTCAATTTTTGACATATGAAAGTGTTCTTGGACTCTTTAGAAAGCTCAAAGAGTCCTCTAAACACTCTCTTTTGTTTCATCTCCATTGAAGTTTCCATGCTCAAGTTATGAGCTTTGACCTAAAAAATGTTTTTGTTGACCTTTTTTGAGGACCAGTAATCTTTTGCACCATATCTCCCAAATGAAGCATTTCTGGCCTTGGCTTGTGAGAGACAAAGTTGTAGAGAATCAAATTTCCTTCAAAATAGGCTTTGGTTGGGAAATTTTTGATGCTCCATGTGAAAGTTATGGCCAGTCAAAGTTGAGTTGACTTTCTCCTAAAAAAACCCTAATTTGAACCTTTGCATTTGTTCATTTCTGATTTTTTATTGATGGATCATGATCAACCTTTGATCAAATGATGGATATAACCTCACATACTTGATGCTGTCCAAAAGTCTTGAAGTTTGACTGTATTTTGACTATAGTTGACTTTAGGTAAGCATAGTCGATTATCTGAGCCATTGAGTGAGCAATCCTTGGAATAGAAGCTTGACTTTTGACATGGAGGTGCCTTGCGACATAGGAGAGACCTTGAGATCCATTTAAGGCCTTGGAGATTCAAAATCCTTTGATAAACTGCAAACCCTAATTTTGGAGACCTTCGATTAAGAAAATATTTGCTTGAATAAATCCTTGAACCTTGAGTTATTGAAGATGAAAAGAGGAGAGCAAATTTTGGGGTATGACACCTTCTAGCATTAGCTTCCAACCCTTGCCTCTTTTAATCAGAATCAAAAGCTGAAAAATTTTCCCAAATATGAAGCTACAGTGTGATGATGATATCTCACAACTCAGACCTTATTTTGAAGATCCCAACGGTCAAAAGTTAGATATAAGTGTTGCGAACCTACCCTCAAAATTTGGCCACGATCCAACGGTTAACGAATCAGGGATCTTCGATTTAGTGAGATTGCTACAAGAAAAATGGGAATGAGTTTCTCTCCTATTTTCTCTCTTCTCTGCAACTTCCCATGACCAATTCCCGAAGAATTTTTCCCTTCTAATTAACCTAATCTTTATCTTAACCTAATTTCATTAAACCTATTGGGCCTAACATTCACACCCCACCTTTTACTACCATCATCACTTAATTAAGTCCATATAATAAATCTAGTCTTCTTCAATACTATTTCTACATCTTAATGAGTTAATTAATCAACTAATTAGTCATAACAACTCATGTCAACAATTCTCAACACTCCACAAATTCAACAGTTGAATTCGAAATAATTTCAAAACATTTAATTAAATAATTAATTAAATACCAGGTGTTACACCACCCATCACCTACACTTGCGAAGGGAAGACGAGTCAGAGCTAATGATGGAATACTGATAAACTACACTGAGGATCAATCAGATCACCCCAACATCGTCGAGGTAACATAGAACATGTTCTCCGATTCCACATAGACACACCCACTTTGGATTTGAGTCTAAGGGTATCATTTAGGAACCATCATCATCACTGTTAATACGTCTCACCTTCCTCATCTTCTGATGGTTCTGAAAAGGACAAAGATATCCTATTCATAAACACGTTCAATAGAAGAACCAACAGTTATCCCATACATAAAGAAATCTAAAAACCATTGGAAATAGAAACCTACTAAGGAACTATAACCCCGATAAACACATGGAGTTCATTGATGTACTCCTAAACTTTAGAGGGGCTAAAGGCTTATAAAAGTGAAAGTTATATGTTCTCTCTCTGAAAGTTGGGACCATGCCTTGGTTTAGGGGGGAGAGAAATGAATCAATTGACTCGTAGGGAAAGCTTCATAGAAGGTTTACTGCTCATTTCATAGCATCCCGAAGTAAACCAAAGTCAAAGGAAACCAAGGATGGGTTTTGCCATCCAAATAATTAGTCTTGTGTTTCTAACATTTTTAATTAAACATCTTCTTTTCTCACACATGATGATAGATTATAAATTCCTTAACCTTACAAACTTCTCTCAAATGAGGGATACCCCCTGTAGAGAAACTAAAACCCCAATAAAGACAATGATGAACAAAGGACCTCATTTCCTACAGGGAAAAAAAGAGAAATGAAAGCCACCTATGGTAGCAGGAAGGGCATCACTTCTCAAGGCTAAATTTAAAGCCCTTATAAAGGCAACGATGAGCAAATAACATCACTCCCAACATGAGAGAGAAAAATGAAATCCGCCTACAATGGCGGGAAGACCCTTACTCTTTGGTTCGCCACCGAAGAAAAGAATGATCATTCACACGCAATCTATATTGCACTTGTGAGATATTGGATCGAACTATAGTATGGTCAAAGGGTAGCTTCTTGGTTCGACAGGATTAAGCATGAAGTCGAAGGTTGTTCACATGCTTGTGTCGAAGATGCTAGGGTCGTTAGCATGTTAAATTAGGTTTTAGTGTTTAAACCCTAATTTGTTAAGTTAGCTTGTTTATTAAGTTGGCTTGTGTAATGGGCCTTGTGGAAAAAGCCCGTTAGTTAGTATGTTAGGTTTTACTATAAATTGCAGAATTGACGGCAGCGGAGAAGATGAATATGATCGAGAAAGCACACAACGCAATTTTGTTGAGCCTTGGTGTGGACCTCCGATTTTTTTTTAATACCGGGCCATACCTCTGATCTGTAGAGATACGTGAACTGACTCTTTTTTGTCGCTTAATGCTTTCGCATTTTTTTGAAAATTCACAGAGTCGCCACCGACCTTTTATTTTATCCAATTAAGGAAAGGTTTATAAAAGAAACAGAAAAAAGACCTTTAAGAAATTCTGGGTAAGGGGGTAGGTTATACAAAGGGAAGGTGTTAGCACCCTTTGTATCCATGGTTATCCATGGGCTCTTAAGTTTGCTTAGCTCACTTGTTTTTCGATCACTTTTCAATTGCTCTGAAATTGCTCATATGTGGTTTCAAATACCTTTGTAATTTGAATTTTGTAATGATCCGTGTGTGGATGTATACAAAATGCTTGTTTATCTTTCGAAAGATGTTTTGAAAAGAACGTTAACTTTGTAATAACCCGCGTTTGGATGTATACAAAGTATTGTCTTTTTTGAAAGTTTTGAAAAATCAACAGTGTATGAGAATTTTGTTTGTTTTGATTTGAGCAAGCAAACTAGGAGATCTACCCTGAGTTGTAAGGTCTTTATCCTATTTCCTTTAAAAATCTATCCTTTCACCGGATATAAAAGCAAGGTTCGATTTTGTACTCAAAACAGTGGAATTTTGACTTTGATTTTGAAAGGAATGAGAAGGGATTACCTGAAGAGGTGCAAGTGTGATTGTGATTGGATTCAGATATTTATCTTTGAAGTTAGTGATCTAACGGTTCAATTTTATCTTTGACATACACGCAGTTTATATGTGCTGGAAATTAAAATGCGGAAATGTAAAGTGCGGAAAGTAAATCTACGCTATTACATCGATTGTGCAGGAAACGTAAACTAGCCTATTTACATGAATTTGACATCCTATACATTTATCTAGGAATTTAAATTGCAAAAAATAAAAGGCATGTTTTTTTTGGATTTTTTATGGTTTGATTTTAATTAATTAATGCATGATTAATTAAATTAAAATGAAGAAAAAGATGAAAATAGATTTAAACCTAGAAATTAAGTTTAAAATATGTACAAAAATATGTGTCAATTAATTTTAAAACAAAACTAATTTTTTTGGAATTTTTGAAATTGATTTGAAATTGATTTAAGTTAATTAAAACATAATTATGCAAATAATTATACAAATAATTAAAACTTAAAGATAAAATGATTCAAAATATGTACAAAATTAGTTTATAATATATAAACAATATTTAACACAAAGAACAATTTTTTATGATTTTTTTTTGATTGGTTAGAATAATTAAAAGCAAATATATAAATATATATACTAATTAATTATGCAAAATATTGAAATTATGAAAAAATAAAATATTTTTATTTCAGAAAATAATATATTATTTTAGAAGTCTAAAAATATTTTTTGTGTATTTTTTGGATTTTTAAAACTATTTTTAATTAATTTAACAAAGAAATTAAAATAAAAATAAGAAATAAAAGGATACTGATCAGATGTGGAAATTAAATGAGGGAGTATGATGCGCATGCGTGTTCTGAAGCGTTGGATGAGCTGTTAAGCAAGATCAGATGGTCCAGACTTTGAGGCACATGGTACACGTTACACCTGCAAAACACTTGATTAGAGATAAATTCAAAAAACACGCGCGCGCTTCTGAACCAATGGGAGGAAGACACGTCTTCGTCTTCAACCTTCAGACAAGGCCTTTGACAGCGCTTTTGTAAAAAAGCGCTATAGTAAGTGAACCCTAAATCTGCAAAATAACGAATAGGGGTAAACAAGCATAAAAATCAGGCGCGATGGCACCATTGGATTCGTCTTGTTCCACTGAATGTAACCATGTCCTTAATTTTGCTTAATTTTGGCCCTAATGAAAAACCCTAATTTTGAACTAAGCAAACCCTAAAATGGTATATGATACAAACAACCATTAAAGTCCAATTGAAGCTCCAGAAACGACCAGAGCTTCAAACCAAACACAATTATGCATCTACATCTTGTTAAATGTGCGTGAATTATGAGATATAAGTTGGTTTTAGTTTGAACAAACCGTGGCTTTATATAGCTCGATTCAGTGAAGTTTATGACTTGGAAATGATTGGAATTGTTTCAGTGTAGCTCAGAGATGATGTTTGAATGTTTATTTTATATTGAAATGGACTGAAACTTAAAATTCGAATTTCAAGTTTCTTTGAAAATTACAAGTGGTTACAAGTATGCTATATGCTTATGGATGCTTCTGAACTCGTCTCTCTTGTTACTGAACTAAGATAGCTTATTTATAAGCTATGTGTGCTTAGAATTGAAGCTAATATGTGCCTTAGTTGCCTTTGTTGAAACTTTGGTTTTTTAATATTAAAAACCTTTGAAAAATTGACCAAGTCTTTCTCTCCTTCAATGCACCTGCCTTGCCCTTCAATTCTCTGCAGAAGATGAAGATTCCTTGAGGTGAGTCATGCTTGATTTGTAAGCTACCATTATCCATGCATTTTTCTTTTAATTTTAATCTTAAAGTAAGATAAAATCATGCAAAAAATGGATAAAAAAGGTATGGGCTTAGTCTTGGTCGTGGGAGGCCCATAATAACATGGAAATGATGTTTGAATGCTGAAAACTTGGCCCCATTTGGAAAAAATGCCATTTTGAACAATGTTGATTTCATGTATTTTCCCAAAGTTTAGCCAACTTCAACAAGGTGTAAATCCTTCAATTTTTGTCATATGAAGGAGATCTTGCACTTTTTGGAAACCTCAAAGAGTCCTCTAACCAATGCCTTTGGTCTCATGTCAAAATTATTTTTGAAGCTCCTTGTGTGTCCTTTTGAAATAAGTGTCTTTTTGTTGACTTTGAAAATGACCTGTAATGTCTTTGATCATATTTTTCAAATGGTGAATACAATGACCATGGGATCAATGGCATTTGAAAGATAATTGAATTTCCTTCAAAACAAGCTTTGGTTTGAATTTTTTGGATGAAGGATGAGAGAGTTATGATCAGTCAAAGTTGAGTTGACTTTTCAGGCAAAAACCCTAATTTTAAATCTTAGGGTTTTGTTGATTTTTGATCTTTCCTTGATGAATTATGATCATCCAATGATCAAATGATGAATCCTTTGACAAAATATGGACTTTGACAAAAAATTTCATTTTTGACTGTCTGTTGACTTTTTTGGTCAAACGGGTCGTTTGTTGACTGTTTGAGCTGCTGACGGTGCGTCTGAGTGAATTGAAGTTTGAAAATTTGTATGATGGTACTTTGAGATATATGGATGTGTATGAAATCCATTTGAGCTCTCAAAAACTTGTTGCTCCTGTAAAAACAAGAAAAACCCTAGTCAGGGACTGTTTATGTAGGAGACAGTTAAGCGTACCTGATTTTTGTGCAGTGTTGAGTCTCTGCTAATCGCGTGATATTCAGAAGACTTCTAGAACAAAAATCTTGGAATTTTGAATTGTGAAAGATTGATTTGATTGATGGTACAAAACACTGAGAATTGTACCGCCAGCAGTTTGGCTGTCAACTGACTGTTCAGGTATTGATGTAGCAGTTAGAGTGAAAAATCAACAGTCAAAGTTAATTTTCTTTTTTTTATTGTTTTTTGTTTTTGTTTTATGTGAAAAATGAAAGTTTATTTACATGACTTGTTAGAAAAACACAGACATAATAAATAACTAATATTTACGGTATGCGGGCAAAATTACCGATAATAACCCTGAAAATCATTTAATGCACAGAAATAGGAATATTTGACTGGCAGAAAACACACAAAATATTATCTTAGTAATTAAGCAATATTATGACAAATAGTACAACATTTAATACTGACAGTACAAATATCACATACTATATTGAACAGTACGACGAATAAACGGTACATTTAAGAAATAAGAAATACGGCAAATTTTAAGAATGACGATTAATGACCCATGCTATGAACAATAACATGTAGATGATTGGGAGTGCAACCATTGCAGGTCCACACTCTTCAGGACTATGCAGGCAGAAGAAAGTCATGATCACCGTAGCAATGGTGATGACTGTAAGAAACAGTGTCTCTATCCACTTTGCCATTCTTGTCAGGGAAGAAGAGAAAATAGATATGAGATAGGAATTTGAAAGATGAGTTGGAATTTGATGTGAGATTTTATGGAAGAAAATGAGAGGTATTTATAGAATGGAAAGAAGGAAAGAGACGTTGGGGAATGATGTGATTCCGTACAAAAGGAAAATTTGAGTGGAAGTAAGATTTGAAAGAAAGTGTATGATAGTGTTGGAAAAAGGAGAGATTTGATTTTTGAAAAAGAGATTTGAAAAGATTTTTGCAAATAATGGAATATAGTACAAAAATTAGTGGGAAACAAAAGATAATAATAATCTACTTGTTACCAGTACAGTCTGAGTTTCCTGATTCTGCGCCTGCAAAAAGATTTAACTCTGTACCAATTGTGTCAGTGCCATTTATCTGTAAATAAATAAATAGCATGTGTGAAGTAATAAACAGTATTTGGTGTTTGCGTAAGAATAAATTCAACTGCAAGCCAAATTACTGTATAAGAAAGATTCTAAAAACTAAGTATTTCATATGTCAGGGTATTTGTTGAAATAAAAATCCATGATTATATGAGACCCTTCATTTTCAGATTGGAGTTTTCTTGAAAAATATGTGGGCAAATTTTGGGGTATAACACTTGGTGATAAGGTTCTTCGGCAGGTATCAAAGGAGACGACAGCATCAGGGTTATGGGTGAAACTTGAAAGTTTGTATATGACCAAATCGCTGGTAAATCGACTCTACCTGAAGCAAGCCTTGTATTCATTCAAGATGATTGAAGATAAAGTGTTAGCTGAGCAGTTGGATATGTTCAAAAAGTTGATTCTTGATCTTGAAAATATTGATGTGAAGAAGTTCAATCAGCCCTGTATTCTAAGGACTTGAACGAACGAAAGGAGCATAAACCTTCAACTGTTGGCAAAGGTTTGGCCGTTAAAGGAAAACTCTTACGAAAGGATGGTAAGTTTGACAAGAAGAAGGGCAAAAGCCAGTCGAAGTCTTACAGTGGCGAAGCACCTGGCATTCGATGCTATCATTGTAAGAAGGAGGGTCACACAAGAAAGGTGTGTCCTGAACGCCTGAAAGATCATGGAGGTAAGGATAATGGCAATGCAGCCATTGTTCAAGATGATTTCGAATCATCTGATGTTCTTGTGGTTTCAAGCAGTGACTCGAGAAGAGAGTGGATTATGGATTCAGGTTGCACTTGGCACATGACTCCAAACAAAGACTTGTTCGAGGAATTATGTGATCAAGATGGTGGATCAGTATTGCTAGGAAACAACAAGGCTTGCAAGATTGCAGGTGTTGGATCTGTGAGGTTCAAACTCCATGATGAGTCAATAAGGTTGTTGACTGAAGTCAGGTATGTTCCTGATTTGAAGAGAAATCTACTTTCTCTTGGTGAATTCGACAAGAAAGGATATGTTTTCCAAGGAGAGAAAAATATCCTAAGAGTCATGAAGGGATCGAAGGAAGTCTTGAGAGGCGTGATGAAACAAGGCTTGTACACCCTTGAGGCTGAAGTTGTAAGTGGTTTGACAAATGTTGCATCCATGAAACCTTTGTCGAAGACAGAAATCTGGCACATGAGATTGGGCCATGTCAGTGAAAGGGGTCTAGTCGAATTAGGGAAACAAAATCTGCTTGGTGGAGACAAAGTCGAAAAGCTGAAGTTGTGAACCCTGTGTACTTGGAAAATCTTGCAGAGTGAAGTTCAACAAAGGCAAACAAAGAACACATGGATCCCATGATTACATCTATGCTGATCTTTGGGGGCCTGCAAGGTGTCCATCATATTCAAGAGCAAGGTATTTTCTATCTATAGTAGATGATTATTCTAGAAAATTATGGGTATTCATCCAGAAGACTAAGGATGAAACTTTTGAGAATTTCAAAAGTTGGAAGACTCTGGTAGAAAATCAGACTGGCAGGAAGGTCAAGAGGTTGAGAACTGACAATGGCCTTGAATTTTGCAATGAGGCATTCGACAGTTTTTATGCGGCCTCTGGTATTATAAGACATAGAACTACTGCAGGTACTCCACAACAAAATGGTTTGGCTGAAAGGTTTAATCGAACTATTTTGGAGAGAGTCAGATGCATGTTGACTAGTGCGGGGTTAAAGAAGGTGTTCTGGGCTGAGGCTGTTTCGACAGTAACATATCTGATAAACAGATGTCCTTCGACAGTGTTAGATATGAAGACACCTGAAGAAGTTTGGTCGGGACATCCACCAGATCTCGACAAACTAAGAGTATTTGGCTGCGTAGCCTATGCTCACATTAGGCAAGACAAGGTCGAACCTATAGCTCTGAAATGCATGTTCATGGGATACCCTGAAGGAGTCAAAGCTTATAGGCTATGTTGCCTAGAGCAAGGTCACAAGAGGTGTATCACCAGTCGAGATGTAGTTTTCAATGAAGCTGAAATGGCTTTCAAGAAAACTGATGATGGTCGAAGTGCAGAAGAGCTGGAACAGGTAGAGATTCCTGTTGAGGTGGAGCATGTTGATGCTGAATTGCATATCCCAGATGAAGTCGAAGAAGAAGCAGAAGATGCTGAGGATGAGGAAACTGTCGATGACTACCTATTATCGAGAGATAGGTCGAGAAGAGTCATCAAGGCACCTCAGAGACTTGGGTATGCAGATCTTATAGCTTATGCCTTAATCTCTGCAAGTGAGGTTCTAGACGAAGAACCTAGAGACTACAAGGAAGTTATGAGGAGCCAAAATAAGACTGAATGGCTGAAGGCCATGGATGATGAGATGAAATCTCTTCATGATAATCACACTTGGGAACTGATCAAGAAACCTGCTGGGGCAAGGTTAGTCAGCTGTAAATGGATTTTCAAAGTTAAGGAAGGAATTGAAGGAGTGACGTCAAAAAGATACAAGGCAAGGTTAGTTGCAAGGGGTTTCACTCAGAAAGAAGGTGTCGACTTCAATGATGCTGTGAAGCATAGGTCCATTCGAATGTTTCTTGCCATGGTGGCACAGTTCGACCTTGAACTGGAACAGATGGATGTGAAGACTGCGTTCTTGTATGGTGATTTAGATGAAACGATCCTGATGAGGAAACCTGAAGGGTATGTCGAAAAGGGAAAGGAAGATTATGTGTGCAAGCTAAAAAGATCTTTATATAGGCTGAAACAATCTCCTCGACAGTGGAATAGGAGATTCGTCAAGTTCATGGCACACATAAGTTTCATTAGAAATCAGTTCGACCACTGTGTTTACTTCAGATTTCGACCTGGTAATTCATTTGTTATTTTGTTGCTTTATGTGGATGATATTCTCATAGCAAGCAACAGTGTCGAAGATGTGATGAGGGTGAAGGCTGAACTCAATAAGGAGTTCGATATGAAGGATCTGGGAGCTGCTTCCAGGATTCTTGGAATTGACATTCGAAGAGATAGAAAGAAGTCGAAGTTATGCCTATCTCAAGAGGCATATCTACGGAAGATTCTTGAAAAGTTTGGTATGTCGAATTCGAAGCCAGTTGTGACTCCAACAAACCCTCAATTCAAGCTGAGTATTGATCAGTGTCCCAATACTGATGTCGAAAGAGCCTATATGAATAACATCCCATATGCTAATATAGTCGGCTCTTTGATGTATGCTATGGTCTGTACTAGACCCGACATAGCATACGCAGTAAGTCTTGTAAGCAGGTACATGGCGAATCCTGGAAAGGCTCACTGGCAAGCATTGAAGTGGATTTTAAGGTACATAAATGGGTCTCTGAATAGAGTCCTAATTTATGGTGGAGCCTTAGGTGAAGATAGTAAAGCAGTAATCGAAGGATATGTCGACTCTGATTATGCAGGTTGTATGGATTCCAGAAAATCTATTTCTGGATATGTTTTCACTATGTTTGGCACAACAATAAGTTGGAAAGCAACACTTCAGAAGGTTGTTGCTCTATCAACCACTGTAGCGGAGTATATTGCCTTAACTGAAGCTGTGAAAGAAGCATTGTGGCTTGAAGGTTTTGCAAAGGAGCTGAAACTTCATGGTCGAAGTATCACTGTTAAATGTAATAGTCAGAGTGCAATACACCTGTCAAAGAATTCAGCCTATCATGAGCGAACTAAGCACATTGATGTGAGGCTGCATTTCGTCAGAGGAGTAATCGAGCGTGGAGAATTCCAAGTGCTGAAGGTTTCGACTGAAGACAATGCTGCTGATATGATCACCAAGACATTGCCGAGCTGCAAGTTTTTCCACTGTATGCAGTTGATAAAGCTGCATGAAGAAAGCTAGTTTGTTCCCTTGATGTTGTAGAGTTAGATCCAAGGTGGAGATTTGTGAGATATTGGATCGAACTCTAGTATGGTCGAAGGGTAGCTTCTTGGTTCGACAGGATTAAGCATGAAGTCGAAGGTTGTTCACATGCTTGTGTCGAAGATGCTAGGGTCGTTAGCATGTTAAATTAGGTTTTAGTGTTTAAACCCTAATTTGTTAAGTTAGCTTGTTTATTAAGTTGGCTTGTGTAATGGGCCTTGTGGAAAGAGCCCGTTAGTTAGTATGTTAGGTTTTACTATAAATAGCATACTAGTCTCTCATCATTGCTAAGCTGCAAATCCTAATTTAGGGTGATAGAGGTTATTTGTTATTCTTGTAAACTTGTAATCTTGTTTTAAGAGAAAGTAAAAGAATAGCAGTTATAACCAATTCTTGTGTTCCTCTTCTTCCTTGTCCTTTATTCTTCCCTTGCATTATACTTTGTTCTTGGTATTGAATTCACAACAGCACTCATGGTTAAAACCTAAACTTTAGGGCATGAAAGGGTATATCTTGGCCATGAACATCCCTATAGCCGATTTCCAACACGAAAAAATAGTAAATTCGGAGTCAACGAAGTTAAGTCAATTTACATAGTATTGGTTTTAACCGAAAATTATTTTCCCCCCAAAACAATAGTACATAAAGGATTATAGCGTGAACCATGTTTATTCACAAACATTAAAGCTTCCAAAGAGAAAAGGTAAACCAAAATCATACCCATGAAATGATATTGAAATTAAAAAACAACGCTCTCATAAAAAGACCTCAAAGGAAAATAAGAAGAAATGCATGCTCAATAATACCCTCCATCGCAAATTACAAACATCTAAACCACTCCAATGTTATACCAAGATTTAGCACCTGAATTTGAAAAGTCTCATTTTCAAAGCTATAGACATCAATCGTTGCAATTTTTTCCTCATATTTAGAGCATAGTTGGAGGGCCTCTTCATGAAGTCTCTTTAGATCGATACTCCCTGAAACCAACAAAATGACTTTGCTCTTAGTTTCTTCAAATCCAACTCTATTGAATGTCTCTTAAGGAGTGATTTTCTAGACCTAAGGAAAAACACATTTTTTCAAATTTAACAATTGAGTTTTCACTATCTTCATTTGTTCTTCATCAAGAAATTGGATATCGTTCCTGAGATATGTTTTTGCCGATTGATGATTTTGCTCGACATGTGACTCCATACACGAGAAAGGGGGATTATGAAGGTTTGAAAAATGATAGTTTAAAATAAAATCATTTTCTAAATAAGAGTTTAAAAACATTTTATCAAAAATGTTTGAATATGCAACAAAAAATGAGGTAAAGAAATTCAGGGGAAAATAAAAGAGTTAAGGGAAGAGAGAAAGACACCCGAAGTTTATAGAGGTTCGATATAATTGTTTTATGCTTTGATAATAATAATAATAATAATAATAATAATAATAATAATAATAATAATAATAATAATAATAATAATAATAATAATAATAATAATAATAATAATAGAGTGGCAGATAAGTAGTAATTGGACCGTGAATGTGAGTTAGCATGAGTAATGTGAGAAGTGTGATTGTTAAGCCCAAATAAAGGGAAATAATTAGTGAAAGATTAATAAAAGGAGGAAAATAGGAAAATAGGGAGAGTTAGTGAAGAACATAATTTTGAAGAGAGCGTAGAAGAGAGAGAAGGATGAGAAGAGAAGAGAGTATAACCTAGAACGGAGGAATTTATCGGTTGAAGGTTTAGAATCACCAAACAAGGTAAGGGTGGGGTTCTAGCCTAATAAAGGGTTGTATAATGGTGGGGAATGGTAGAAATTAGGTTATGTGAATTGTATGCCATGAGTTCTTATTCTTGTTTGATGAATCTTTAGAGTTGTTGATTATGATGTTGATAATTACATTGAAAAACCATGAATTCTGATGATTTTCGTATGGGGATAATATGGGTTTTGGGGTTTTGAGGGTAAATGTTCGAACCGGTTCCCCAAATGAGAGAACCGAGTTCCTAGACTCTGTTACGTGAAAGTTGATTTTTTTTAAATATGGGAACCGGGTTCCACTGAGTTGAAATGATTTTTTTATAAACTTCAAAGAACCATAGCTTTTGACTCGGGTGTCCGTTTGACGCGCCGTTTCGACCGTTGGGAAGCTAAAATTATTTTTTAAATGATGAAATCAATTTGATGACAGTAGCTTAATATTTTACGGGTGGGGATATGGTATGTGTGAATATTATATATATTGTACTTGCATTGTTGTGGTTGATAACGACGTTGATGATTAAACGATGTATGAGGATGATTTGTAAGTTGTTCCATGACACAACCAGTTGTTGTTAGTCGAAGTGGCAATGATGTGGTGTATTACTTGTGTTGCATTGTTATGTTGTCACATGTAGAAATTGCATATTTTGCATTAATTATGACGATGACGTGGCCTATATTGGCAAAGTGACGTGAGCTTGGCTCGATTATGCCCAAAATTGGCAAAGTGATGTTCGATGTCCTGAGTACCACACAGGGGTGGCCCTGAGCACGGGCTCGCGGGGCGGGAGCCCAGGGCCCCATAAATTTAGGGGCACCAATTTTTTTTGTACCCCTATATATATTAAAAGAGAATTTTCTTTTATAAAAATACTTGCTAGAATTTTTTTAAAAAAAAAAATTGGTTAACAAAAGTATAGGGGCACTACAATGTGAAAATTAATAAAAGAATGTAATTTCTTATGAATAAAATATAGAGAAGAATAAAATCAATTAATTCCCCTAAAATAAAATTAATTAATATATCCATAAATTAAAACAATGATATAGAAAATATTTTATATTATTGACCTCAAAGTTAAGAGTGAAGCACTACTTCAACTAGCTGAACAAGATAATGATCCCAAAATTAAGAGTGAAGCTGAATCTTTAGCAACTCATGGAATTGGAAACTTTGAATTTTTAGTAGCTATGATTATTTGGTTTGAATTTTTAAGTGTGGTTAATGATATCAGCAAAAAGTTTGCAAAAAAAAAAAAAGCATGTGTATTGATGTAGCTATAGAACTAGTAAAATGTTTGATCAAGTATTTGAAAAAATATAGAGAATTTGGTTCTGAATTTAAATTATTAAAATCTTATTTGAGATCTATTATGTCACAAGATAAATTAAATAGCCTTAAGTTGATTTCAATTGAAAATAAATTTTTGAAGAACCTTGATTATGAACAAATTATTAACGATTTTGCAACAAAAAATGCTAAGAGGGTGATATTTAAATAATTTTAAAGGTTTGGTCAAATTTTTTATAGGAAGAATAAGAAGAAGAAGTCTCTTTATAGTAGTTTATGTCTTGATGTAGTATAAACATTGATTCAAAGATCTATATTTCTATTCTTTTTGCACAATGTCAAATGAAAATGTGTATTTTATCCAATTATTTCTTTTATCCTAATGTATTTATTGTTAAAAAATTATAGGGGCACCACTCCTTTGATTCGCCCAAGGCACCCAAATTCAAAGGACCGGCCCTGGTACCACATGCATACTAGGAAGTCGGTCTCATTGCATAGAATTGTTATTACTATTGGTTTGATAATTGTGATTCTTTGTCGTGGATGTATAAGTATTAGTATGTTGTAATAATTTATGACAAATGTAGTGAATGAATGGTATAGCATGGAGTGTGATCATGTGAACTTGTATTTCGATCTGCTCATTATTATACTTCCGTTTATAATGTTATGATATCTCACTCCTTCTGTTTGAATGTTACCCTTATGTTGGTAACGTGCAGATAATCCGCAGTAGCTTGAGGAGACGTTTAGCTGAGGAATTTTCTTGCTTTACGTAGTTGGGTCGGTGTCGTTTTGATACGTAAGACTTGGGGTTTTTTTGCGTTTGTTTTGTTATTTTGGGAGTAAAACTTTATAAACTTTGTTGCTGAATTTTCTATTATTGTTTTATATTGGTACTTATTCTAGAGACGATGTTGTCAAGTTATGTTTTAAGTTTGATGTTGGAAATTCGTGAATGATTTGTACTGTTATTTTTCGCTTCGATTAAGATAAAAGAATTTCAGACATAATTGATTTGTGCTATGTGTCGCGTATCTACTTTATGAGTTTTTTTTATGGATTTATGAAGGTAGCATCCTAGATGTTTTTAAAATTACATTTTTAATTACTATTAATTTCCTATAATTTACGTGGGGTGATTTAGGGTGTTACACTTAAAATCTTTTAGAAGGTTAAGCCTATGAACCCCCTTGTACAAGGAAATGAAGTTTCAAGCTAACTTCTAACCAAACAATGGATTGTGGAATAAATTGGTTAGTCTTCACACCAAACAAAAAATAGAGCTTTGAGCGGTTATTCTCAAATCTAAATTGAGTTTTACATAGGATGATCTCGAACCAAGATGGAGTTTTGAATTGGCTATCCTCCAAATTGAATCGAGGTTTTACACGGGCTGATTGCAAACTGAAATCAGATTCTTACTGGGTTGATATTGAACCTACTAAGCTTTTACACAGGCTGAACTCATAAATCGAGTGAGATTCATATCAGGATGATCTCAAACCAATATAGTTTTTGAATGGGTTAAGCTCAAGAACTGTTGTGAATTTTTTTCTCTAGTTATTTTTCAAGAACCCAAAAGAAGGCTTTCCTTTTATGGCAGAGCTCACAAACTAAACAAAGACTTATACTAATCCCCAAAAGAGCTTCTACACTTGTTTATCTCCTAACCAAAATAATCACTTCCAAAGAAATAATGATTTACTCCAGAGAAAATACTACTCTTGATAAATTTACAGTGATGCCTCACCCATAGCAAATTCCTCACTTAAAATCAAGAACACTCTCAAAGTAATATGGCTTTTTTTAAACCAATGTGTAGCAACCTGCCCTAAAAATTTAGATTTAGAGTCGCCACCTATTCTACCAGGGTGAATAGGAAACCCTACGAAGCTTAAAGATCTGGGTAAGTTATTATATTCAGTTCAAGGGAAGGTGTTAGGCACCCTTAATCCTTTCCCAAGGTTTTAAGCTTAAGGCAAAGGTTTGTGGCTAAAGATGTTAAGGCAAGGTTTATGCTTTCAAGGGTGAATGGTAAAATTTGAACCTAATTAGAATTTTGGGGAAGGGGACTCGCCTTGGTTGTCCAAGTGCCTACGTACCTCCTTAGGGAGGATCAGAGTCTACGTAGTTCGGGGAGGGTTGTACGCCTTAGATTTAGTATGAGTGTGTTGAAGGTATTTTGAATTACCTTATCGCAGTTTTGAAATTCGCAGTTTATGAGAGAGATGTGTTTTTGATGTGGCGTACAACCCTGATTATTATATGTTTCATTAATCGCGATGATCAATAGGTTTGATCAACATAATTATTCTAATCGATTGATTCGATTATCACCGCTAGCAAATTGATGTGTTTTAAATAAATTATTTGAATTGTTTTGGGAAATTATTCATCGTTAATCATCGTAATCAGTAGGTTTGATTAAAACGAATAACGAATTATTGAGGGATTACTATTCATCGTAACCAAATGAATTGGTTAAAACCCTTAGTAAATAAACCTATTTGGATTTATAATTTAATTAATTAAATAATTGATTATTAACCATCGCGAACGATTAATTCGATCGAAACGAATAATAAATAAAATCTTAATATTAATTATATTAACCAATTTTAAGTTAATTATTAACCTAAATTAAATTAATCATCTAATTAACCTAATTAAAATTATTAACTAAATTAAATTATTTTAATATTAAATTAAATCTAAATCATGTATCCTAAATTAATTAATTAAAATAAAAAGATTAGAAGAATGGAAAAGATGAGAAATCAGAAAGTATGTAAAAAGAATATGCTGGAACCTGGATTTGAATCGGAGTTCGTTAGGTTACCAGCAAACAGAGGTCACCATCTAAGCTGCACGTTATTTGTTGTTTATAGCATGGCCCTTGTGTAATATATTCTAAACAACCAACGCAAGGAGGAAGTCAAAGCGTGGGCCCCACTTATCCGCAGCCTGCCAATGACGTCAAGAGAGAGAAGATGAAGAATTTTGACCTGCGAGTAGAAAGTTGCCACGCGCGGAGAGAGGGACTGAGTGCGCTGACTGACCAATCTGAGAGCTGCACGCGTGGTCCGAAGTCAGCTCTCCATATCATCATCTTCAACCTCTCCACCTGCGCCATTACCTGCGGGAATTGCTGTAATATTTCCTGCGGATTTTGTTGCGTCTTTTCTGAAAAAATCCAAATCCTGCAAAAACACGATTAAACGAGAAAACCAATTGCCCAGATTTACTAATGAGGACCCTATGAATCCAATGGCATGGCCGTTTTGGTTAGATGGAGCCTGGAACGTGGAAAACGAAGGGTCTCCTCTTGGAAGCCCTAACAATGGCAAACGTCAATCCAGGGCTCCAAACCTCCATGCTACACATCAAACCTCCTCCAAATCATGGCAGAAACTCAAAGCAAATGTTAGTTTAGGTTATGATACGATCAAGTATGGAAAACGAAAACAATTATCATATGAACATGATGAATTAGAAGTATGCGTTTTAGGTTGTTTTGATCATGTGTCTTGGTTTATACTTACTCTTTTGTACCTTATAAGAAGAATGAGACCTTTTGTTAGGGTTGATATCAGCTACAAACAAGAAAATGAAAATTGCTTTTATGAGAAAGTTTTTGAACTTTGAGAGGTGCTTTTGAGACTAGGTTTTCGTCCCCCTTGGAGGCTGAATGTATTATGCTTATATAGAGGAAGAAATTAGGGCAAAAATCTTTGGAGAGAGATCATACATTTTCAATGATTGAGATTGAGATATTTTTGATTGAATTTGGATTGAAAACTTGCTAAATTGGTATCAAATCTCTCCAATCATCCCATGAACTAAATTGGATCATATATTTGATATATTGAATTATTGAAACTAATTGAAAAATCAAATCTTGGATTTAAAACAAATTATTCCAATTTTATATGATTTATCAATATTTAAATAGTGCGCGCTTTCCTGTTTACTACGACGGTCCCTAGACCGTGATTGAAAGTGTCGCATATACTGTCACGCGCTACATAACAACACCTGATCCTGTGTAGTTATATATCTTTCCCAACCGTTATCAAATGTCTTTTCTGTAGTAGTGTTTAGCTTAGCGTTCAAGTCTTTTGGTCAATTCCTTCATTTGGCTTAACAGTTGATCCTTTTTGCACTACTTTTCAATCCTTTAAAATAAAATGAACAAAAGGAAATAAAACAATATCTATGTATATTTTTAGGAAAATTCTCAAATAAGCATAAATTATGGGTCTTCTACATTACTTCGTGTACATATACACTAATAATTGTGGGAATATAATAGTACATTCGTCCCTAAATATAAGATCTTATAGAGAAAATCACGGGAATATAATACTACATTCGTCCCTTAAGAAAGAGAATTATTTAATGTTTGAGTAAAAGTATTTAATGCAGATCGTAGAAAAATATGTAATACAATTAGATATATATGTGTAAGAAATTAATTAACACCCCTTGAAATATGAGGAGGGTCTTATAAACAATACAAGAAAAAATTCAAGAAAGTCTTATAATTAAGGATATAGATATTAGTGATAAACAAGTAAATTACACACTAATCCGCCAATGAAGAATATTCCAATCAACGCCTATAATCAAGCTATCATGCATCAAGTCACCATCAACAATTAGGGTTGTTCAAAAAAACCATGAACCGAATCGAACCGCCGAAATGTATCGAACTAGAGTTAAGATAACCAAACCATTACTAATGGTTAGTGAACCAAACTTATATTTTATTAATGATTCTAGAACCGAACCGTTAAACAATTAATCAATCTCAAATTAACTCCGAACCGAACCGTTAGTTACTTTAGTTTCTAAATTGAATTTTTTTTCAAAAAAAAGTTTTTTTAAATGAAAAAGTTGATTTTTTTTAAAAAAAAATCATTTATTTGAAATTTAAAAAAGTCAAATTTTTACGAAAAATAAAGAAGTTGTTTTTTTTTAAATAAAAATGTCGATTTTTTCCAAAAATTTAGAAAAGTCAATTTTTGGAAAATAAAAAAAAATCAATTTTTCCGAAAAATAAAGAAGTCGATTTTTCTGAAAATAAAAGACGTCGATTTTTTTCAAAAAATTAGGAAAGTTGATTTTTTTTTGAAAATAACAAAAAATCGATTTTTCCGAAGAAACTAAAATCGGTTTTTTTCGAAAATAAAAAGTCTATATTTTACAAAAATAAAGAATTTGGTTGTTCTGAAAATATAAACGTCGGTTATTCCGAAAAATTAGAAAAGTTGGTTTTTTTTTAAAATAAAAAAAAATTAATTTTTCCGAAGAAAATAAAATTGATTTGTTTTGAAAATTAAAAAGTCGATTTTTTACAAAAAAAAATAAAGAAGTCCATTTTTTGAAAAATATCAAAATCAATTTTTGCCCGAAAAATAAAAGAAGTCGTTTATTTTTCGAAAATAAAAAAAAAATCATTTTTTTCGTTAATTTGAAATGTCGATTTTTTTTTTAAAATAAAAAGTCAATTTTTTTTTAGAATATAAAAAAAGTCAATTTTTTTGGAAAAAAAACACAATAAGAAAAGTCATTTTTTTCGGAAAAAAACTTTTAATAAATTTTTTATTAAAACAATTCAAAACCAAATATTGAAGGATAGAAAAACACTTAGAAAGGGAGGGTTTGAATAAGTGTAGTCTAAAAACTTGAACGATAAAAACAATTTGCACAGTTATTTTTATCCTAGTTCGTTGTTAACTAAACTACTCCAGTCCACCCCCACGGAGTTATTTACCTCACCTGAGGATTTAATCCACTAATCGCAACAGATTACAATGGTTTTCCACTTAGTCCGCGACTAAGTCTTCTAGAGTATCCTGATCACAACCTGATCACTCTAGGAACAAATGCTTAGACACAAGCTAAGACTTTCTTAGAGTATCCTGACCACCACGTGATCACTCTAATTACAACTGCTTAGACACAAGCTAAGACTTCCTAGAGTATCCTGATCAACACTTGATCACTCTAGTTACTTACAAATTAATGTAATCAATTCTAAAGAGTATTACATATGCTTCTGAAAAGCTATAATCACAACAGTGATATTTCTCTTAACGTTTAAGCTTAATCTCACTAATATATTACAACAGCAATGTAGTGAGCTTTGATGAAGATGAAGTTTCTGAGCTTTGAGTTGAACAGCGTTTCAGCAAGTTTTTCAGAATAAGTTTGTTCAGGATTGGTTAACCTTGCTTCTCATCAGAACTTCATATTTATAGGCACTTGAGAAGATGACCGTTGGGAGCATTTAATGCTTTGCGTGTTCCGTACAGCATTGCATTTAATGTTTCACGCTTTTGTCAACTACCTCGAGCCTTGTTCACGCTGTGTATACTGACGTTGCCTTTAATAGCTTCCAACGTTCCTTTTGTCAGTCAGGGTAGCCTGCCACCTGTACTTTATTCTGATCTGATGTTTGTGAATACAACATTTGAATATCATCAGAGTCAAACAGCTTGGTGCATAGCATCTTCTTGTCTTCTGACCTTGAAGTGCTTCTGAGCGTGATACCATGAGAACTTCAGTGCTTCTGCTTCTGATCTCAAGTTCTTCTGATGGTTCCATAGACCCATGTTCTGATTCTGCTTTGACCATCTTCTGATGTCTTGCCAGACCATGTTCTGATGTTGCATGCTGAACCTTCTGAGACAAAGCTTCTGAGCGCTGATTTGTGCATACTCTTTATATATTTTCTGACAGGGAAATTGCAATGTATTAGAGTACCACATTATCTCACACAAAATTCATATCCTTGTTATCATCAAAACTAAGAATATTGATCAGAACAAATCTTGTTCTAACAATCTCCCCCTTTTTGATGATGACAAAAACATATATAAATGATATGAATTTGCGATCAGAAAGAGCAGACAGCTAAAGACAATTTACACAGCTATAGCATAAGCATGTGAATATGTCTCCCCCTGAGATTAACAATCTCCCCCCTGAGATGAATAATCTCCCCCTGAAATTAATACTAGAAGAATTTTAATAATAAAAGACTTCCCTGAGTATTTCAGTAGAGACGTTCACAGTGCTTGATCTTCAGAACATTCATGACTTCTGATTTCTGCTTCCATAGGACAGCTTCAGAACATTGAATTTCTTTAGATCCTCAGAACATTCACAGCTTCTGATTCCTGCTTCCATCGGACAGCTTCAGAACTTGAATTTCTTTGATCTTCAGAACATCCACAGCTTCTGATTCCTGCTTCCATCGGACAGCTTCAGAACTTGAATTTCTTTAGATCTTCAGAACATCCACAGCTTCTGATTCTTGCTTCCATTTGGATAGCTTCAGAGCTTGAATTTCTTCTTTTATCACTTCATGCTAGATTGTATCAGAACATTGTTGAATGTACCAGAGCATCATCAGAGCATCTCTACATCCTGAAATGTTACAGAACAAAACTAAACGACAAAAGTCAGCATGAAAGAGTCAGAACATAGAATATGTTTCATAACACATAATATGTATCAGAGCCATATGGTATGTGTCAGAACACATAGACATAATGTTTCAGATCATATTCTATCATCAGAATGTCTGAACATTCTTCCTTCTTGCTTCTGCTTCTGATTCTGAAGCTTCATAGCACTCAGCTTGCTTCAAGAATCCAAGAACTTGATTCATCTTGTTGCTTCTTATGTTGATCTTTTAAAGAGAATCTTCAATTCCTGCAACAACACAACTTAAAGCATAGAACTTTGCAAGTTCTGTTAGTAATGTGGGGGCTTTCTTCCCAGCAACTGTTAATATAAATCAAATCATTTATCACCTATTTCTCCCCCTTTTTTGTCATATCATCAAAAACATAAAAGATTCAGATAAAAAACAAAAGGAAACACATGGAAGAAAAAGATAATTTTCATTGAAGTTCAAGCAGACAGAAGTACAAGAAGTACACGAAGAGAAGGAAGACCAGATGCACAAAAATAGATGCAGTAAAAGCAAAAACAAAAACAACTAAGACTCAATCTAAGATGACCCTAGCCTTGACAAGATCTTGGCCAACATCTCTTGAACCCCATTGTTGTGCTCATTCTGCTTCTCTATGAAAGCTCTAAACTCAGCATTGACTGAGCTTTGCTCATCCTGGTTCTTCTGAAGAACTTCCAGAGTCCTTGCAAGACGGGAAGGTTCATCAGAAGAAGCTTCACAGCTTCTATCCAACGGGATGGCATTGTGATCTGTAGCTTCCATTGATAGATCATTTGCAGGGATTTCCTCAACAGGAACTGATTCAGCAACATGATCTTCTACATCTGCTTCTTGCATAGAAGCATCTTCATATTCTGCAGCCGGAATCTCAGAATCTCCATTCTCAAGTGCCTGAAGAATGGCAGCTAGATTCCTAGGGGCAGAAGGACCTTCAACTTCTGGTGGGTCAACAACTTCCGGAATGACCAAGCTTGGGTCTTTCTTAGAAGGGTTTTCCCTCAGAAAGTCAAAGAGAGTTTTGAAATCCCCAAGTAGAACAGGATATTGAGGTATCCAGACCACAATCTCCCTGCAAGGGTTAGCTTCCAATGCAGCAGCCAGTCTTGCTTCTTCCAATTCATCCACAAACTGCTTCTCCTCAGCAGCAACACAATTTCTGAGAGGATGGTAGTATATACCATTATCACCCTCCAGAAGGTAACCAGGGTAACCAGGGGCAGCAGCCACTAGTCTTTTCTGTACTCCCATTGCTTCTACTTGAAAATCCTTGCGAAAGCTTTTCCAAAGATTTCTTGTAGAAACATCATCCAGACCATTTAGAAAGGCATCCTTCAGAAGGTCTAGACTGCTAATCACCTCATGTCTGAATAGTTCCAAGTAGGTATAAGGTTCAGGTTCAGGCGGATTGAAGGTGAATTTGTAGTCAGGGTAGAGAAGACAGTAGGGTTTGGATTTTCTGGTAGGTAAGGGATGGGATATAGAAGGTGGAGGTGCGGTGGATGAGGAAGAAGGGATATCTGAGAGAATGATTGATGAGGATGGAATATCAGAAAGGATAGATTGAGAAGAGGATGGAGTATTTGTAAAGGGAATTGGTGAGAAAGATTTATCAGAAGGAGTTGGGGGAAGAATACTTAGAGGTGTGGGGTTTAGAATGGGAGAGGAAAAAGATGATGGAGAAGGATTTGGTAAAGTGAAGTTTACTTTAGGTTCAGATGGGGGTGATTGGAGAGATGGTTTAGGGACAGAAGGAGGTGGAGTAAAAACCTGCCTGGAGATTTGTACAGAAGAAGCATGTGAAGATCTGGTTCTGTGAAAGGAATCTCTGATCCTTTTCTCCCTTCGTTCTTCAGAGTCCACCTTGTCAGGATCATAGGTGACCCTCAACTTCTTGGCTTTCATAACCTCATCTTCTCGGGCCTTTCTTTTTAGCCTAGCCTTTTGTTCCTTCTGATCCTTCTTCAGAAGATCAGCTTTGGACGGAAGTACTCTGCCACGGATCCAAGCAGGATCAATATCTGATTGCTTCCTAACACAATCTTCCAGGTAAAGCTTGACAACCTGATGCAGTTCTTTATGAAACAAAGAGACGAATCCTTCAACAGCAACTCTTCTTGACAGAATGTCAGGAAAACTTGTGCACACAAAAGGTACATTCTTAATAAGTTCCAATCTGAACAAATCAACACCATTGAAGATGGGACCTTGAGCTACTCCAAGAAAATGAGATGCATTGAGTTTTCTGATGGAGTCCAGCACTTTGCTTTCAATCAGAATGTCTGAAATCATTCTTCCGAACGGAATAGTCGTTCTTGGAATATGAGGGTACTTCGCCCTTTCATCTTCTCTTGACTCAAAGATAGAAGTCTTCAGATTCTCAAACAGAATATGAGAGATGTTGATCTCAGTCTTTTTGCCAATGCAGAAAAGAGTATACTTGTGATCCGAACTGATGTAGGAGGAGGAGAGCATCCTCTTTCTATGGTAAAGGGAACCCAGAATAATCTCAGCCCATGCTTTATAAAATGGCCTTAAGGTGCCCGTGTTATGAGAATCAATTCCAAAAGCCAGAGAGATTTGTTTTTCAACTTTAGACCAGTCAATGTTGAAGACCAGACCAACCTTCTTCATCATTCAGATTGTACAGCTTCCTGATGAGCTTTTCAGTGATAACCACTTCATGCCCTAGCACGAATGAAATGATGGCAGTTGGAGTAACCGTTGCATGTACCCAGAAATCCTTCACAAGTTCAGGATAAGTTGGACCGACCAATCTATCAAGATATTTAGACCATCCTTGCTCAAAGATTCTTGCATCACACTTAAAGCCATTTGCTTTTAGGTTGTTGATGTCCACAGCAGATTCACATAGAACTTCCAGTTCTTCCGTGGGTATTAAGCATGTTTTCAATGGAGCATACTCATATTTGCGTAGAAGGATTTGTGTAGAAGTGAGTCTTTCTTTTGAATTTGATGAACATGAAGATGAGTTCATGATGATTATGCTTTGAGATCAAATCAAAAACTAGGGTTTACAAAAAACAGATGCAACGAACGGAATGCACAAAATAGAGAGAGAAAGAAAAAAAATGAAGGTGAAGCGGGTTATTTAAATGATTTTTTAAAAAAAACGAAATCATCATGCATTTAATGAGAAATGACATTAGGAGAGAGAACATGGTAAATGAAATGATTTAACACAGTTACCTAGATCGGCGTCTTTTCAACTGCACGCTTTTTACTAACCGTACAGACACACGTTCACCATCTGAAAATAGATGACAGCTGTAATTTTCCTGAATAGACTTTACGCCTTCTGATTCTGATCACTGCTTCTGATTGTCATTCTTTAGAAATGATCTTGTTCTGATAGGATCATCTTTCTTTCCAAGGATCACATCTTCTGAATGAGCTGAGGCAAGTCTAGGTGATCTTCTGACTGTTGGCTCTTAAGAAATCCTGAGATTCTCTAAAGATGCAGCAACTTGATCTTCTGATCCATGGCTTCTGAGACTGCCAGCTTCTGCAGCTTTGCTTCTTGGTTCTACAGCTTCTGAGATATCAATATCAATATCTGCAAAATTCTCAAACTGCTTTGGTTTTTCAAGACCAAGCTTATCATCAAACCTGATATTGATTGATTCTTCTACAATCAATGTTTCAGTATTGTATACTCTGTAGCCTTTAGAGCGTTCAGAATATCCAAGAAGGAAACACTTTTGTGCCTTAGAATCAAACTTACCAAGATGATCTTTAGTATTCAGAATAAAGCATACACATCCAAAAGGATGGAAATATGAAATGTTGGGCTTTCTGTTCTTCCACAATTCATAGGTCTGATAGAGATTCTATTCTGAATATAACACGCAGTGTTTATTGCTTCTGCCCAGAAATGCTTAGCCATATTGGTTTCATTGATCATGGTTCTGGCCATTTCTTGTAGAGTCCTATTCTTTCGCTCTACAACTCCATTTTGCTGTGGAGTTCTAGGACAAGAGAAATCATGGGCAATACCATTTTCTTTGAAGAACTCCTCAAAGAATCTGTTCTCAAATTCACCACCATGATCACTTCTGACCTTTATGATTTTACACTCCTTCTCAGATTGGATCTGAGTGCAGAATTCAAAGAACACTGAATGAGACTCATCCTTGTGTTTCAAGAACTTTACCCATGTCCAGCGGCTATAATCATCTACGATGACTAATCCATATTTCTTCCCTCTGACAGATGCTGTTTTGACTGGGCCAAACAGATCAATGTGCAAGAGTTCTAACGGCCTTGAGGAAGAAACAACATTCTTAGACTTGAATGCAGGTCTGGAGAACTTGCCCTTCTGACATGCTTCACAAAGAGCATCTGATTTGTATTTCAGATTTGGGAGTCCTCTGACAAGATTTAGTTTGTTAACCTGAGAAATCTTTCTCAAACTAGCATGTCCTAATCTTCTGTGCCAGACCCATTGCTCCTCAGAAACAGACATAAGACAAGTCACCTTCTGCTTCTTAAGATCAGAAAGATCAATCTTATAAATGTTGTTCTTTATCTTGCCTGTAAATAGGATTGAGCCATCCTTCTGACTTACAGCCTTGCAAGACTTTTGATTGAAGATTATATCATAACCATTGTCACTTAATTGACTTATGGACAATAAGTTATGCGTTAATTCTTCTACAAGAAGTACATTAGTTATGGAAGGAGAGTTACCAAGACTTATGGTTCCAGAGCCAATGATTTTGCCCTTCTGATCTCCTCCAAACTTGACTTCTCCACCTGGTTTAAGCACCAGGTCTTGGAATGTAGACCTTCTTCCCGTCATGTGTCGCGAGCACCCAGAGTCCAGGTACCATGACATTTTGCTTTTTGTCCTCTTTTCCGCCAAGGATATCTGCAACAGAAATTATCTTCTCCTTAGGTACCCACATTTTCTTGGGTCCTTTCTTGTTAGTTCTCCTCAAGTTCTGATTGAACTTGGGTTTAGCAAAAAATTTAACAGGAGGAACAGCATGATATTCTTTAGGTTTGTCAGCATGATATTTCTTAGGATTTGTCACATGCTTCTTGGTGTGTGTTATGTGAAAGCTTTGAGCATGTGATGTGTGCCTAATATCATGGGAGTGGCCAAATTTAAATTGGTTATACAGAGGCTTGTATGATATTTTCATATCATCCACAGATTCAAGCTTGTATGGGATTTCACCCTCATAACCAATGCCAGCTCTTTTGTTTCCTGACACAGCATATATCATAGAAGCAAGTTGACTTCTGCCAATACTTCTAGATAAAAACTTTCTGAAACTTAAGTCATATTCTTTCAAAATATTGTTCAGACTTGGAGTAGATTTTTCAGAGACAGAAGGAGATCCAGTATTTTTGGATAAATTTAAAACTTTTTCCTTCAGTTCAGAATTCTCCACTTCAAGCTTCTTAGTTTCAAATTCAAATAGCTTTTTCAGCTTCTTGTATTTGATACTAATCTGAGACTTGAGTTCCAGAAGTTCTGTTAGACTAGAAACTAACTCTTCTCTAGATAGTTCAGAAAATACCTCTTCAGAGTCTGATTCTGATGTAGATTCTGATCCGTCATCTTCTGTAGCCATCAGCGCGAAGTTGGCCTGCTCTCCTTTAGAGTCTGATTCTGATTCTGATTCAGAATCATCCCATGTTGCCATAAGACCTTTCTTCTCATGAAACTTCTTCTTGGGATTCTCCTTCTGAAGTTTTGGACACTCGTTCTTGTAATGTCCAGGCTCATTGCACTCATAGCAGACAACCTTCTTCTTGTCAGATCTTCTGTCACCAGAAGATTCTCCTCGTTCAAATCTTTTTGAACTTCTGAAGCCTCTGAACTTCCTTTGCTTGCTCTTCTAGAGTTGGTTTACCCTTCTGGAGATCATGGACAGTTCATCTTCTTCTTCAGATTCTGATTCTTCAGGATCTTCTTCTCTAGCTTGAAAAGCGTTAGTGCATTTTTTAACATTAGATTTTAATGCAATAGACTTACCTTTCTTCTGAGGCTCGTTTGCATCCAGCTCTATTTCATGGCTCCTCAAGGCACTGATAAGCTCTTCCAACGAAACTTCATTCAGATTCTTGGCAATCTTGAATGCAGTCACCATTGGACCCCATCTTCTGGGTAAGCTTCTGATGATCTTCTTTACATGATCAGCCTTGGTGTAGCCTTTATCCAGAACTCTCAATCCAGCAGTTAGAGTTTGAAATCTTGAGAACATCTTCTCAATGTTTTCATCATCCTCCATCTTGAAGGCTTCATATCTCTGGATTAGAGCAAGAGCTTTAGTCTCTTTGACTTGAGCATTTCCCTCATGGGTCATTTTCAATGACTCATATATATCATAGGCAGTTTCCCTGTTAGATATCTTCTCATACTCAGCATGAGAGATAGCATTCAGCAAAACAGTCCTACATTTATGATGATTCTTGAAAAGCTTCTTCTGATCATCATCCATTTCTTGCCTTGTAAGCCTTACGCCACTGGCTTTCACTGGATGTTTGTAACCATCCATCAGAAGATCCCATAATTCACCATCTAGACCAAGAAAGTAACTTTCCAGTTTATCTTTCCAGTATTCAAAGTTTTCACCATCAAATACTGGTGGTCTAGTATAACCATTGTTACCATTGTATTGCTCAGCAGAGCCAGATGTAGATGCAGGTGGATCTGTTTGAATTTCACCAGCCATCTTTTACTGAAGCGTTTTTCTCTTCCTGAATCTTTTCTAAACACGGTTAAGTGCTTGCACCTTAGAACCGGCGCTCTGATGCCAATTGAAGGATAGAAAAACACTAAGAAAGGGGGGGTTTGAATAAGTGTAGTCTAAAAACTTGAACGATAAAAACAATTTGCACAGTTATTTTTATCCTGGTTCGTTGTTAACTAAACTACTCCAGTCCACCCCCACGGAGTGATTTACCTCACCTGAGGATTTAATCCACTAATCGCAACAGATTACAATGGTTTTCCACTTAGTCCGCGACTAAGTCTTCTAGAGTATCCTGATCACAACCTGATCACTCTAGGAACAAATGCTTAGACACAAGCTAAGACTTTCTTAGAGTATCCTGACCACCACGTGATCACTCTAATTACAACTGCTTAGACACAATCTAAGACTTCCTAGAGTATCCTGATCAACACTTGATCACTCAAGTTACTTACAAATTAATGTAATCAATTCTAAGAGTATTACAAATGCTTCTGAAAAGCTATAATCACAACAGTGATATTTCTCTTAACGTTTAAGCTTAATCTCACTAATATATTACAACAGCAATGTAGTGAGCTTTGATGAAGATGAAGTTTCTGAGCTTTGAGTTGAACAGCGTTTCAGCAAGTTTTTCAGAATAAGTTTGTTCAGGATTGGTTAACCTTGCTTCTCATCAGAACTTCATATTTATAGGCACTTGAGAAGATGACCGTTGGGAGAATTTAATGCTTTGCGTGTTCCGTACAGCATTGCATTTAATGTTTCACGCTTTTGTCAACTACCTCGAGCCTTGTTCACGCTGTGTCTACTGACGTTGCCTTTAATAGCTTTCTGTTGCACCCCAAAATTTGCCCTTCTAATTATTCTTAATTGGCTTATGTTTCTCGTTTCATCTACATCTTAGGTCATAAATAAACCCACGCATTCATTTAATCAATAATTGAGCATTGGAATCAAGGGTCTTAGTAATAAGGGTTTTTCTATGGTTTAGAGACTCTCCTCTTTATTTAAGATTATCAAGCTACAATAAGCATCTCCATCAAGATCTCTAAGAGAAAAAAAAGAGGTATCAAGTGGGTATCTCAAGGAAAGATGAAGTTTCTGGATCATTACTTAAGTGTGTTTGGAGTTCATTAATTGGAGGATAGACTTAAGGTTCTCTTTATTTCTATAAGTTCGATTCATCTCCAAAGATTCTTCAAAGCACTGCATTATTCTTTCAATCATCTGTGGCTTGTCAAGCAAGTTAGCCTAATTTGAAGAACTGAGGTTCCATCGATTTAAAATTGGATTTGGAGTACTTATTCAAATGTCTAAATGATTCAAGGTTGTTCAATCAATTTCGTGAATCTAATTATTGCTTGATCATGGTACAAAGACTCGACTCATAGTAAATTCAAAAAGGGGATTCGAGACAACATCATTCAAGACTCCTTCAAATTTTACAAAATCCATTACCAAGGTCCCCAATTATTACAAGCCCATGGAAAATAGAAAATCATTACAAAAAGCCTACTTTATTTACAAATTCAAGCTGAGATCATTATGTTCAAATTACAAAAAGAACTACACATAAAAAAGGTTTCAAAGTCCTCCTCAAATGCACCATTTCGTCTTCGAACCGCAAGCAAATCCGTCAAGTCCATTCTGTTTCATCTTCATTATGGTGCTAGCCACATTTCACCAAGTTTCTACATGAACCTGCCACAAAAATCATACAATCAGGAGACTTACAACAATCACAGTAAAACAAGATCAGTCCCTATATTTAAAACCAACCTACACCATCAATTCATATGCAAAACCAAATCCATATTCATACATACCCGCACATTAACATCAACATAAGAAAAAAACAGTCCAGCATATTCAAAACCCTTATCAATCTTTAAACCAAGACTTGACGTAACTGTTGACTCGCATTTCTCCTAACTTCTAACCGTTACAGTTAACTACAGTTAACATATTGACAGTTCTAATCAATGCAATCAACTTATCAAAACCTACAAATTAAAAGAGGCAGCTTACAATTTATACCAACATTCATCCAACATCATCCCAATACAAAATTCATGGAAATTTGCAGCCACATTAAACTTATGTATTTACACCTGGAAAAGATCTACAAATCAAAACAGGTCCCTAACCACTTTATAACCTCTAACCGAATTAGTTACCCAGCAGTTATAACTAACTTTCCCCACTCATATAACTAACCTCTCATTAACCCTCTTAACCATAACAGCAAACAGAATTTCAAACCAGTAACAAACCTTCAACCGATTCATAACAGATTTCTAACTACCCTAACAACCTTCAAAAATCAGTTACACATCCTAACTAACCTAACAGTTACAAACAGAAATCAATAGAAGAAGTTCAGAAAAAACTAACCTTCAATTGCAACTGAATCTCAGAACTCGACCTATATATTCTTTTCTCCACCTTCATTCAAGCTCCTCCACCATTTTTGATCTCTGAGCCATTCTTCATTCTTCACTGCTCCACCATTTTCCACAATTCAATTCATCACTCCTCACACCTCTTCCTTTTCACCAAACCATTCATCTTTCTCTCTTCATCTTCTTCACCTCTGAACCGAGCTCCAACCTTCACCAATTCTCAACTCAACCTCCATTCATCATCAATCATCTTCCTCACATATCCCTCAACCTTCAGAAATCTGCAAGAAATTCACAAACTCTGCATCATAAAGAACAGAACACCATAGCAAGAAAGAGTTGAAGGAAGAATCGTAACAAACCTGCAATGAAACTTGAAGCTCTTCATCTCACCAACTCTTCTTCAACCTATAACAAAAATTCAGCAGAAAACAATCAACCTTCCACTCGGCGCTTCAATATCATCATCATCATCGATTCATCCGTCTCCACTCTCCATTGATAACCTGCAGAAAATCGTAACAAAAGTTCAGAATCAAGAAACCCCTTCAATCTCATTTCAACCTTCATCATCGATCATTCTTCAAACACAACAGCCACACCTCGCTATCATCACTGAATCGGAAAAAAAACTCAATATCACGCGAGAACCAGAGGTGAATCGGAGAAGGTGAAAGAGATTGAAAGCTAAGGTTCGAGAGATCGAGATCGGAGAAGATGTGTCTCCCTACCGCATCACACCGTCGGTCATGAGAGAGTTTGAGGCGACGAGAGGGATATTTGGAGACGAGAGTGATTACGGCGGCGATTTGCAGAACCGGTCAGAGAAAACGAAGTCCTCCGCCGTTTTGCGGCGCGAGTTCGTGAGGTAGAGAAGAAGAAGAAGACTTGGTTGAGAGCTCAGAGGTCACAAATAATTTAACCCTAATCCCTTTTTTTATTTCATTGTTATTATTATTAATTAATGTCATTAATCTGATTAATTGATATAATTGGAATAGAATATAAGGTTTAATTTCAGTCAATTGACATTAATTGAATTAAAGTCTGATTATTACATTTGAATTAAAATCATTAGTGGGCCTGTAACCGAATTGCTGGACGCACCCTCTCTGGGCCCATATCATCTTTTTGACATAGAAAAGTTTGAAAACAAAAAAACACCCTTTGGGCTGGGCCCTGCGCCCACTGCTCTTCGCACCAATAATTCAATATTCTCACCCCTGTTTACATTGTTATTTTAGATTCTATTAGATTTTTTGCCCATTTCTTTTAGATAATAAAAATACTATTTTTTTTTCTAACTTTAGACCTTAATGCTAATTTTGGACATATAAAAATAATCACTAAAAATAGTAGTTTTAGGCTATTTTGTTTTAGTCTTTTACTTGACTTGTAATTCAATTTCCTTCATAAAAATCAATATAAAAAATAGTAGTATTTTTAATTCATTTTGTACTATGTTTTTGAATTGCTACTTCATACTTGTGTATAATTTTGTACCATTGTATCCTTACTCAATTTTGCTCATGATGTGACTTTAATTTTCATGTTTCTTTTATTCCTAACCTTAGGTAGAAACCATGATAACATTAGGTAGAAATTCCCTTCATACTTAGGCTAGTTTCTTTTCCTTTTCAACTTTAAAACACTTAACAAATACTTGAATTAAATCCCCATAAAAAATACCAAGAAAACTCATAAAAAATGACTAATAAATACTTTGACTAATAAAAAGGGAATGGAAGCTTGTAACTTCTCTTGCTTAAGGGATGTTCGAGTGCTTGGGGCTCCCTTGCTTAAGGGTTCCATTCAGGCGTAAGTTCCCAACCTCTAAAAAACACAAACCAAAGAGTAACTCGAGTTTCCCTTGCTTAAGGGATTTCCTCGAAACGCTCAAACTCTCTTCTCTATCTCGCCTCCGAGGCATTCTTTAATCGGACATGTTATTTCCGCTCCATTCCCAGCTTAAGACTCCAGAGGTCGAGCAGCGGAGTGCGAATGTAACTTCGTCCACTAAAAAACACAAAAACAAACAAAAACTATTGAGCCGAACTACGGCGCTCTGATTCCTGAAAAGGATACGTAGGCATTGGGTCGCGGGGCCTAAGCGAGCACAATTATTTATAAACCTCATTTTCCCCGTGTTTCTTTTCTTTCATTTGCATGCATTCCCTTAGTAATTAAGCTTTAGATAGTACACACCCTTTAGATAGCAACAAACATAGGTGGATACCATCGAGTACGATGGGCGTGAGGGGTGCTAGTACCTTCCCCTTGCGTAACCGACTCCCGTACCCTATCTCTGGTCGAAAGACCTCGCTCTTATTCACCTTAGGTTTTCTGATATTCCTTTCCCTCTTTGGGATAAATATATTGGTGGCGACTCTGTCTGATTTTCGCGAGCGTGCGACAGCTGGCGACTCTGCTGGGGATGTTGCTAGACCTATTGCGGGTCCATTCTTAGCGAGTCGATCCTAGCCTGCGTTTGTTTATTTACTGGGTGTTTACTTGTTTTATGTCTATACCTTATATATGTGTGCATGCTTATTCTTTGCCTGCATATCATGTTTATTTCTGTTTGCACATCATGCATATGGATTATATTTTGTGTTCCCTGGGGTCTTCTGTTCTGTTTTGCAGGTGGGGGGTTTGTATGAGGTAAAAGGCCCACTACCCAGGCCAGTGACACATAGGATTAGCGTGGATGCTCATGTCGACTCCCGTAGCCCTTGCTACGATCGAGCTTGACATGGGGTACCACAACTGGGCGAGGTTCTTTCATGGAACACTGTGTCTGGCACGCTTGTTGCCTCAAACACTTTGTACCCCATGGGAACTGTAGACCCTGGTGACCATTAGAGACCACTTGTCCGTGTCTAGACTACATACCCGTGAGATTGGGGTGGGACAGGAAACTTGACCTCCATCATACCCGGATTTCTGCTATTCAATAAAAGACGTCGAACCTTTGATCCTGGGACATTTGACTTATACAGAAGTTCTACATCAGTTATCTATCAGAATCAACGTCGAACCTCTGAATCTGGAGGGTTCGACCATCTTTGACTTATGCACAAGCTATTTATCCAGAGAGCAAAGTCGAACCTCTGAATCTGGAGGATTCGACCATATCTTATTGACCATGAGAAGTTGTTATCCAAGAGGCCTCGATCCTTGATCCTGATTTATGATACATTTGCATCTTCATTAACATTTTTGCATTCATGCATGTGCATCCATGGTTATCAAGACTCTTACCACTCTTCCTCTCCATCAGATCAGTCAAAACGATTCCTCCGCACCGATATCTGACAAGAGCTCACAGAAGAAGAATCATGGGGAATTACAATTAAGGTCGAGCTACTATCTAAGAATCTCATGCCTCCTCATGGGGCACCTTCCACCATTTGAGCCTAAAGACTTTGTGTTTGTCAGAGAATATTTCATTTGCATCAAAATAAGGCCAAACTTGCCATTGTATAGATTTCTCAAGTATCTTCAACTGTATTACTTTTGTTGTTATCAAGTACTTCTCATTGTAAGAAACTCATTCTGTTCGAATAAATAAAAATAATGCAATATACATGTTTTTCTCAAATCATTTCATCTTTGTCATTATGTTCATTGATACTTCACTCATTTGTCTTAAGCAACTAAAAAAGGAGAATGATGAAAATCAAAAACACATGAACTACTAACTGTATGCTTTTGGAACAAAGATCCTGCTGACGATGTACAGGCATTATTTCAATTCCCAAACACTGGAGTTATAAGGGAGTGAAACCCTCGTCAACCCCTTTGAGCCTAAGGAGTAGTAGTTTCTTTTCAAAAAATACAAAACCCTCAATTTTAACCAGGGGCAGGGTAGTCTTCAGTTAGTGCGACCGAGCACTCGACTTTCAGGCATTCCATCAGAGGATCAATCATATCTCAGATCTCACAACAAAAGAAGAAGAGCACTATCCACAAGTGGATGTCTCTCATTCACTAAGAAGAAGGCAGTCACAACCTTTTCATCAAGTCAATCACAAAAGTCATACAACTTGTTCCCGAACGAGACAAAAAAGAATGAAAAGAAAGTTATGAATCATGACCAAAAAAGAGAAAGAGACAATAGCCCGCTAAGTCAAAGAAAAAGTCAAAAGAAAGAAAAGCTTTAAAGCAAATGACTTAGGCAAAAATTAGGGCATATCCCGCTGGACAACGAAAACCAAAGTCAAAAGAAACTTTCTGTCCAGGCAAAAGTTAGGGAAAGCAAAAGAAAATAACAAGAACAAAAATCCTCCAAGGGACAAGTTGTTATAATCATCAACGAAAGCGCCAAAGGGTGACTGCCACCTCCATCAAAGCCATAAAGGATCCTCATCCATTGCAATCTTTCCTGAAAGGTGAATACTCGTGTCAAACTATCTGAACATAGGACTGGAGAACATAATGAAGAAGGGGTGGGTTAGGTAGAACTTGAGCCTTTATCCTTTGTTTCTTAAACCGTGAACCCGGCCACGTTACAACCCTAAAAAGTCCTAATTGAAGCAGGGTTCGTTCCGAAAGCATACAAACTGTAAAATCATGTCAAACTGACTCCTAATGTTGTTGTGTCACTTGTGTTAGTATCAGTACAACATTTTGACAAATAAAACTTTTCTTTTGAGATTAACATGTGCATCGCATTCTCATTATCTTTTTCAAAACAGAATTGTCTCTAATCAGAAAGCAAGTACTTGATACCAAGGAAAGTTCAACATTGAAATTCCATCGAGTAGTCTTACATAGGCAAAAGATTGGTCATCCACCAAGCAAATACCTGAAGCATCCATTTAGTGGAAGAGTTCCTTTCAATCTGGGGCATTCATTCCATGATCAACACTGGGGCAGACCATTCCAAATCTCCATGATTCAAGCATACCAAAGTTCTATCTCAAGAGATCTTACAAGGTGGGGCAAGCTAGTAACAATTCATCTCTTCATCTTCAATCAAGTGTCAGATATCGAGATAGGTGTTGACGAGTCAAGCTAAACATCTCACCTCCACAGATTCTATCCTTCAAGCAACAACCTTTCCGCAAGGGCATCCTCCATCCATTCCTGGTACCTTAGAAACAAATCATTCCATTCATAGTCATGCATGCATCATGCATATCATTGCATTCTCATTGACATTTCTCCCACAATGATCCAATCATCAACAAATCAGGGGCATCCACCTCACCTTGATTCGCAAACAGAGTTTCAGAACTCCACCTAATCTATTCCATACAAAGCAGAAACCCTGATCAATCAGTACACTGCATATAGAAATCATTACATAGCATCTCCAGAAGTGCATAAAACAAATCAATCATTTGCATGTGAAGCATAAGCCAAGTTACTCATCAGATGGGTTCTCTACAAGCATTTAATTGATAAGCCACTGGATCACTCAGAGTTACCGTTGTGGTGTCACCTTCCATAGTCAATCATGTTCATCTTTCTTCAACCCAGAGTTGATGTTCTCGAGCTCAACCCAAAGTTGACGATTATCCTTTATCCTTTTCCCACTCAACCCAGAGTTGACGGTTATCTTTTATTTGACCCAGAGTTGATTTTTCTTTTCCCACTCAGCCCAGAGTTGACGGTCATCTTTTATTCGACCCAGAGTTGATCTTTTTCCCATTCAACCCAGAGTTGACGGTTACCCTTTTATTCAATCCAGAATTGACTCCTCCTTTCCCACTCAACCCAGAGTTGACAGTTATCTTCTTTCTCTCCCATTCAACCCAGAGTTGATGGTTATTCCTAATTGATCATCTTTCCTCTTTCAACCCAGAGTTGAATTACCTTCTCTCAACCCAGAGTTGATGTCTACCCATTGTCTTCAACCCAGAGTTGATTTCCCTTTATCCTTCAACCCAGAGTTGACCCACGTTTCTTTTTCAACCCAGAGTTGACGTTTATTTCATTTCTAACCCAGAGTTGAATTACTTTCTCTCAACCCAGAGTTAATGTCTATCTCTTGTTTTCAACCCAGAGTTGATATTCTTACTTTTTTCTCAACCCAGAGTTGATGCCTATACCTCGTCCCACTAATATTGATTTCTCCTTCCGTTATCAACCCAGAGTTGATGTTTACCTCTTATTCGACCCAGAGTTGACTTCCCCTTTATTCTTCGACCCAAAGTCGACCCGCTATTCCTCTTCAACCCAGAGTTGAGTTCTATTTCATTTCTAACCCAGAGTTAATTTGTTCAATCCAGAGTTGATACACTTTTCCTCAGTGGAGTTGACACCATTTCTTCCCCAGTGGATCTTATCTCTCATAAGGCAAATTTTCGGGTTCACTTGGTATTTAATCTTCTTCCACCTTGAATGCTCGAAAGGCTAACGCCAATCTCTCCTTCAGGTTTAAGACGATTAAATAGGGGCAGCTGTTGCACCCCAAAATTTGCCCTTCTAATTATTCTTAATTGGCTTATGTTTCTCGTTTCATCTACATCTTAGGTCATAAATAAACCCACGCATTCATTTAATCAATAATTGAGCATTGGAATCAAGGGTCTTAGTAATAAGGGTTTTTCTATGGTTTAGAGACTCTCCTCTTTATTTAAGATTATCAAGCTACAATAAGCATCTCCATAAAGATCTCTAAGAGAAAAAAAAGAGGTATCAAGTGGGTATCTCAAGGAAAGATGAAGTTTCTGGATCATTACTTAAGTGTGTTTGGAGTTCATTAATTGGAGGATAGACTTAAGGTTCTCTTTATTTCTATAAGTTCGATTCATCTCCAAAGATTCTTCAAAGCACTGCATTATTCTTTCAATCATCTGTGGCTTGTCAAGCAAGTTAGCCTAATTTGAAGAACTGAGGTTCCATCGATTTAAAATTGGATTTGGAGTACTTATTCAAATGTCTAAATGATTCAAGGTTGTTCAATCAATTTCGTGAATCTAATTATTGCTTGATCATGGTACAAAGACTCGACTCATAGTAAATTCAAAAAGGGGATTCGAGACAACATCATTCAAGACTCCTTCAAATTTTACAAAATCCATTACCAAGGTCCCCAATTATTACAAGCCCATGGAAAATAGAAAATCATTACAAAAAGCCTACTTTATTTACAAATTCAAGCTGAGATCATTATGTTCAAATTACAAAAAGAACTACACATAAAAAAGGTTTCAAAGTCCTCCTCAAATGCACCATTTCGTCTTCGAACCGCAAGCAAATCCGTCAAGTCCATTCTGTTTCATCTTCATTATGGTGCTAGCCACATTTCACCAAGTTTCTACATGAACCTGCCACAAAAATCATACAATCAGGAGACTTACAACAATCACAGTAAAACAAGATCAGTCCCTATATTTAAAACCAACCTACACCATCAATTCATATGCAAAACCAAATCCATATTCATACATACCCGCACATTAACATCAACATAAGAAAAAAACAGTCCAGCATATTCAAAACCCTTATCAATCTTTAAACCAAGACTTGACGTAACTGTTGACTCGCATTTCTCCTAACTTCTAACCGTTACAGTTAACTACAGTTAACATATTGACAGTTCTAATCAATGCAATCAACTTATCAAAACCTACAAATTAAAAGAGGCAGCTTACAATTTATACCAACATTCATCCAACATCATCCCAATACAAAATTCATGGAAATTTGCAGCCACATTAAACTTATGTATTTACACCTGGAAAAGATCTACAAATCAAAACAGGTCCCTAACCACTTTATAACCTCTAACCGAATTAGTTACCCAGCAGTTATAACTAACTTTCCCCACTCATATAACTAACCTCTCATTAACCCTCTTAACCATAACAGCAAACAGAATTTCAAACCAGTAACAAACCTTCAACCGATTCATAACAGATTTCTAACTACCCTAACAACCTTCAAAAATCAGTTACACATCCTAACTAACCTAACAGTTACAAACAGAAATCAATAGAAGAAGTTCAGAAAAAACTAACCTTCAATTGCAACTGAATCTCAGAACTCGACCTATATATTCTTTTCTCCACCTTCATTCAAGCTCCTCCACCATTTTTGATCTCTGAGCCATTCTTCATTCTTCACTGCTCCACCATTTTCCACAATTCAATTCATCACTCCTCACACCTCTTCCTTTTCACCAAACCATTCATCTTTCTCTCTTCATCTTCTTCACCTCTGAACCGAGCTCCAACCTTCACCAATTCTCAACTCAACCTCCATTCATCATCAATCATCTTCCTCACATATCCCTCAACCTTCAGAAATCTGCAAGAAATTCACAAACTCTGCATCATAAAGAACAGAACACCATAGCAAGAAAGAGTTGAAGGAAGAATCGTAACAAACCTGCAATGAAACTTGAAGCTCTTCATCTCACCAACTCTTCTTCAACCTATAACAAAAATTCAGCAGAAAACAATCAACCTTCCACTCGGCGCTTCAATATCATCATCATCATCGATTCATCCGTCTCCACTCTCCATTGATAACCTGCAGAAAATCGTAACAAAAGTTCAGAATCAAGAAACCCCTTCAATCTCATTTCAACCTTCATCATCGATCATTCTTCAAACACAACAGCCACACCTCGCTATCATCACTGAATCGGAAAAAAAACTCAATATCACGCGAGAACCAGAGGTGAATCGGAGAAGGTGAAAGAGATTGAAAGCTAAGGTTCGAGAGATCGAGATCGGAGAAGATGTGTCTCCCTACCGCATCACACCGTCGGTCATGAGAGAGTTTGAGGCGACGAGAGGGATATTTGGAGACGAGAGTGATTACGGCGGCGATTTGCAGAACCGGTCAGAGAAAACGAAGTCCTCCGCCGTTTTGCGGCGCGAGTTCGTGAGGTAGAGAAGAAGAAGAAGACTTGGTTGAGAGCTCAGAGGTCACAAATAATTTAACCCTAATCCCTTTTTTTATTTCATTGTTATTATTATTAATTAATGTCATTAATCTGATTAATTGATATAATTGGAATAGAATATAAGGTTTAATTTCAGTCAATTGACATTAATTGAATTAAAGTCTGATTATTACATTTGAATTAAAATCATTAGTGGGCCTGTAACCGAATTGCTGGACGCACCCTCTCTGGGCCCATATCATCTTTTTGACATAGAAAAGTTTGAAAACAAAAAAACACCCTTTGGGCTGGGCCCTGCGCCCACTGCTCTTCGCACCAATAATTCAATATTCTCACCCCTGTTTACATTGTTATTTTAGATTCTATTAGATTTTTTGCCCATTTCTTTTAGATAATAAAAATACTATTTTTTTTTCTAACTTTAGACCTTAATGCTAATTTTGGACATATAAAAATAATCACTAAAAATAGTAGTTTTAGGCTATTTTGTTTTAGTCTTTTACTTGACTTGTAATTCAATTTCCTTCATAAAAATCAATATAAAAAATAGTAGTATTTTTAATTCATTTTGTACTATGTTTTTGAATTGCTACTTCATACTTGTGTATAATTTTGTACCATTGTATCCTTACTCAATTTTGCTCATGATGTGACTTTAATTTTCATGTTTCTTTTATTCCTAACCTTAGGTAGAAACCATGATAACATTAGGTAGAAATTCCCTTCATACTTAGGCTAGTTTCTTTTCCTTTTCAACTTTAAAACACTTAACAAATACTTGAATTAAATCCCCATAAAAAATACCAAGAAAACTCATAAAAAATGACTAATAAATACTTTGACTAATAAAAAGGGAATGGAAGCTTGTAACTTCTCTTGCTTAAGGGATGTTCGAGTGCTTGGGGCTCCCTTGCTTAAGGGTTCCATTCAGGCGTAAGTTCCCAACCTCTAAAAAACACAAACCAAAGAGTAACTCGAGTTTCCCTTGCTTAAGGGATTTCCTCGAAACGCTCAAACTCTCTTCTCTATCTCGCCTCCGAGGCATTCTTTAATCGGACATGTTATTTCCGCTCCATTCCCAGCTTAAGACTCCAGAGGTCGAGCAGCGGAGTGCGAATGTAACTTCGTCCACTAAAAAACACAAAAACAAACAAAAACTATTGAGCCGAACTACGGCGCTCTGATTCCTGAAAAGGATACGTAGGCATTGGGTCGCGGGGCCTAAGCGAGCACAATTATTTATAAACCTCATTTTCCCCGTGTTTCTTTTCTTTCATTTGCATGCATTCCCTTAGTAATTAAGCTTTAGATAGTACACACCCTTTAGATAGCAACAAACATAGGTGGATACCATCGAGTACGATGGGCGTGAGGGGTGCTAGTACCTTCCCCTTGCGTAACCGACTCCCGTACCCTATCTCTGGTCGAAAGACCTCGCTCTTATTCACCTTAGGTTTTCTGATATTCCTTTCCCTCTTTGGGATAAATATATTGGTGGCGACTCTGTCTGATTTTCGCGAGCGTGCGACAGCTGGCGACTCTGCTGGGGATGTTGCTAGACCTATTGCGGGTCCATTCTTAGCGAGTCGATCCTAGCCTGCGTTTGTTTATTTACTGGGTGTTTACTTGTTTTATGTCTATACCTTATATATGTGTGCATGCTTATTCTTTGCCTGCATATCATGTTTATTTCTGTTTGCACATCATGCATATGGATTATATTTTGTGTTCCCTGGGGTCTTCTGTTCTGTTTTGCAGGTGGGGGGTTTGTATGAGGTAAAAGGCCCACTACCCAGGCCAGTGACACATAGGATTAGCGTGGATGCTCATGTCGACTCCCGTAGCCCTTGCTACGATCGAGCTTGACATGGGGTACCACAACTGGGCGAGGTTCTTTCATGGAACACTGTGTCTGGCACGCTTGTTGCCTCAAACACTTTGTACCCCATGGGAACTGTAGACCCTGGTGACCATTAGGGACCACTTGTCCGTGTCTAGACTACATACCCGTGAGATTGGGGTGGGACAGGAAACTTGACCTCCATCATACCCGGATTTCTGCTATTCAATAAAAGACGTCGAACCTTTGATCCTGGGACATTTGACTTATACAGAAGTTCTACATCAGTTATCTATCAGAATCAACGTCGAACCTCTGAATCTGGAGGGTTCGACCATCTTTGACTTATGCACAAGCTATTTATCCAGAGAGCAACGTCGAACCTCTGAATCTGGAGGATTCGACCATATCTTATTGACCATGAGAAGTTGTTATCCAAGAGGCCTCGATCCTTGATCCTGATTTATGATACATTTGCATCTTCATTAACATTTTTGCATTCATGCATGTGCATCCATGGTTATCAAGACTCTTACCACTCTTCCTCTCCATCAGATCAGTCAAGACGATTCCTCCGCACCGATATCTGACAAGAGCTCACAGAAGAAGAATCATGGGGAATTACAATTAAGGTCGAGCTACTATCTAAGAATCTCATGCCTCCTCATGGGGCACCTTCCACCATTTGAGCCTAAAGACTTTGTGTTTGTCAGAGAATATTTCATTTGCATCAAAATAAGGCCAAACTTGCCATTGTATAGATTTCTCAAGTATCTTCAACTGTATTACTTTTGTTGTTATCAAGTACTTCTCATTGTAAGAAACTCATTCTGTTCGAATAAATAAAAATAATGCAATATACATGTTTTTCTCAAATCATTTCATCTTTGTCATTATGTTCATTGATACTTCACTCATTTGTCTTAAGCAACTAAAAAAGGAGAATGATGAAAATCAAAAACACATGAACTACTAACTGTATGCTTTTGGAACAAAGATCCTGCTGACGATGTACAGGCATTATTTCAATTCCCAAACACTGGAGTTATAAGGGAGTGAAACCCTCGTCAACCCCTTTGAGCCTAAGGAGTAGTAGTTTCTTTTCAAAAAATACAAAACCCTCAATTTTAACCAGGGGCAGGGTAGTCTTCAATTAGTGCGACCGAGCACTCGACTTTCAGGCATTCCATCAGAGGATCAATCATATCTCAGATCTCACAACAAAAGAAGAAGAGCACTATCCACAAGTGGATGTCTCTCATTCACTAAGAAGAAGGCAGTCACAACCTTTTCATCAAGTCAATCACAAAAGTCATACAACTTGTTCCCGAACGAGACAAAAAAGAATGAAAAGAAAGTTATGAATCATGACCAAAAAAGAGAAAGAGACAATAGCCCGCTAAGTCAAAGAAAAAGTCAAAAGAAAGAAAAGCTTTAAAGCAAATGACTTAGGCAAAAATTAGGGCATATCCCGCTGGACAACGAAAACCAAAGTCAAAAGAAACTTTCTGTCCAGGCAAAAGTTAGGGAAAGCAAAAGAAAATAACAAGAACAAAAATCCTCCAAGGGACAAGTTGTTATAATCATCAACGAAAGCGCCAAAGGGTGACTGCCACCTCCATCAAAGCCATAAAGGATCCTCATCCATTGCAATCTTTCCTGAAAGGTGAATACTCGTGTCAAACTATCTGAACATAGGACTGGAGAACATAATGAAGAAGGGGTGGGTTAGGTAGAACTTGAGCCTTTATCCTTTGTTTCTTAAACCGTGAACCCGGCCACGTTACAACCCTAAAAAGTCCTAATTGAAGCAGGGTTCGTTCCGAAAGCATACAAACTGTAAAATCATGTCAAACTGACTCCTAATGTTGTTGTGTCACTTGTGTTAGTATCAGTACAACATTTTGACAAATAAAACTTTTCTTTTGAGATTAACATGTGCATCGCATTCTCATTATCTTTTTCAAAACAGAATTGTCTCTAATCAGAAAGCAAGTACTTGATACCAAGGAAAGTTCAACATTGAAATTCCATCGAGTAGTCTTACATAGGCAAAAGATTGGTCATCCACCAAGCAAATACCTGAAGCATCCATTTAGTGGAAGAGTTCCTTTCAATCTGGGGCATTCATTCCATGATCAACACTGGGGCAGACCATTCCAAATCTCCATGATTCAAGCATACCAAAGTTCTATCTCAAGAGATCTTACAAGGTGGGGCAAGCTAGTAACAATTCATCTCTTCATCTTCAATCAAGTGTCAGATATCGAGATAGGTGTTGACGAGTCAAGCTAAACATCTCACCTCCACAGATTCTATCCTTCAAGCAACAACCTTTCCGCAAGGGCATCCTCCATCCATTCCTGGTACCTTAGAAACAAATCATTCCATTCATAGTCATGCATGCATCATGCATATCATTGCATTCTCATTGACATTTCTCCCACAATGATCCAATCATCAACAAATCAGGGGCATCCACCTCACCTTGATTCGCAAACAGAGTTTCAGAACTCCACCTAATCTATTCCATACAAAGCAGAAACCCTGATCAATCAGTACACTGCATATAGAAATCATTACATAGCATCTCCAGAAGTGCATAAAACAAATCAATCATTTGCATGTGAAGCATAAGCCAAGTTACTCATCAGATGGGTTCTCTACAAGCATTTAATTGATAAGCCACTGGATCACTCAGAGTTACCGTTGTGGTGTCACCTTCCATAGTCAATCATGTTCATCTTTCTTCAACCCAGAGTTGATGTTCTCGAGCTCAACCCAAAGTTGACGATTATCCTTTATCCTTTTCCCACTCAACCCAGAGTTGACGGTTATCTTTTATTTGACCCAGAGTTGATTTTTCTTTTCCCACTCAGCCCAGAGTTGACGGTCATCTTTTATTCGACCCAGAGTTGATCTTTTTCCCATTCAACCCAGAGTTGACGGTTACCCTTTTATTCAATCCAGAATTGACTCCTCCTTTCCCACTCAACCCAGAGTTGACAGTTATCTTCTTTCTCTCCCATTCAACCCAGAGTTGATGGTTATTCCTAATTGATCATCTTTCCTCTTTCAACCCAGAGTTGAATTACCTTCTCTCAACCCAGAGTTGATGTCTACCCATTGTCTTCAACCCAGAGTTGATTTCCCTTTATCCTTCAACCCAGAGTTGACCCACGTTTCTTTTTCAACCCAGAGTTGACGTTTATTTCATTTCTAACCCAGAGTTGAATTACTTTCTCTCAACCCAGAGTTAATGTCTATCTCTTGTTTTCAACCCAGAGTTGATATTCTTACTTTTTTCTCAACCCAGAGTTGATGCCTATACCTCGTCCCACTAATATTGATTTCTCCTTCCGTTATCAACCCAGAGTTGATGTTTACCTCTTATTCGACCCAGAGTTGACTTCCCCTTTATTCTTCGACCCAAAGTCGACCCGCTATTCCTCTTCAACCCAGAGTTGAGTTCTATTTCATTTCTAACCCAGAGTTAATTTGTTCAATCCAGAGTTGATACACTTTTCCTCAGTGGAGTTGACACCATTTCTTCCCCAATGGATCTTATCTCTCATAAGGCAAATTTTCGGGTTCACTTGGTATTTAATCTTCTTCCACCTTGAATGCTCGAAAGGCTAACGCCAATCTCTCCTTCAGGTTTAAGACGATTAAATAGGGGCAGCTGTTGCACCCCAAAATTTGCCCTTCTAATTATTCTTAATTGGCTTATGTTTCTCGTTTCATCTACATCTTAGGTCATAAATAAACCCACGCATTCATTTAATCAATAATTGAGCATTGGAATCAAGGGTCTTAGTAATAAGGGTTTTTCTATGGTTTAGAGACTCTCCTCTTTATTTAAGATTATCAAGCTACAATAAGCATCTCCATCAAGATCTCTAAGAGAAAAAAAAGAGGTATCAAGTGGGTATCTCAAGGAAAGATGAAGTTTCTGGATCATTACTTAAGTGTGTTTGGAGTTCATTAATTTGAGGATAGACTTAAGGTTCTCTTTATTTCTATAAGTTCGATTCATCTCCAAAGATTCTTCAAAGCACTGCATTATTCTTTCAATCATCTGTGGCTTGTCAAGCAAGTTAGCCTAATTTGAAGAACTGAGGTTCCATCGATTTAAAATTGGATTTGGAGTACTTATTCAAATGTCTAAATGATTCAAGGTTGTTCAATCAATTTCGTGAATCTAATTATTGCTTGATCATGGTACAAAGACTCGACTCATAGTAAATTCAAAAAGGGGATTCGAGACAACATCATTCAAGACTCCTTCAAATTTTACAAAATCCATTACCAAGGTCCCCAATTATTACAAGCCCATGGAAAATAGAAAATCATTACAAAAAGCCTACTTTATTTACAAATTCAAGCTGAGATCATTATGTTCAAATTACAAAAAGAACTACACATAAAAAAGGTTTCAAAGTCCTCCTCAAATGCACCATTTCGTCTTCGAACCGCAAGCAAATCCGTCAAGTCCATTCTGTTTCATCTTCATTATGGTGCTAGCCACATTTCACCAAGTTTCTACATGAACCTGCCACAAAAATCATACAATCAGGAGACTTACAACAATCACAGTAAAACAAGATCAGTCCCTATATTTAAAACCAACCTACACCATCAATTCATATGCAAAACCAAATCCATATTCATACATACCCGCACATTAACATCAACATAAGAAAAAAACAGTCCAGCATATTCAAAACCCTTATCAATCTTTAAACCAAGACTTGACGTAACTGTTGACTCGCATTTCTCCTAACTTCTAACCGTTACAGTTAACTACAGTTAACATATTGACAGTTCTAATCAATGCAATCAACTTATCAAAACCTACAAATTAAAAGAGGCAGCTTACAATTTATACCAACATTCATCCAACATCATCCCAATACAAAATTCATGGAAATTTGCAGCCACATTAAACTTATGTATTTACACCTGGAAAAGATCTACAAATCAAAACAGGTCCCTAACCACTTTATAACCTCTAACCGAATTAGTTACCCAGCAGTTATAACTAACTTTCCCCACTCATATAACTAACCTCTCATTAACCCTCTTAACCATAACAACAAACAGAATTTCAAACCAGTAACAAACCTTCAACCGATTCATAACAGATTTCTAACTACCCTAACAACCTTCAAAAATCAGTTACACATCCTAACTAACCTAACAGTTACAAACAGAAATCAATATAAGAAGTTCAGAAAAAACTAACCTTCAATTGCAACTGAATCTCAGAACTCGACCTATATATTCTTTTCTCCACCTTCATTCAAGCTCCTCCACCATTTTTGATCTCTGAGCCATTCTTCATTCTTCACTGCTCCACCATTTTCCACAATTCAATTCATCACTCCTCACACCTCTTCCTTTTCACCAAACCATTCATCTTTCTCTCTTCATCTTCTTCACCTCTGAACCGAGCTCCAACCTTCACCAATTCTCAACTCAACCTCCATTCATCATCAATCATCTTCCTCACATATCCCTCAACCTTCAGAAATCTGCAAGAAATTCACAAACTCTGCATCATAAAGAACAGAACACCATAGCAAGAAAGAGTTGAAGGAAGAATCGTAACAAACCTGCAATGAAACTTGAAGCTCTTCATCTCACCAACTCTTCTTCAACCTATAACAAAAATTTAGCAGAAAACAATCAACCTTCCACTCGGCGCTTCAATATCATCATCATCATCGATTCATCCGTCTCCACTCTCCATTGATAACCTGCAGAAAATCGTAACAAAAGTTCAGAATCAAGAAACCCCTTCAATCTCATTTCAACCTTCATCATCGATCATTCTTCAAACACAACAGCCACACCTCGCTATCATCACTGAATCGGAAAAAAAACTCAATATCACGCGAGAACCAGAGGTGAATCGGAGAAGGTGAAAGAGATTGAAAGCTAAGGTTCGAGAGATCGAGATCGGAGAAGATGTGTCTCCCTACCGCATCACACCGTCGGTCATGAGAGAGTTTGAGGCGACGAGAGGGATATTTGGAGACGAGAGTGATTACGGCGGCGATTTGCAGAACCGGTCAGAGAAAACGAAGTCCTCCGCCGTTTTGCGGCGCGAGTTCGTGAGGTAGAGAAGAAGAAGAAGACTTGGTTGAGAGCTCAGAGGTCACAAATAATTTAACCCTAATCCCTTTTTTTATTTCATTGTTATTATTATTAATTAATGTCATTAATCTGATTAATTGATATAATTGGAATAGAATATAAGGTTTAATTTCAGTCAATTGACATTAATTGAATTAAAGTCTGATTATTACATTTGAATTAAAATCATTAGTGGGCCTGTAACCGAATTGCTGGACGCACCCTCTCTGGGCCCATATCATCTTTTTGACATAGAAAAGTTTGAAAACAAAAAAACACCCTTTGGGCTGGGCCCTGCGCCCACTGCTCTTCGCACCAATAATTCAATATTCTCACCCCTGTTTACATTGTTATTTTAGATTCTATTAGATTTTTTGCCCATTTCTTTTAGATAATAAAAATACTATTTTTTTTTCTAACTTTAGACCTTAATGCTAATTTTGGACATATAAAAATAATCACTAAAAATAGTAGTTTTAGGCTATTTTGTTTTAGTCTTTTACTTGACTTGTAATTCAATTTCCTTCATAAAAATCAATATAAAAAATAGTAGTATTTTTAATTCATTTTGTACTATGTTTTTGAATTGCTACTTCATACTTGTGTATAATTTTGTACCATTGTATCCTTACTCAATTTTGCTCATGATGTGACTTTAATTTTCATGTTTCTTTTATTCCTAACCTTAGGTAGAAACCATGATAACATTAGGTAGAAATTCCCTTCATACTTAGGCTAGTTTCTTTTCCTTTTCAACTTTAAAACACTTAACAAATACTTGAATTAAATCCCCATAAAAAATACCAAGAAAACTCATAAAAAATGACTAATAAATACTTTGACTAATAAAAAGGGAATGGAAGCTTGTAACTTCTCTTGCTTAAGGGATGTTCGAGTGCTTGGGGCTCCCTTGCTTAAGGGTTCCATTCAGGCGTAAGTTCCCAACCTCTAAAAAACACAAACCAAAGAGTAACTCGAGTTTCCCTTGCTTAAGGGATTTCCTCGAAACGCTCAAACTCTCTTCTCTATCTCGCCTCCGAGGCATTCTTTAATCGGACATGTTATTTCCGCTCCATTCCCAGCTTAAGACTCCAGAGGTCGAGCAGCGGAGTGCGAATGTAACTTCGTCCACTAAAAAACACAAAAACAAACAAAAACTATTGAGCCGAACTACGGCGCTCTGATTCCTGAAAAGGATACGTAGGCATTGGGTCGCGGGGCCTAAGCGAGCACAATTATTTATAAACCTCATTTTCCCCGTGTTTCTTTTCTTTCATTTGCATGCATTCCCTTAGTAATTAAGCTTTAGATAGTACACACCCTTTAGATAGCAACAAACATAGGTGGATACCATCGAGTACGATGGGCGTGAGGGGTGCTAGTACCTTCCCCTTGCGTAACCGACTCCCGTACCCTATCTCTGGTCGAAAGACCTCGCTCTTATTCACCTTAGGTTTTCTGATATTCCTTTCCCTCTTTGGGATAAATATATTGGTGGCGACTCTGTCTGATTTTCGCGAGTGTGCGACACTTCCAACATTCCTTTTGTCAGTTAGCGTAGCCTGCCACCTGTACTTTGTTCTGATCTGATGTTTGTGAATACAACGTTTGAATATCATCAGAGTCAAACAGCTTGGTGCATAGCATCTTCTTGTCTTCTGACCTTGAAGTGCTTCTGAGCGTGATACCATGAGAACTTCAGTGCTTCTGCTTCTGATCTCAAGTTCTTCTGATGCTTCCATAGACCCATGTTCTGATTCTGCTTTGACCATCTTCTAATGTCTTGCCAGACCATGTTCTGATGTTGCATGCTGAACCTTCTGAGACAAAGCTTCTGAGCGCTGATTTGTGCATACTCTTTATATATTTCCTGAAAGGGAAATTGCAATGTATTAGAGTACCATATTATCTCACACAAAATTCATATCCCTGTTATCATCAAAACTAAGAATATTGATCAGAACAAATCTTGTTCTAACAAATATAACGGTTTGTTCTTTAACAAATGATTTAATTTGGAATAATTTGTCTTCTTATGATTTAGTATGGTTCGGAATTCAAAACCATTATAGCAAACCAAAACTTTTAATTAAATTCGGTTCTAAAAAAAATTAAAACGAGTTTGAGTAACCTTATTTGATGATTCGATATAATTTGATTTAGTTTTCTTACATAATAGTACCATGAACAGCCTTATCAACAATGTGATTCTAAGTTCTTCACAAGAACATTGAGATTGGAAATTATTATGCTCTATTAATCCAAATTAATTGCCAAATTATTACTATGAGATTAAGATCGGACGTGTTGTAGAATAAAAAAACCCTATGAAAGCCAAGAATCACAAGAGGGTCAAAATAATTGAAATCAAATTTTTCTTTAAGGTTATAACAAATTTGTTAATATCATCGTATATAACATAGGATCTATGGAAAAGATAAAAGGAAAGATTGAAACTTCTGTGTATTGATAATTAAAGAAAATGATAAAGACAATTAACTAGTCCAAACTTATTTATAAGCACACTAACAAATTAATAAGTTTTTGACAGTCTCGGCAAATTCTGATAGTCAACTAACTAAACTAATACCATTTAATTCTTATGCCACTTTATCTCTCTAGTAGTTATTATAAAAATATTGATAAACTAGATTGATCAATTGATGTGATTTAAACATAAATTAATGGAATTCAAGAGTATTTGTATGAAATTGATAAAAATCACTTTTAGTTTAATCATAAGTCTTAGATTTAAACTTAATCCTAGATACAAAATGATATTAAATTCTTTTGATTAAGAATTTTGTCATTCATTATACTTTTCTTCTACCCCATATATTAGTCTATACAGTTGGCTCAATATTTGTACTAGAAAGTAAGGTTTTCACTTAATGTATTCTTATTGTGACCATCTTTATGAAACATACATAAGTAGAAATTCTATTTTTTAGTACAAATAATGAGATCATATTTGGATTTTGAGCCATGTTGTACATCCACATCACAAGAACTTAACGTTTTTTTCCCAAAAATTGACCGAATGGACTAAATAAGATAACCGAATTGAAGTTAAGGGACTAACTTGTAAGGTTTTTTAGTTAAGGAACTAAAGCGGAACATGAAATTAAGTTAAGAGATTTGGGGACTAAATATGACTATATATGAAAATAATTAGATTAAATGACTAATTAAAGTCATTAGATTAATGAAAATTAATAGTTAAGATTTGGAGTAAATCTTCTACACTTACTCATGGAGTAAGAATATCACTTCCTCTTCTACACTTACTCTTGGAGTAAGAATATCACTTCCTCTCCCTCTCTCTCTCTCTCTCTCTCTCTCTCTCTCTCTCTCTCTCTCTCTCTCTCTCTCTCTCTCTCTCTCTCTCTCTCTCTCTCTCTCTCTCTCTCTCTCTCTCTCTCTCTCTCTATATATATATATATATATATATATATATATATATATATATATATATATATATATATATATATATATATATATATATATATATATAAGGAGGGATATATTTACTCCAAGAGTAAGTTATTATAATTACTCCACATTTTGATCATTTATTCTTTTCAATCTTATGGTCAAAAATAATAAATAATTAAACTTATCGACCAGTTATACTCAACCTACCATACTCGTCAACGTCACCTAGTATCGCTCACACCCTAAGTCATTTCTAACCCAAAGTAACGAGAACTACAATATCATCTTGACGATGATCTCTTAGCCAACCTCAACAACACAACAAACATCCATATCAATTGTATCGACGATCTCTCAACCGACACAACCAACACAAAAGCATTAAGCTTCGACACCCATAAAGATTGTTAACTCTAAATCTATCTCTAGAGTTCAGAAACTAACAGATAATCATCCTAGATAATGATTCAAGAAGTTTATCTCTAAAGCAACCCAAATCCCGAGCACGGAGCAAAAATCCAGGATAACAATCAACACAAATTTGCAAAGCAGATTAAATATAACGCCATGGGCGACAAATATACATGAGTTCAAAGTAAATACATACACAAAACCCAACTATAAGAGAAACCACAAAGAGGAAGAGAAATGAACCGAAAATCCCCCCGTTTGTCAGCTCCGTTCAAAAATTAATCCACCTCCAATCATCCAAATGCAAGCTCCATAGTTGTTTTCTAACCTAAGATAACCTAAATGAAGTTTGGGAGAAAAAATCCCCAAAACCCTAAAACCTAACTATGTTACAAATGAAATAATATAAAGCAAAATTTTCGCAGGCTGGCTCAGCGAGCTGTCGAAAATATTTGGTACAGTTGACTTGGCTCACCAAGCTCGGAAAAATGTTCTTCTCTGTTTTACGTTTATGCAAGCACGCTTGAGCTTGGATTAGCGAGCTTCTGCATAATTTCCATTTTGTTGCTCAAAAACTGCATAATCGAAGTCGTGCCTTCGACACTTTATTCCTCGAGCTCCGATATGCATCAATACCTATAAAACGAATGAAAAATTGTCAAATGGTACATAAAATGAATCAAAACTCAAGTGAATGAATATATACACAAAATTTGAGATTTTATTATATTGGAAAGGATAGAATTGATAAGTGCCACAATTATATACTCAAAATAACAACATTTTGGCACTTATCAAACTCTCCCTAACTTGAAACGTTGTTTGTCCTCAGAGATCAAGATAATTGAGAAAAGAAAATGAGGAGATGGTGTGTATATTTTATGTATTGGGTTTGTAACACGGTGGAAGAACTGACTATTTAAAAATGTTACGGATAGCAAGAGTCGCCACTGACTTTTATTTTATCCAATTGGAAAGGCAAAAAGAACAGGAAAGACCTTTGAAAGATTTTGAGTTCGGGGGGTAGGTTATACAAAGGGAAGGTGTAAGCACCCTTTGTATCCATGGTTATCCATGGGCTCTTAATTGCTTATCTCACATTGTTTTCAAAATGTTTGTAGTGTGTGATTAGAAAAAGATTTTTGAATAAGGACTTTAGCTTGTAAATAAGCGTAGCCTTTTTTAAAGTAGTTTTGAAAAGAAGTGGGAAAAAGAGTTTGAATTTAAAGCAGAGCAAGCAATTAGTAGCAACTACCCTAATTTTAAGATTTATGTTCTTTCAGCGTTTCAGTTTGAAGGGGCTATCCATACCATAGGAAAGGTAGGTAGTCCTTTCATTGGATGTGCGGGTCATCGAGGGTCATCGTTTGCCATAAGTCTATCCATACCATAAGAAGGGCAGGAAGTCTTTAGGAAAGGATGAAATAGTCATTTGTAGGCAACCAGTAAGGATACCTTAGCATTCAAAGGGACGATCATCATTTATCGAGGCAACATCGAGGGAGGAGATCATTTTTTATCATAGGCAACTCGAAGGGACTATGATCTTAATATCGAGGGACTATGATATTTTATCGAAGGCAACAGGTGCTAAGGTATCCCTACATCCGAGGGACTTGACTATTTTATCGAAAGGCAGTAATAGAGGGGGTTGCCTCAAAGGTGTGTGGGTGCAACAATCATGTGATTCTGATTCAATTATATTATCTTGAATTAATGAGTTACGTTCAATTAATTATCTTGCACTCCCTATTTACTAACCACACAGTTAATAGTATACAGAAATTTAAAACAGTTTATGGGTGCGGAAAGTAAAATGCGGAAAGTAAAGTCCTAATTACTATTACATCAAAATCGAATGAGCGACCTATACACCTTCTAGAATTTAAATGACGGAAATTAGATAAAATAATTAAATAAACAGTATAATTAAATAAAGGCACAATTTAAATAATGACGAAAATTAAATAGCAATAATTAAATCAAACAAAAAACACGCGCGAATCATTGAGTATGAGGTGAGAAGAGAATCGTGTTGGAAAAATCGAGATTAAAGAGATAAAATGAAAACCTAAATTGATTTTATTATTAAAATAAATCCTAATTTTAAACTAAATTAAAATATTTATGAAAAATTATGTACCAATCCTAATTATCTAATTAAATTAATTTTGATTTTAGCCTAAAATTGATTAAAACAATTCTAATTAAAACTAATTAAATTATTAAAATTACTACCCTAATTAAAAATAAAAACTAACTTAAAATAAATTTTTTATTTTTATGCAAATAAGGAAAAAAGGTTAAAATTTTAAACAAGAATTAGTAAAAAGTTTTTAGTTAAAAAGAAACAAAAAAACAATCAAAATATAAAATATAAAAAATTTTGAAGGAACCTGGCGTCGATTTAGTGTGACTGGTCCTTGAAGGTGTACCATGGGTAGACGTGCTCTGGTCCTTCAGATTAATGCTTGTGAAGATCCAATGGATGGGACTGGAGGTTGTATGGTGGGCACGCGCATGGACATTGTATGGAATCTGCAAGTGCTTCGCCAAAAAGAAAAATAAAGTCTCACGCCTGGTTCGAACCCAGGTCTATGAGGTTAATATTTTCTTTCTCTGCCAATTAAGCTACGTGCAACTTGTCATTAATGGACTGTTTGGAAAAGTATAAATGCAAAATACAATTGTAATTAAAAAAATCAAAGAAATCAGAACCTGGCCCACACGTGAACCAATGGGAGAGGGAGAGAAGATGTTGAAACTTTGACTGGCCATCCAGCTCGTGCCACGCATGAAGGGAGAGAAACGAGATCCTGGGCCAGCCAATCATCACGCGTGAATACGCCACGCGTGTAGTCAAAGGCCTGTAACTACTGTTCATCATCTTCTACATGGTTACCTGTGGATTCCCTTACGAAATTTCTTGCGAATTTTGCTGCGATTTTCCTTACCAGTTCGTCTTCCTCCATGGCAACGATTTGGAACCTGCGAAAATCAAACAAACAATGTAAGAAAAGTGCCCAGATCATATATTTAGAACATTACGAATCCAATGGTATGCTTTTCGTGGTCTGAGACGGCCTGCAACGCTCCATACGACGCTTCACGAATTCAAAGCCCTAGCCATGGTGATTTTCGTTACACACGTCGAAGCTTTGTTCTAAGGGTTCAATACTTCTCTAAACATCACCAGAAACTCAAAAACACAATCAAATCACATTAAAGCACATTAACATGAGACATACGAAAATTTAAGATATGCATGAATATGCTAATTGTGATATATGAATTTCGGATGCCTTCACGTGTTAGAGATTACCTGGACTTACCTTATGATGCCTCAGGAGTAGAATGGAACCAGTGTTTTGACTTGAGAATGCTTGGAACGCAATATATGATTTTTGCTCAAACTTTTGAAAGCTTTCACTTTGGGAACCCTAGCCTCTTCTTCCTAATTTTTCGTCCCCTTTTGTTCTGAATGACTCACATATTTATAAGGGTTTGAATTAGGCCAAAAGTTTGGAGAGAATCAACAAGATTGGATCAAGAAAATATTTGATTTGGAAGAGAAAATATTTGATTGAAAAACTTGCTATTTTGAGTTCAATTGTGTATCAATCAACTTCAATTCTTTTCCTTGGCCTTCAAGATTATTATTTGATGAGTCTCTTGTTTGCAATCACAAGTCATGCATTTGTTTGGTATTTATTTAATTTATTTTGATTTTAAATGAATAATAATCAAAACAAATAAAATAAAAATCCCAAAATCATGGAAAACGAAATTATTTGGTCATCCACATGTTTCTTGGGCGCTTATATGATTAGGAGTTAGGGCCTCATCCATGGATCCATTAAACTTACATTTTATTTGATTTATTTAACATTTAAATGAATCAAATTCAAATAAAATATAAATAAATATCATAAAATTAATATGATGGATTTAGAGGTCCTTATTTAGGTCATAATCATGTTTGAAGTCCAAAACCTAGGCCCATTAGCTTAAAAGTCTAAAATTGGCCAATTAGGTTTCCATGCATTTCTTGAAAATTACTCAACTTCAACCATCAGTATCTCTCTCAATCTTAACCCTATAAAGGTTTTATTGACCATTTTAGAAAGCTCAAGATGTCCTCTAAAACCTCCTTTTGGTTTCATCTCAATTGAGTTTACCATGTTCATGTACCATTCTTTGAGAAAAAATGACTTTTTGTTGACTTTCAAGAGGACCTATAATGTTTTGGGATATATCTCATATGCGGAAGCATTTCTTGACCTTGGGTCCAACATCAAAGTTGTAGAGAATAAAATTTCCTTGAGAATGAGCCTTGCTTAGGGAATTTCTGAGAAAGTATGAGAGAGATATGATCAGTCAAAGTTGGATTGACTTTCTCCTTAAAACCCTAATTTAGCAACTTGTCCTTTTGTGGATTTCTGATATTTTCTTGATGAATCATGATCAACCTTTGATCAAATGATGAATCTAACATTAAAATGTTGATGTTGACCAAAAATCAGGAATTTTGACTGTACTTTGACCACAGTTGACTTTTAGGTCAAACTAGTCGACTGTTGATTTTTTGAGCAGTTGATTGATCAATCTTGTGAACAGGGATTGAAAGTTGAGGTGGGGATTCTTTGAGGCATATGAGAGGCCATGAAGTCCACTTGAAGTATCAGAAGTTGATTTTACTTTGAGAGAAGCAAAACCCTAGTTGTGGGTTGATTGCTTATGAGAGAGATAGTCAAGCTTATTTCTCAGTGCTTGAACCAAAATATTTTGAAATATGATGGACAAATTTTGGGGTATGACAGGGTTCACTTTCTAGAGTTAAGTACTTGGGTAGTGAAACAATACATTATACAATAACACATAAAAATAAAATGTTACACTAATGACTCTTCATTTTCTAATACATTAATATTTTTTACGTAAACTTTTATAATTATATATTATATAATTTACAAAATATAAAAGTTAAATAATATGGTCGGAGTCAGGGAATTCACGGGGCGGGGGGTACTTTCCCAATCCCCGCCCCAAAGTGTCATCGGGGGAACTTTTTTCTCCATTCTCATCCTCGCGGGGAAAAAAATCTCCAACTTCGATGCTCCAAACAGATAATCTCCACGGGAATCTCCATTAACAGATGCAAATTGACATCTCTAGATGCACATACGAAAGCTTCCATAGATGCATCTACAAAAGCATTTGATGTTATCTTCGCGCCAGACTCTTCTCCTTCTCCATTCTTCACATTTCTCATTTCAAAACTCTCAAACTCTCTCAACCTCAAAAATTAAACTTCCACCGAAGTTGTTTTTTTCTCTCGAGTTCGACCGTTAACGTCAACATCAATGATCAGCATATTCTAACAACTCCAAAACTCAATTTAATCGGTAAATTTTCGAGTTATTTAGAGTGTTTTCCGTAATAGAGTTTGAATCGATTTTTAGGTGTAGAAATCATTAGTTTCTTTTAGAAACATAGTTTAGAAACGATGTAGTTATTATTTGATATGTTAAACGACCGATCAAACCACCAAAATGGGGTTTTGAACCCTCTACAACAGTGACTAGACGCAATTTTTACGTTTTAGAGCTTTTAGAATGTTCCGTAGATGCATCTACAGAAAAAAACCAAGTTTTTTGAAATGTAAGTAGATGCATATACGGAAGAGTTCCACATGTGCACATATGGAATTAAATTTGTTTTTTTCTCTTTTGTTGTTATAGCTAAATTGTATCTAACTCGATTTTATATGTAATACAATGCAAACATTATGGATGACCATCCATACATACTTATATATGGGAGGGTTGCACAACATGTTTCCATGCGGCGTGAACGTATGCAGGTAGTGTCACAGGTGACTGATGGAGCTGTCATTCTAGCAGGTGTACCAACTACACCCATTCTAGCTGGGCCTTCTCCATTGGTTCTAGTTGAGGGGCCTTCCACATCTACTACCTCATCTCGGAGGCCTCGGGATAATGGTGAGGGTTCCTCGCAGACGCCCTCCGCCCGCTGACGTCGTCGGGGTAGTTCTTCTACTCATGTGCCAGTGACGACCGATGTTGGATCTACGGTGCCACCTCCTGAGCTGCACGAGGATGATGATGCTAAGGAGCATGTCTTCTACCCAGAAGGTCCTATAGATGTATCCCTTTTGACAGGGTATGAAAATCATTCAGCCAGACATATCTGGGATGGGCAGCTAATAATTCATAGACTTTGCTTATTACTTATTTCTGATTAATTATTTCTAACTTTGCTTATTATTAACAGTGTTTTTTTGGAAAATTTCAGGATAGGGATACCCAGAAGTTCTACAACCATGGTCGGAAGATTGTCGCTCTAGTTCATATTAACGAAACGTGGTTCTAGGACATCATCTCAACTTTGGGTTGAAGGACCTCAGTCAGGTCGAGTTCCACACGATGCATAACGGGATGTTGATGGCCTTTGCAGAGAGGTTGCATCCAAAGACTTCGTCATTCCATCTTTCTCATGGTGAGGTTACCATCACTCTTGACGATGTTACATGCCTCCTGCATATACCTATCAGATGTACCCTTCTTAGTCACAGTAGGTTGACGAAGGAGGAAGTGAGGGAGATGTTGATTGAGGAGCTCGAGGCTGATCCTGAGGACGCGCTTGAGGAGGTTGAGAGGACCCGGGGTACGCATGTGAGGTTTTTTTCTTAGCGCGGCACTACGCGACCGAGCTCCTTGCGGCACAACAGACTGCTGTTGACCAATTAGAGATGTAGATACACATGAACCGGGTGCTGAGATGTTGCTTCCTATACTTGTTAGGCACCCAGCTATTTGTGGACACGAGCTCATCGTACACAGACGTGTTTTACCTGAGGTGCTTATCGGATACCGCATGTATCCATGAGTACAACTAGGGAGCGGCTACGCGGGCGTACAACTACCATAGACTTGGAGAGGGATGCCCGTAGAAGGCAAGGACTGTGGATGGCAGTTGTACCCTCTGAGTGGTAACAATCTTATATCATTCTACTTTTTCTCAAAGTTTATTATATATTTGTGATAATATGTTTGATCCCCATTCTATTTTTTTTAGGGTTAGATATTACAACACTTCCCTGACATTATTGGCTGGGTAGAGGTGTAGGACTACAGTGAGGCCATGCCGCGTGCTAAAGCCTCTGTCCCCCTCAGGGAGAACCAAGTGTCAGATCCTTACAGGCGCTATCTTGACTGCATGGCTGTAGAGGACGTCCGATACAACTGCTATGCTGCTCACCATGAGACGATTACATGGGATGATGTTGCCCTATATTCTGGATGGTTTCCTGCCAGTTCGACCATCATTGTTTGTTATCTTCTAGAGGGTGTCATGCGGAAGTTCGACTACCAGCAGACGATACCTCGCCACCCTTCTGTCTCCGCTCATATCAGTATGACCCGTCGGCATCTATATGAGGTCTTTGCAGACTAGGAGCATCACGTGATTCCTGCTGAGGCTCGGGAGACCACATCAGAGAGAGACTAGAGATGCATCGACGGGTACATCACTTGGTACTACAGGGTGTCAGACCCATACATGATCCCCACTGCACCGGGATCACCACCCAGACTAGCCCACGAGGAGATTTTGCAGACTCGTCAGTCTTAGATGGACCATACTGATGATGTTCTTCCTCTGTGTCGTGAGATAGCTGACATGGCGCGGGCAGGCATTACCGATGGTTTCTTCCTCGAGGGATATGATGGCAGACGTGTAATGGATGGTATCATCAGGGTGGCAGAAGAGGCATTTTGTACCGTCGAAACTGTGCCAAGACAGGTGGGGCACTTGACAACAGAGGCAGAATAGCCAGTAGACGACGTGGTGGACAAGAGGCGGGGGCCTGAGGCCGGGGAGAGGCGGACGATGATGTCTGGCACACACAGTAGTGATGTCTGTGATTTTTTTATGTTTGTATTTTTACTTTATTTATATACTTTTATTTTGATTATGTATTTGACATTAGGGCCGATGATTTATACGATGTATTATTTTGGTGTATTATTCTTTGTTGCCTTTAAATTGTATTACTTTAATGTACTATAATTTGATGTTCCATTTTTGTTAAAAAAAATTGGATTTTATGAGTGAAATGCAGGTGATTTAATATATAGCATAATGTTTCGTAGGTACATCTTCAGAATACTCTGTTTTTAACATGTTTCGTAGATGTACCTACATATGATTTGCTAAACTGAAGTAATTTGAATTTTCTCAACATTTACTGTGTTTTTAACGCTTCCGTAGATATACCTCCGGAAAAAAACCAATTTGTTTTAAAAAAATGTGCTTTCGAATGTGCATCTACGAGAACAGGAAGCATAATTGAAATTTCGTCATATAACTGAGAGAATTAAGGGGTGTAATGAGATATTCACAAAATTAAAGTAATTCAATAGATTGAAACAAATATCTACCACAATGTAAATATCAAATAAATATAGCTATTTTTAGCACAATGAAAAAATCTATATTTGTATCATAGTGCAAATACCTAAATTCTATCTATCATTACTTTCAAAGAAGATGAAAATGTTTGGAAAACGTGAATGGCACTTGCATCTCTTCCTTTTGGCAATCTAGAAAACGTGAATGACACTTGCATCTTTCTCTCTGAGAAACGTGAATGGCACTCGCATCTCTTCCTTTTAGCACTATTATAAGTCTTGAAGGGACATACACACATCTATAATTTAATAAGAAGGTTTTTTTTTCTTCTAATAGGACACTCTTTAAGTATATTAAATAAAGAAAATATTTTTTATAAAATTCAACATTTTAATTTCCAATACATTTTTAATGCACTGAATACACATATTTTAATAAAAACTTACCACATTAATCACTTAAAGAGAGCCTCAAAGGCATTGATTAGCATTTCTCTATAAAAAAAGTTGTTGTTCTGAAAATCACAAAAATACTCTTTTTTTGTTAGCTTAGTCTAAATTAATAAATTAGAGAAAAAAAAGTCATTTTTTAATTTTTTTTTTCCAACTCACTTTTCACTTTCCAACTTACTTTTTATTTTTCACTTTTCATTTTTTTATAACTTTATTATTATGATTTCTAATAAATTATTAATCAAAATATTCCAATAAATTATTTTTTAATAAAAAGATTATTATGATCATTTTAAATTATTGTTAATATATATTTAAAACAGTAATTAATTTTTAAAAATTAACTTTAGTAATTGAATAATAATAACGAAGAAATATAATTTGAAATGATTTTTATTTTAAGATACAATATTTTTTAAGAAAATAATAAAAATTATAGTTTAAAAAATTTATTTCAATTAAAATGAATTTAAAAATATACTTGAAAATGTGTGTTATTGGATAAAATACAAAAATGTGTGTCACTTATCATTAAATTTAATTTATATGATTCAAAATATGTCATCAATGAAATTTATACAATTAAAATAATATTTGCACAATTAAATATTAAAAAAATTATTTCTTATTGATGTCATTATATGTTATCAATGTAAATAGGATATATATATATATATATATATATATATATATATATATATATATATATATATATATATATATATATATATATATATATATATATATATATATACGGGAAAAAGTGTATAACTTATTAAATTGTAACATCCTACTATTATTTATAGTCAAATTCTATTAGTATCAAATTCTATTAGTATCAAATTCTATTGATTCAGATATTTTTGTAAATGATACCTAAACAAAAATAATATTTGTATACGGGAAAAAATCTATTATTGATCTAAATATTTTGATATACGAAAAATGATATTTATAATCCAAAAAAATATTATTCAAAAAAGGTATACGGGAAAAAAATTATTATTGATCTAAATATTTTTATATATGAAAATTTACAATTGATTAAAACATTTTTGTAAATGATACCTAAACATAAATAATATTTGTATATGGAAAAAAATCTATTAATGATATAAATATTTTTATATATGAAAAATGGTATTTATGATCCAAATTTTTTTTATTCAAAAATGGTATACATGAAAAAAATCTATTATTGATTTAAATAATTTTATATACGAAAATTTACTATTGATCCAGATATTTTTCTAAATGATACCTAAACATAAATATATTATGTAAACAAATGCGCTTACCAAACCAGAACCCGTGCGTATGCACGAGTTTGTTACTAGTTCGTATAATAATATTAATAAATTTCTTTAAAAATTACTTTATTTAATGGAATAGTAAGTGTGATTTTATGTCGATGTCCCCTAAAACATAGGAAATTGTATATGTACTTGAGATTTATTTATCGTCAATAGAACAACTGTGATGTATAAAGATTATTATGTGAGTAAATTAATAATTGTATCTTATGAGTCATGAATATGAGATATATAATTTTTAAATATGTATAAATATTTATACTGAATTGACTCACTATCAGAATATTACACTTTGTGTTATGTTAAGGGTCATAAGTTATTCTCCTAGTGATAGTGGTGTATGTCACATATTGACCTGAAACTAATATGGTTCATACATGATGAGTTGATTATTTTAGTACCGACAAGCATTATATATAACAAGACAATTATAAAATCGATAAAATTGGTAACCCACAACTCATGTAGAAGGACATGAGTGGCTTAGAGGAGATTTACACCTCCTACATATGTAAGAGTAACATTTATGAGTCCATTGATCGAGTATGACTATAAAATGCATGTCCATGCTCAAATAAGTTAACATAGAATGTCGAGCTTATTTTTTGTTATTAGGTATACTCGGGTATCAAAAAATATAATTTTGAACTAATTGACATCAAAAGGTGATCTTTTGATCACGTCTTGTGATTTCAAAAGTTGTGACTATGAGAAAGAACGATCCAGAACGAGTGTAAATAGAGAACTCATAATCAAGAGAGGGAATTACGTATATTGGAACAAATGCATGTATGTAAACTTGATGTCAGTAGATAAAATGCTTTGGATTGATATCGAGGACAATCCTTTTTTCCCAAAAACTATCGTCCATGGAATTTTAATTAATAAACTCCCATAAGGTTGGAATAATAATGAATCTAAGAAAGTCTCTTATGATTTGAAAGCTAGAAATATACTAATTTATGTCTTGAGAGGTAATGTGCATTTCTTGATTTCGTATTGTAAAATGACTAAGACAGTTTGAGATGCACTTTAATTCCTTAAAGAGGGAAGTGAATACGTCAAGTAATCAAAAACTAATATGTTAACAAAAGAGTATGAATTTTTTGTATAGAACCCGGTGAAACTATAACTTCCTTGCTGAGGAGGTTCTCTCACATAATTAACAAGTTGGAAAACTTAGTAAAACTAAAACAAATACATAAAGAGAAACGATCTAAAGCATTCGGATAAAAACTTAGTAAAACTAAAAAAAATATAACCCACCAAATAAATGGAAAGATATGAAAAAAAAGCCAAGTCAAGTGACCTATTATGAATATGGTGAACCCGAACACTATAAGGGTGATTGTCCAAGTTTAACTAAGCACAATAGCAAGCAACCATTCTACAAGATGAATGATCATAATTCATAAGTCATTGAGCCTACATTTATTGGGAATAAGATGAAGAATCTTACTGCTTAAAATCAAGTTCGGATGAAGATCATGGCGAAGGTGGAGAAAAACACAAGAAATGGGGGATTGAATTGTGTTCTTTATCAAATTAAAATTCCCTTTCTATAAATTCGTTTCTTTCTCTTAGTATCTCATTTTCTGGATATGTTTTAATGTTGCGGAAGCATGCTTGGAATGGAGTTGCATAACCAATGAGATATTCATTTTAACTTCTTTATATCATCAGAACTTCTGACTTGTCTTAGTACAGTTCTGAAGACATTCTGCGTGAATGTTCTGAGTTAAATAAATTGTACAGAAAGTAAAAGACACGTTCATTTTTATCCTGGTTCACCTTCTAAATAAGGCTACCTCCAATCCACCCTCCTCAGGTGATTTGCCTCTCAACAGAGGACTTAATCCATTATAACCAAACTTGATTACACCTGCATGATCATCCGTCGTGACTAACAACCTGCACTGCCAACTACTGTGACTAACCCTACACAAGCTACCCGCGAGTGACTAACCCCTAGATGACTGAATCGCTCAGTGATCTCAGCGAGATATAACATTCATAAATCAAGTAACCCTGCACAAGCCAACTGCTCGTGACTAACTGCAATGGACTGTTCAGTGATCTGATCCACAGATATAACATCCATTGACTCCTGCAAAGCCAACTGGTGTGACTAACCCTTGCACAACCAACCTGTTGTGACTAACCCTGCACAAGCCAACTGCTCATGACTAATCCTTGCACAACCAACCTGTTGTGACTAACCCTGCACAAGCCAACTGCTCGTGACTAACCATAGATGATGAACCATTCAGTGATCCCATCAGGATATAACGTTCATCAATCTTCTGGAAATTACAAGTGTGCTTCTTAGTTAAGTAGATTTTCTCCTATTCTTAAGTACATCTGTTTACGACACACTGACTTGAAACTGGTGCCTAAACATTCTATCAAAAGTTTCCTAAGATATAACACACTACGAGCAACAACTCTATGTGTTTCACATTTAATTACAAGAAATATAATATCTTGCAGTCTTCTTTTCTTCAACTTTTGTAAGAGATCTTCTTCTTCTTCTTCTTCTGAAAGCAGATTTAGAGCAATAGCTCTGTTTTGAATTTCTTCTTCAAGTGATCTTCCTCTTCTTTTGAAAGCAGATTAAGAGCAGCAGCTCTTGTATTAATTGCTTTTTTAGTTTTGGTCTTTTCTTGTCTGATTAAGGAGATGAGAGCTTCAACTCTTGAAATTAATTCCTTCTTGTAAGACCATCTTCATTTTATCTTCAAGCAGATTTAGAGCAACAACTCTAATGTAAATTGCTTCTTATTCAATCTTCATTTCTTCCTAAAGCAGATTTAGAGCAATAGCTCTATCTTGAGTTGCTTCTTTAATTGATCCTCATCTTCAAATCTTCTTAAGCTGATTAAGAGCAACAACTCTTATTGTAAATTGCTTTTGATTTGATCTTCTTCTTCTGCTGCCTCCATACTGATCATGAAGCTTGTTATAGCTGATAACACATTGATTAACATCAGTAAACATGAAACACTTTTTGAGCAACAACCCAGTGTATTCAGTTTCTTTTGTCATCCAATATGAACAATATAAGGACTTATCAGGTATTAGTGAACTTCTTATAACTCCATTGGAGCGTATTGCATTACATGCAGAATTTCCTCTTTCACTCTTTTGGGTTTTCTTCTCATTGGCATCTGATGTGTATTTCAACACAATTGATTCATCACACACTTTGTGTATGTTGCCTCTTGATGTAACTTCTGAAGCATGATCTCACATTTCTTCATTATACTTTCATGCTCAGCTTTTCTTCTATAGATTTTCTCTCAAGATCTCTCTTTTGTTGCACTCTGTAGTTGCACCATGGATACACACTCTGGATGCACACTCAATCAACTTTGGGTGTACAATGGACACACACTCAAGTTTGAAGTTTGATATATATATATATATATAGCTTGATAAGTTACCGTTGGAATCTAGCCATTGAGATTTGTTTGAAGATTGCTTTGAATGCTTTATCTCGATTGAATCATGAATGACAAGTGTTGTTCTTGGAAGAATCTTATCCTTAGCATGATGATGACAATTGGTAGCGTGTTTCCTTGGTTAAGCTTGTCTTTTTCAACGCGTTGCATGTGGGTTGCTTCTTCAACCAATCTTGGGAGTTGTTCCATTAATTTGTTGCAACCGTTTTGCCAATGATGATGTTTGTAATGGTTTTTCTTTTGATTATGATCTTTTGCACTTTGTAGGCTGAAATTTTATTTTCTTTTCTTATCCACATGTGCCTTTGTTGTTGTAGCTTTTTGTATGTCACTGCGTTACTCTATCAGAACTTATCAGAACTTCTGATCTTCTATTCATGTGATCTGTTGAAAGTATTTTTGGGTAAATATTTTCTATATATCGTATCCACAGGGATTGGTTTAATATCACTTCCGTTCTATAACAAATTATTTTGAGTGAGAAAATATAGTTGATGCTTATTTTATTATTCCAAATATACTATTAAATCTAAACAAATATTAAAACTGGAATGCTGAAACTTGGTTAACAATAAAAGAGATATGTTGAGCTTTAGGGTTCATCAACCTATTCCTATACAACGTATTAATTAAATCATAAGTGAACCATCATTTGAATCATCATCTTCATCTATCCTCAAACTAGATCTCATGTCTGCAGATCAAATTAGATAAACTTCTACCGGTATGAGATTCGATCTCTCAAAATATCAATATCGATTAAAGTAATAAACCACGATAGTAATGAAAACTCCTTCATAATTCCATCTCTGCAAATTATCAATGAATCAATAAAGGAACCTAGGGAAAAAGTTTAACCTTCTCTTTCGATCAAAGATTTAACAATAATTTAGCATAAAAACAAGGTTTCTTATTGATAATGAATTCAAACAATTGTTCACAAGAATTAATCAATGGTATTGCATAATCATAGGTTAAATACTACCTTAAACTCAACAAAAGAGAATTAGCTCTCCATAGACATGAAGAACACACAAGGATTGATTTAGGAATTCATCATGATCAATAAATCTCTTCAATTGATGTAGAATCGTTCTCCAATGGTTGCTCTGTGCTTTAGAATCAGACTTCTCTCTTAATTTCGTTCACCAAAGAATCCATTTTTTTTATTGGCATTAGGGTTTCTATTTATAAGCGTTGGGTTGGATACGCCGCCTCTGCTGCGCGACACGTAGGTCCGCGGCGCGACCCCAAGGCAGAGGGTTTAGGGCGGCGCACTTGCTTCCTTCGCGGCGCGCCTTGCTGGAAACTTCTCCTTTTTGCTTGTCTTTTGATTCTTCCAGCTTCCTTTCCTCTTCATACTCTTATAGAGCTACTTTTCAGCTCCAAACCTGCATCAATAATACCCAAAGTGATTCGATTTGCTTCACAACATGAACTATACATATGTAATTCAATTCTTACTGAAAAACACATGAAACTATCACACTTTGTTTCAGTTTAGCTCATAACTTGGTCATAATAACCCATGCAAATACCATAAATTCATCCCTAACATGATCTTCTTGTTATAACGGATCTTCATGTATATTGATATTTCTATTTAAATCCTTGAAGCTTGTCTTGTTGAATTCTTGCTCTTTGTACAGAACTTCTGATGCTGTCGTATAAAACTTTACAACATAGTATCTGCACACTCAATGAAATCATTAGTAATAAAATTGTTACTCATAAAATATATGCTTGTTATCATCAAAACTAGATTCTGAACATAGATTCACAATCTTGTTCTAACAGATGGGCTCATCTGGTCTTAATGGCTTGTCGAAAAGAAAAAGACTTAGAGGTACTTGATTTGGACTCACATTTTAAACCTTTGTATAAAGAGGTATCGAATGCTTTTGAAGAAATGCATGGTGAAACCTTAAGTGCTTTTAAGAAAATTTCTCATCTCAAGAAATGAATGGTGAAACATTAAATGCTTTTAAGAAAATTTCCCATCAAAGGAAAATGATTTTAAAACTTGAAAAAAAGTTTTAAATCTTAAAAGCATTTTAGAATCCTTGAAAGAGGAACATGCATTTCTTATTAATGACGAGTTTCATATCTCTAACACTTTAGAAGAAAAGTTAGATGTAGTTAAGTGTGATACTTGTCCTAATTTAAAACTTGAAATTGAAATTTTGAAAGGGAAAATAACACAACTCTCCAAATCATCTAGCATTACTTATATTGATTCAAGTGATGAAAGGAAAAGTTTTAGAAAATCTAATAAGAAAAATTAATATTTCACTAGAAATAATGAAAAGAGTAATTATGCTAAAGTGGCTTGTCATTATTATGGTGAAAATGTAATATTAGGCTTTTATGTTACATTAGGAAGGTAAAAGTCCCTATTGGTTTCATGACATGGGTACGTAAAGGTCCTATTACAAACTCCCAAAGACCCATCACAAGTTAGGGACATAAATTACCTTGTTGATCTTCATGCAGAAATGTCTTATTGCTACAAAAATAATATGGTTTTTAGATAGTGGCTACTCGAGACATATGACGAGAGATGCTTCAATGTTTATGGACATTTTTCATAAAGAGTGTGGTCACGTCACATACAGGGATAACAACTAAAATAAGACCTTAGGTGAAGGTGTTGTGGGAAATCCTCCACAATCATCGTATATTATATGCTATTTGTTAAAAGGGCTTATACACAATCTCTTGAGCATTATCTAGTTGTGCAACAAAGGATATTCAATATTTTTTATGCCCTAGGTTGATTGATTGAGCATAATGTGTGAATAAGATACCCATACTCTATCAAATGTATTTTGATAAAGACAAAGATTTGTGAAGATTATAATAGAAGATAGAACTTAAAAATATATTTGTTGAATGTTGACCATTTATGAAGCTTAATCAAGTAATGAATCAAGATATTCGATTATGATTAATATTTATGAAGTCAATAGTAATAAAAGAAGATATATATTGTAGGACAAGCTTTAAGTATGTGCAAGATAATCAAGCTAAGGATTAAGAATGCATAAGCCTTTGGATGTCATGGAATTGAAGGAAATTGGTCATGATGCTAAGGTACTCAATTGAAATTTTTTATGCATAAAACTTTAGATGCTTAGAAAACTCTCATCTCTTCATCTCTAAATTTTCTAGACATTCATGCATCATAACCCTTCATGTCAACCCTTTTACAAAGCACAAAATAAATTTTCAAAGCAAAGTAACTTGTTACACTAAACTGGTAACCGATTACAAACCATTATGCCTGAATAATTTTGAAAAATTACAGGGTGGTAACCGATTACGTGAATCCTATAACCAGTTACAGGGTCTGCAAGTTTGAAATTTTTGTAAACGTTGCATAATATGGAATTGTGTATTTTCTTGAACCTTTGACATTGCAAAGCCTCATGAAAATTTTACAATCTTATACATCTGATCAAGAATGTTTCTTAGGATATATATAATGCAAGACACATTCAAATTTAAAGCTACCCCTTTCATAAATTTTTTAATACAATTCAAATCAATTTTTCTAAGTGTTCATTCATTTTCAAAATGTTGAAACTTTGTGCATAAACTTTTAAATCATTCAAAAAGTTTCATACTATGTTATAAGCACTTAAAGTTTATATATTATTGAATTATAACATTGAAAGAGAATATCAATCTTTATCTTGAAATTCATTCAAGATTCAAATAATTAAGATTATTCAAAAGGTGTGTTGTAACTTAATATCCAAGTTTATGTTGATAAGTTGTTTGTTGTAAAAGATTATTTTAATTGGTGTAATTCAAAGTCCACCATAGTGTTTTATGTTTTGTGAAAAAGGTTTTTTGAATTAACGTGATTCAAAGTCCACCATAGTGTATGCCATTTATGTTATAAGGTTGTGAGAGAGGTCTTGGTGTGAGACTTGTACAACAATCTAACATAATGGAAAATCTTTCAAGGCTCGTATGAATTCTTAGAGACTTAAGAATACTCTTATTATTAGTGATATAGTTTGAGATGGTTAAGTGGTACTCATTCGCGCAGGATGTGTGTGAGATACCCTGATGGACATTTCTATTAGACCTTGACCTGAGTAGAAGGATATTGAGAGACTTGAAACTTTAGATCAGGAACCCACTAGGATTAGTATCTCATCCTATGTTGTTGTAAATATTTTTTAGGTAAGTAGATACTTGGATTGAATTTTTCAGCTTTGGATTTTGCATTAGAGACCCGATGAAGTGTCTTTCTATTATGATGGAGATTTTGTTTAATATTCGATGTATCAATTTGTTTATTATATTATTTTAAAAATTTATTTGATCAACTTCCATATAATTGTATTTATGTATCCAGTACCAATTATTAACACCAGTAGTGGTTATTCTAGATGTGCGACTACAAGTATTATAATCCACCATCTGAATATCCCTCATATGCTCCATAGTGAGACAATCATTAAGGAAATTGACAGAAAAGTCCAAGCACTTCTCTATTTAACTTAAGGCGTTGAAGTCATCGTACTAGAAGGGTTGTACCTTATTCCCCAAAGGAGCAGAAGAGGATCCCCCTTTTTTGGGTGTCCCTCCAAATCTACAATATCCAACCTTGACTTGAGGTCGATAGCAGGAAAACATTATTTTTCAGCAGAAGGATGGATTTGAAAAGTAGAGCTTGCATAGCTAGGGACATTAGGCTTCGTCATTTTTAGAGCACGAGTGGTTATGATAGTTCCTCCATCTCTTATCTTCCTCTTCTTCCCTTGCAGGCCACTAGAGTGACTCTTAGGATCATCAAACCATTGCTCCCCTCGAACAACTTTTTGTGGGGCATGAAAAATCTTTTTTAAGCTTAATTGTTAAGGGAAGCATACAACCTTCAATCCAAAAGAAAAAGGTAAAACATCATAAAAAGGCAAATAAAATATGTGGAAGCCCTAAGTAATATCCAGACTTACGTAAGTAGTATCCAAGTCATTTATCATTATTCTCCTTTTTATTGAGTTCCACCATCATTCTAGAACTCACTATCTTGAACTCGTATAGGATGTATAGGACATTCTTCTCGGTAGAAGTAAGGAAGTCATAATCAATCCATTTATCGTGGGCAATTCCTCCGTCCAATAAAAAGAGAATCGGTCTTGATCTTCCTTATCAAACATCACCATATAGCATTCATTTCCCCTCTCACATATATGAACTTATCTTCCTATTCTTGTAGTTTTTTAAATGGGGGTGAAGAGGAACCTTGGTGAAGGACACACATAGTGATCCAACCGCCCTTCTTAGTAACTTTTGTGCCATAAAAGGAAAAGAACAAACCCACAATAGGAGATACCTCTAAGTTCCTATAAATGATTTTAAGTGCCCTAATAAAGGTCCATTCCTTGGGCGAGATTTGAGAAAGGGGGCGTCTATAATTTTAAGCACCTTAGACTCAAACATGGTAAAGGGGATAAGCACCCATAAATCATGGATCACATGAGTATACATGTAGAAAAAGTCATCCTATGATTCTTCAGTGGGAATCATGTAAACCCTCTCATCTTTGGAGTAGGACTCTAGGATAAAGTCCCCTTCATCCCTGGATCCAGATGATTTCAGACTTTCACCGAAGGCATCCACTTTCCCTTGATCGATGTACACAGTAGCATAATTCTCAGCCTCAAACTTCTTGGATGAGTTAAACGCCATCAATAGCTTTGTGGTGCTTAGGAAAGTAGAAGGAAAAAGGAATCACTATCACTGTCACACGCATGATCTGAACTATTAGTGCTTTCGTAACTATCAAACACACCTACTTCTAAAAGCCTATAGTCAATTGACACGTCCGCCTACTCACCGTTCTTCATACAATGCAAATATAATTTTTGCCCATGCTCTACTATTAGAGGGTTTTATCACCTTATCTTTCTCATCTAAATCCCTAATGATAATGATTCTTAGGAAAGGAAAATGAATAGAAAAGGTTATACCTGTATATGAGAAAGATCAGGCTGATTGAAATTTTTGAAAGAGTTTGAAGGCAATTTGTTCTAAGAAGTAAGGAATTTAGAAACAACGTAAAGAAGAAGGGGTCTATAGTCTCCACTTACAAAGAGTTAAGCTTATGATGAGTGTGGAATGATCACTCCTCACTAGGCATGCAAAAGGGTTCTAAGGAACCTCACGTCTCTAATGCGTGTAAAGAGAGTAAAGGTTTTTATTCTTTTCTTTCTCGAGAAAACTCATCATCATTAGCATTTAATGTTTCATGAGCTATTGTCTCTGACGCTTGAGGGACTCACCACAAACTCCACTTAGAAAAAAACCCGTTTGGGATGAATCCGCGCATAATAACCTTAAGACCACACACATTCTATACTTCGTCTTTTTCAAGTCCTCGTGATATATCGCCATATTTGGTTCGAGCACCGAAGTAGTCCTCACTTTCCCAACAAACGTGAGTGATGAGGTGTGGCCATATGTAATTGACTGAGGAAAGAGTCCACGAGGGAAATAACTTTCCCCATGATTTCAGGGAGACCAATATACTTTATTCCTATATGAGAGGAGACGAACTTTTTCACCCAAAAAAACATACTTAAAGTTTTTCACCTCTCTGTATATGAGCTAATTCCAAACATGATCAAAGCACCCGAACATCACAAACAATCTTATAAATATATAGTTGTTTACCTTATATTTTTAGTTGGTACTAATATATTAAAATACAACAACAACAACCAAACTTTAGCCGATTTAGCCGATTAGATGGAGTCGTATATTAAAATATAGAGAACTGCTATAGTTACACCATATTGTAACACCGTATTCTTTTACACCGTAATCGTATACAATATTTTGCCTTTGAATCAAATTCTAATACACAAAAAATAATAAAATAATGTAAAAAGTGAACTGTATTGTATTTTATATACGGTGTAATGTCAAATTGAGGTGTAAATGTAGCATTTCTCTAAAATATATACTAAAATATATACTTAAATCTCCTTGTATTAAAAAAAACTCAAATTAAATAAAAATAAAAATAAAAATAAAAATATCTCTCACTTTCTTAGACCTAACAAATCTTGCTAGCGACACGATCTTTATACCTATCAATCATTTCCCTTTAGAAAACAGGTACGCATATCTATATCTATGTACTTATCTCCACTAAAGCACATTGAGTACATTTACTTACAACGAGTAGCATTTCATATTCTTCCACCAAACGTCGGCATCTTTTCTTAATTTCATTTCATCCACAATAAATATGTCTTTAATGCATCCTTGAAAAATCCGTACACACCTCCTTAATTTCATCTACATGTATTTAAGACCCAACCAGCTAGATAATTCATCTTTTCAAAATATATATATATATTTTTGTGACATCAAATTTTGTGTCTTTTTATGCATGTGACTGTGCAGTAAAACCCTCACCACCCTCCACCAACATCATCAACATCATCATTATCAGCAGACATGTTTATGTTTGAGTAAAGACAAAGATCTTGTATTTGGTTGATTCTGAAAATGGGTTCTTTGTTTCAGATTCTGGGTCTGGTGTATTTGGCATGTTTTGGTTTTTTTGCTGTGGGCACAGTGAGTGAAAGTGTGAAGAAAGGGAGTGTTGTTATTGATGGGAGTTCTGTGATTGGGAACATTGATGATGATTTTGTTTGTGCTACTTTGGATTGGTGGCCTCCTCAGAAATGTGATTATGGGACCTGTAGTTGGGGTCTTGCTTCTCTTCTCAATCTGGTATATTCTTCTTTTTTTCCTTTTCTTTCTTTTTATTTTTTATTTTTTTTGGTTCAAATTTGTCTTGAAAGGGTTTTAGAATGTTTGTTTTTTTTGTTTAATGATGTTTTTTTTTTTTGTGTTTTTGGGAATGATGTTTGAATTTTGAATGCTTGTTGGGGATCTCATTGAGCTAATCTGCAAATAAAAAATGCATTGAAAGCAACAAAGTTTTGGTTTTTAAATTATAATATCTCTATCTAAGCACTGTTTGTGGTGAACAAGTTTATAATATGCACAGCATATAACAATGACAGAACAGCATATTAGTACTTTTTTTCTTTTTTTACTTCATGATAATTATTCTGTTTTCTGGGTTGAGTTTTTAGCTATGAAACACGACACCGACACAGACACTAGAACGACAACGACAATAACACTCATATTTATACATCGATATTCGCAAGTTTTAGCGTCACTGACACGGACATGGACACAGACACGCCGGTGCTAGATGGGTTTTTAGTTTTGATCTTTATTTTCACCATTACATTTTTTTTTTCATCTCAGGATCTCAACAACAAGCTTTTTTTAAATGCTGTGAAAGGTGAGAGAATTTTTTAATATTATCATAAAAATATCATCAATTAGATTGAGTTCTTTTATGATTGTTAGTTGAAAAACTTATCAAGGTAACATTTGCTTTTCCAGCCTTTACGCCGTTGAAACTGAGATTAGGCGGAAGTTTGCAAGATAAGGTGATATATGGGACTGATGATTACATACAATCATGCACTCCTTTTGTTCGAAACGAATCGGAAATGTTTGGATTCACACAAGGGTGCCTCCCAATGCCGAGATGGGATGAACTTAATGATTTCTTCCAGAAAGCAGGGTAAATTTCAGTTCTCTTTGTAGTATGTATGCGCAAAGCGTAGACATATGTGTCATGTGTGTGTGTTTCGGGACTAGTGGATTTGTAAACTATGATTTTGAGAGTTAACATTGTTAAACTGTTTATTTTAGGGCTAAGATTGTGTTTGGATTGAGTGCTCTTAATGGAAAGTCAATCCATTCTGGTTCTGCAGTAGGTCCTTGGAACTACTCCAACGCCGAATCGTTTATTAAATACACTGTTGGGAAGAACTATGACATTCATGGATGGGAACTTGGTAAGCACTTATATGATATGCATATTGAATGAAATTCTACTAGCTTGAGGCTTGAGTACATTGAGTGAGTTCTTTTTACCGGCAGGCAATGAATTGAGCGGAAGTGGTGTTGGAACACGTATTTCAGCAGACCAATATGCTTCTGATTTTGCTTCTTTAAGCAACATTGTTCAGAATGCGTATAAAGACATTGAGCCTAAGCCATTAGTCATTGCTCCCGGAGGTTTCTTTGATGCAACATGGTTCAAGGAGTTTATAACCAAATCTGGCAACTCTTTGGATGTCGTCACGCACCACATTTATAACCTTGGACCAGGTACCTTTCGCCAAACCGGCTAATATGCAAGAATAACGAGTTTACACTTTGAAAGTATGTATCGTTTAAATCCTTGATTATATCTGATAACTTAATTTATCTTCTATCCAGGAGTTGATACGCACCTTGTGGAAAGAATTCTGAATCCTTCATATCTTGACGGAGAGAAAAGTACATTCAAAGCCCTGAAAGATGTACTTGGAAGTACAGGAACTTCAGCAACATCGTGGGTTGGTGAGTCCGGCGGGGCTTATAACAGTGGCCATCATCTTGTATCCGACGCATTTGTGTATAGTTTTTGGTTAGTGCTTACTATCCTTGATCCTTGATTTAGATACATTTAGATGTTTCTTAGAGAATGTAGACACCAACACTTCAGATTGAAGGCGTGTCCGGTGTTTGACACTGACACCCCACACGTGTCGTGTCTAGTGTACGTGCTTCATAGCTTAGAACTATTTTCGGCTAACGTTATTGTATCATAAACAGGTATTTGGATCAACTCGGCATGTCTGCGTCATACGATACTAAAACATATTGCAGACAAAGTTTGATAGGAGGAAACTATGGTTTACTCAATACTACCAATTTCCATCCAAATCCAGATTATTATAGGTATTAAATGTTGAATTTTAGAATCTTATTTCAAGTAGATCCATTATCCATAGAACTTTAATGGTAACATTTTCAGTGGAAATGTGATAAAATTTTCTTATTTTGCAGTGCTCTTCTTTGGCACCGACTCATGGGAAGACGCGTACTATCAACTACCTTCTCAGGGACAAACAAGATACGAGCTTATGCACACTGCGCAAAACAATCCGTAAGTGAAATTTTTATCATTATGATTATTAAGTTGATGTATATTAATTAACTAACCTATGTAGCACCAACACTTGTCAGACACGTGTCTGGTGTTCGACACTGACATATGTGTTCAATTTTTTCAAACTATCATTGTTGTCAGTGTTGTGTTTTGTGTTCCTGTTAGTGTTTCATAGATACTAACCTTGAAATCTAATTCAATATACTTGATCTTACAGAAAGGAATCACCATACTATTGATCAACCTCGACAACAGCACAACCATTGAAGCAACATTTGGCAGCACTAACAGTTTGTCGTACCGAAAGATGTCTTATAGTTCAAAAATAATGAAACTACCTCTTCGCAGTACAAGTGAAACAGCAAGAGAAGAGTATCATCTAACTTCACCAAATGGAAACTTACATAGCCAAACCATGTTACTGAATGGAAATGTTTTAACTGTAAATTCAGATGGTGATATCCCTCCTTTGGAGCCGATATTTGTAAACTCGTCAAAGCCGATTAGGGTTGCTCCTTTCTCGATTGTATTTTCTCATATACCTGATGCTGTTCTTTCGGCTTGCAGCTAGTGATGTTGCGCTAGACGAAACCGAAAGTTGGTGTCATTTGGTTATTGAGCAAATTCATATTGATTTTCAATTTATTGTTAGTGAATTGAGTGCCATTTTTATAAGCTTAGTGTGATTGCCAAAGCAAATTGAAACTGACAAATTCAATTTCTTGTCTTCATTTAGTTGTTGTACACAAAAAGAACGAGTAACTTGCTCAATTATAAAGTCAATTATAAAGTCTTATTGAGTCTTGAATGATTTTAACAATTCTACAACATTGCTATGCCACGATAGACTTGATAAGAATTTGATTCGGTTGTGTATGTCCTGCCTAATCTTCTCCTCGGTTGAGGGAACATGTCCTACTGTAAAATCACATATGTCTAACAATTTTAGTTTATATATTATTTATTTTTGGTGTAAAAAATGTTAACTTTGGTGAACATATAGAAAGTAGGATGGATGAAGAAGACCAAAAGAGAGAACATTCATTTACTTAGAGTTTCAATAGAATAATAAAGAAAGGTTAGACAAGATTTACAATAGATTATATAAATTAAAGATTGTAAATTACCAAAATACCCTTACATAATAATATAATTATTATCTAACTCATCTATTCAAACTCTCGGTGTATTAATAGAGAGTATCAAAAGTTTGTCATTCAATAAAGGAAAATGTTTGCTAGAAAATGTCTTCGTGAACAAATCAACAATCTGCAAGGAGGAAGAAATAAATGAAAAAAAGTAAAGGTCATGTTGAAGATGGTGACAAGTGAAGTGACAGTCAATCTCAATGTGTTGGTAAGTTCATGAAAGACCGAATTATGGGGAATTTGAATGATATGTTTGTCATCACATTAGATAAAAGTTGGTTTAAAAAGAGGGACAACCATATCAGAAAGTAACTAATACAACCAAAATATTTCAGTAGTTGTGAATGCCATAACGCGATACTCAACTTTTGTAAAAGAATGGGAGACAATGTTGTGTTTTTGATTTTTCCAAGTGATGAGAGAATCTCCGAGAAAGATACAACACCACATGGTAGACTTCTATTTAGAATGATTACCAACCCAATTATGATTAGAGTAAGCATGTAACTCTAAGGAAGAAGATGACATAAACAAAAGGCTCTGAAATCGAGTTCAATGAGGATAACGAAGAATATGAAGCACAACTTCACAATGTATTATGATGGACAAATACATTTTCTTGACTAATAACCTGCAATGAATAAGAAATATTAGGTCCATTAATAATAAGGTACACTGATCCTTATCGCTCTAAAAGGCGATCAAAATGATGAGTCCCTAAGAGGGACCCATACCTCCCTAAGAGGAGGTTAAATGTTGGATCCCTAAGAGTGATCCATATCACCCTAAGAGACAATCAAAATTATGGATCCCTAAGAAAGATCATTTCCGCCTTAAGAGACGATTAAAATAATGAATCCCTAAGTGGGATCTTGATCTCCATAATAGGCGATCAAACCGCTAGATTCTTAAGAAGGATCCTTGTCTCTCTCAAAGGCGAACAAGTTGCGGGACCCCTAAGAGGAGCCCTTGCAAACCTTAGAATCAATCAAATCATTAAACTCCCATAAGTGATCCTTACTATTCCCTTTGTAAGGGAAGGAATATGTATACGATGTGCCTCAAGAGAGTACTATGTTAACAAGTATCCCCAATCAAGAACCAAAACCAAATCATACATAAATGGATATAGAGAAAAATAATAGTAAAGGAAATTAATATAAAAGACCACCAGGGGAAAAATATAACGAAAGGCCATCAGGGGCCAAGAAACATTATAAGAAAACCCAAGCCATTAACTCTCCTCTTGAATTGCCTCATTCCTAATAGCATCTTTCAGATGAGGGGTTCTAGACTTACCTCCTTCCGTCGCCACACCATCACATTGGATGTCACTTGCGGAACTGAACCTTTAGGCTCTAAAGGGGCCATCGCCTCTTCATTCACTAGCTGGTATTCTTGGACAACTTTATGGAAGTCCAATTTTCTCAAATCTAGCTTGGGATAGAAGAAGAAAACCTTCTATTTTTCTCGCTCAAAGTAGACGCTAGATGTCAACACCGACTCATCAGTAAGCTCTCACTCCTCTTCTTATAACTCCTTTTTAGAATGGAAGGTGACATCCAGAGACTACTGCAAGGAATTCTCCTTAGCGGTGATCTTTTCAGCCTTGGCCTTTACATCCATAAGATTCTCATACAAGGTTTTCTTGTATTTCTGTAAGGCCTTCAGCAGTCTCTGGCTTTCACTATAACCATCCATATCTTTTAGAAGCTTCGATTTCATCTTCTTCTCAACCCGATCTCGCCTCTCCCGGTCGATATCCTCCAACATCAACGCCCTCAATAGAAGGTTATCCTCTTGCAGGCCAATCTCTCTTGCCAATTTTTGTAGTAGTTAGAGTGAGACTCAAAAGGGGACCTTCTCGGCAGACCTCCTAAAGACACCAACCCGCCTTTTGTAGGCCTGGTAGCATAAAAGGAGAAAACTCATACAATAAGAGAAATCTCCAGCTCTTCACAGACCATCTCGAAGGTCCTAATAAAACCCCAACTGTTAGGGAACAACTACGAGGTTACAACATTGAGAACCCTTAGAACCTCTACGACAAAAGGGGGAAATGGGAAGAGAAGAAGAGGGAGGATCAAAAGGGACATGCATGGTCACCCGCTCTGACGGTGAACAAGCCTACAAAATAACCATCTCTTTATCTTCTGATAAAGAAACCCCTACTTCTATTTGAAAAGAGAGGATCTAGCCGTCAGAAGTATAGTAATGACCGATTTCCTCGTTGTCCTTATAAGGCACGGCGGAAGGGGAGGCCATTATCTTTTTGTTCTTGGGAAAACAAAAGAACAAAAAGAAATCACTACCATCATCGCAATCATCAAAGTGGATGATTATGACCCTCAAAACCTACAACTCTATAATAACCTAAACCATATCTCGAACATTTCTTTATAATCCCTACTCACTAGAGAATGAGGAGAGAGAAAACGAAATCCATACATGAGAAGGTTGTGAACGAAGAATTAAAGGTGTATAGAGAAGCTATGGAGTTCAAAGGAGTTTGCAGAAGTAGTGGGAGTAAAATAGAGCAAGGAAGTGGAAGGATAAACTTTTTATAAAGGTTTTAAAACCACAAGAAACCTCTTAGGCTCCCCCATAATTTTGAAAAGCTCAACACGCTTCTGACACGTGACAATAACATTTAAGGTCTCAAAAAACCGGTCATCATTACTTACATTAAATGGAAGCAAACATGATCGTTTGAATGATTAGTTGATATTCCCAGCTGACATTTTGATTAAATATGAAACATTTGGCAAGGGAGGTAACTCACCCCCTCAATTAGGGGGCTTACAAAAATAAAAGGTCGCCTTCGGTTGAGGGACTCACCTCCCATTAAAAAGCCCGCCCTCAATTGAGGGTCTTGCCCCAATCCGAGGGTCGCTTCGCATTACAAATGTTGCCTTCAATTGAGGGCCTCGCCCAAAGTTGAGGGACTCGCCTCCTGTTTGAAAGGATCACACCCCATACCACAAGATGGAACCTGAAATGAGCCTTAAAATACTTTGTCCTTTTTAAAGCCCTCGTTCTTAAGGAACTGTATAGTGTTATATTTGTGAGAACTCCAAATAAGGGCGACTCTAGGGTCTTTGCCTAGTAAGGCATTGCCTAGGTGTTACCTTTACGAATCATGGGGCACTATAACAAATAACGCTTTTCATGACGAAACTTTCACGTCATCCAGAAAAAAAGAGGTTTTATTCCAAGGCGCGTTATATATATATATATATATATATATATATATATATATATATATATATATATATATATATATATATATATATATATATATATATATATATATATATATATATATATATATATATATATATATATATATATATATATATATATATATATATAAAAAAAACAACTTGTTGTCTCGGGTGTTTTAAAAATTGAGGTGATATACCATTCAGGACATGCTTCAAACCCAACTAATACACTTTATGTTTTTATTTGTTAACAACTGTAAAATGAATGATTTAACCCTTCGGTTTCTTTGATAACCTGAGGGATACAATAATCAGATTTTATTATAAAACACTCACTGAAAAGATTTTATCATAATGCTATCTTATTTATAGTCGCCCCACCATCGAATGCATCCTTTTTTAGAATGAATTGCAAAACTGAAAAAAATGTTCTTCTACCTTGAACAAAATATTTTTTCAGCTTTTGCAATCTGTTGTGAAAAACGATACCAATAACAAAGTATAATAGGGAATTAGGGAAGAGAATAAGAACACAAGAATTGGTTATAACTGCTATTCTTTCACTTTCTCTTAAAACAAGATTACAAGTTTACAAGAATAACAAATAACCTCTCTCACCCTAAATTAGGATTTGCAGCTTAGCAATGATGAGAGACTAGTATGCTATTTATAATAAAACCTAACATACTAACTAATGGGCTTTTTCAGCAAAGCCCATTACACAAGCCAACTTAATAAACAAGCTAACTTAACAAATTAGGGTTTAAACACTAAAACCTAATTTAACATGCTAACAACCCTAGCATCTTCGACATCTGCATGCTAGACCCATCTTCGACTACAGCATGCACACTTCGACACCAGCATGTGAACAATCCTTCGACTTCATGCTTAACTCTGTCGAACTGTCGAACCAAGAAGCTACCCTTCCACAATACTAGAGTTCGATCCAATATCTCACAAATCTCCACCTTGGACCTAACTCTACAACGTCAAGTAACAAACTAGCTTTCTTCATGCAGCTTTATCAACTGCATACAGTGGAAAAACTTGCAACTCGGCAATGTCTTGGTGATCATATCAGCAGCATTGTCTTCAGTCGAAACCTTCAGCACTTGGACTTCTCCACGCTCGATTACTCCTCTGACGAAATGTAGCCTCACATCAATGTGCTTAGTTCGCTCATGATAGGCTGAATTCTTCGACAGGTGTATTGCACTTTAACTATCACATTTAACAGTGATACCTCGACCTTGAAGTTTCAGCTCCTTCGCAAAACCTTCAAGCCACAATGCTTCTTTCACAGCTTCAGTTAGGGCAATATACTCCGCTTCAGTGGTTGATAGAGCAACAACCTTCTGAAGTGTTGCTTTCCAACTAATTGCAGTGCCAAACATAGTGAAAACATATCCAGAAATAGATTTTCTGGAATCCATACAACCTGCATAATCAGAGTCGACATATCCTTCTATTATTGCTTTACTATCTTCACCCAAGGCTCCACCATAAATTAGGACTCTATTCAGAGACCCATTTATGTACCTTAAAATCCACTTCAATGCTTGCCAGTGAGCCTTTCCAGGATTCGCCATGTACCTGCTTACAAGACTTACTGCGTATGCTATGTCGGGTCTAGTACAGACCATAGCATACATCAAAGAACCAACTATATTAGCATATGGGATGCTATTCATATAGGCTCTTTCGACATAAGTACTGGGACACTGATCAATACTCAGCTTGAATTGAGGGTTTGTTGGAGTCACAACTGGCTTCGAATTCGACATACCAAACTTTTCAAGAATCTTCCGTAGATATGCCTCTTGAGATAGGCATAACTTCGACTTTTTTCTATCTCTTCGAATGTCAATTCCAAGAATCCTGGAAGCAGCTCCCAAATCCTTCATATCGAACTCCTTATTGAGTTCAGCCTTCACCCTCATCACATCTTCGACACTGTTGCTTGCTATGAGAATATCATCCACATAAAGCAACAAAATAACAAATGAATTACCAGGTCGAAATCTGAAGTAAACGCAGTGGTCGAACTGACTTCTAATGAAACTTATGCGTGCCATGAACTTGTCGAATCTCCTATTCCACTGTCGAGGAGATTGTTTCAGCCCATACAAAGATCTCTTTAACTTGCACACATAATCTTCCTTCCCCTTTTCGACATACCCTTCAGGTTGCCTCATCAGGATCGTTTCATCTAGATCACCATATAAGAACGCAGTCTTCACATCCATCTGTTCCAGTTCAAGATCGAACTGTGCCACCATGGCAAGCAACATTCGAATGGACCTATGCTTCACAACAGGAGAAAACACATCATTGAAGTCGACACCTTCTTTCTGAGTGAAACCCCTTGCAACTAACCTTGCCTTGTATCTTTTCGACGTCACTCCTTCAATTCCTTCCTTAACTTTGAAGATCCATTTACAGCTGACTAACCTTGCCCCAACAGGTTTCTTGATCAGTTCCCAAGTATGATTATCATGAAGAGATTTCATCTCATCATCCATGGCCTTCAGCCATTCAGTCTTATTTCGACTCCTCATAACTTCCTTATAGTCTCTAGGTTCTTCGTCTAGAACTTCACTTGCAGAGATTAAGGCATAAGCTATAAGATCTGCATACCCAAGTCTCTGAGGTGGTTTGATGACTCTTCTCGACCTATCTCTCGACAATAGGTAGTCATCGTCAGTTTCCTCAACTTCAGCATCTTCTGCTTCTTCTTCGACTTCATCTGGGATATGCAATTCAGCATCAACATGCTCCACCTCAACAGGAATCTCTACCTGTTCCAGCTCTTAGTCAGATGTTTCTGTACTTCGACCAACATCATCAGTTTTCTTAAAAGCCATTTCAGCTTCATTGAAAACTACATCTCGACTGGTGATACACCTCCTGTGACCTGGCTCTAGGCACCATAGCCTATAAGCTTTGACTCCTTCAGGGTATCCCATGAACATGCATTTCAGAGCTCTAGGTTCGACCTTGTCTTGCCTAATGTGAGCATAGGCTACGCAGCCAAATACTCTCAGTTTGTCGAGATCTGGTGGATGTCCCGACCAAACTTCTTCAGGTGTCTTCATATCTAACGCTGTCGAAGGACATCTGTTTATCAGATATGTTGCTGTCGAAACAGCCTCAGCCCAGAACACCTTCTTTAACCCCGCACTAGTCAACATGCATCTGACTCTCTCCAAAATAGTTCGATTAAATCTTTCAGCCAAACCATTTTGCTGTGGAGTACCTGCAGTAGTTCTGTGCCTTGCAATACCAAAGGCAGCACAAAAACTGTCGAATGCCTCATTGCAAAATTCAAGGCCATTGTCGGTTCTCAACCTCTTGACCTTCCTGCCAGTCTGATTTTCAACCAGAGTCTTCCAACTTTTGAAATTCTCAAAAGTTTCATCCTTAGTCTTCTGGATGAATACCCATAATTTTCTGGAATAATCATCTACTATGGATAGAAAATACCTTGCTCCTGAATGTGATGCACACCTTGCAGGCCCCCAAAGATCAGCATGGATGTAATCAAGGGATCCATGTGTTCTTTGTTTGCCTTTGTTGAACTTCACTCTGCAAGATTTTCCAAGTACACAGGGTTCACAAAACTTCAGCTTTTCGACTTTGTCTCCACCAAGAAGATTTTGTTTCCCTAATTCGACCAGACCCCTTTCACTGACATGGCCCAATCTCATGTGCCAGATTTCTGTCTTCGACAACGGTTTCGTGGATACAACATTTGTCGAACCACTTACAACTTCAGCCTCAAGGGTATACAAGCCTTGTTTCTTCACGCCTCTCAAGACTTCCTTCGACCCCTTCATGACTCTTAGGATACTTTTCTCTCCTTGGAAAACATATCCTTTCTTGTCGAATTCACCAAGAGAAAGCAAATTTCTCTTCAAATCAGGAACATACCTGACTTTAGTCAACAACCTTATTGACTCATCATGGAGCTTGAATCTCACAGATCCAACACCTGCAATCTTACAAGCCTTGTTGTTTCCCAGCAATACTGATCCACCATCTTGATCACATAATTCCTCGAACAAGTCTTTGTTTGGAGTCATGTGCCAAGTGCAATCTGAATCCATAATCCACTCCTTCTTAGAGTCACTGCTTGAAACCACAAGAACATCAGATGATTCGAAATCATCTTGAACAATGGCAGCGTTGCCATTATCCTTACCTCCATGATATTTCAGGCGTTCAGGGCACACCTTTCTTGTGTGACCCTCCTTCTTACAATGGTAGCATCGAATGCCAGATGCTTCGCCACCGTAAGACTTCGACTGGCTTTTGCCTTTCTTCTTGTCAAACTTACCATCCTTTCGTAAGAGTTTTCCTTTAACGGCCAAACCTTCGCCAACAGTCGAAGGTTTATGCTCCTTTCGTTCATTCAAGTCCTTAGAGTACAAGGCTGATTGAACTTCTTCAAACGTCAGGGACTCCCTTCCATACAAGAGAGTTTCTTTGAAGTGAGCATGTGATCGAGGCAAAGAACACAATAGTAGCAGCGCTTGATCTTCATCATCGATCTTCACATCAATATTTTCAAGATCAAGAATCAGCTTGTTGAACATATCCAACTGCTCAGCCAATACTTTGTCTTCAATCATCTTGAATGAATACAAAGCTTGCTTCAGGTAGAGTCGATTTACCAGCGATTTGGTCATATACAAACTTTCAAGTTTCACCCATAACCCTGATGCCGTCGTCTCCTTTGATACCTGCCGGAGAACCTTATCACCAAGGCTCAACAGAATTGCGCTGTGTGCTTTCTCGATCATAGTTGTCTTCTCCGCTGCCGTTAATGCAGCATTCATGGCTGTCTCTCCCTTCAACGCTTCCAAACAACCCTGCTGAACCAGTAGGGCTTTCATCTTCAAGCGCCACAAACCGAAATCATTCACTCCAGTGAACTTTTCAATCTCATACTTTGTTGAAGGCATCTTCTCCACGCTCACCGCACCAATTTGTTGTGAAAAACGATACCAATAACAAAGTATAATAGGGAATTAGGGAAGAGAATAAGAACACAAGAATTGGTTATAACTGCTATTCTTTCACTTTCTCTTAAAACAAGATTACAAGTTTACAAGAATAACAAATAACCTCTCTCACCCTAAATTAGGATTTGCAGCTTAGCAATGATGAGAGACTAGTATGCTATTTATAATAAAACCTAACATACTAACTAATGGGCTTTTTCAGCAAAGCCCATTACACAAGCCAACTTAATAAACAAGCTAACTTAACAAATTAGGGTTTAAACACTAAAACCTAATTTAACATGCTAACAACCCTAGCATCTTCGACATCTGCATGCTAGACCCATCTTCGACTACAGCATGCACACTTCGACACCAGCATGTGAACAATCCTTCGACTTCATGCTTAACTCTGTCGAACTGTCGAACCAAGAAGCTACCCTTCCACAATACTAGAGTTCGATCCAATATCTCACACAATCCATCTCAAACAATGGTGTTGATGTTGTTTTTGTTGTTGTTGTTGAAGGTTTTGAACAACTTTGATTTATTCCTAAAAGTCTTTACTGATGAATTGCGAGTGTTGAAAAAACATTTTCTAAATTTTGGAACAAACACCGAATTAGAAGTTGGATGCATTCAAAGCATGCAAATTGTATACACATGTGAAACTAGTGACAATGACAACATCAACAATCAATCTTGGTGAAGACATATCTGACATTCAAGTTTAAATCTCTAGCATCTTGTATAGGATCTGGACATATGCTATATTTTTAATATTCTGTGTAAATAATCTTAATATTCTGCGAAGATTTGTTGCATACAATGTAGTTTTAATATTTTGGGTAAACAATGTAACCATTTTAAAAAAAATACTCTAACCTTTCGGGTTTTTCTAAACTGAGAGGTTAGAGTAAAATAATTTTTTTTACCTGGACATGGACTTATATGTATGGCTCAATATTTAAAAAAAGAAAAAAAAACTAATCGAACTAAAAACCGCATTAGTTTAATTTGGTTTTATTTTTGAAAGTCAAACAAACCGCATTAGTTTAATTTTTCAATAGAAAGATTATGCAAGGAATGGTGCATAAAGCCACTAACGGAACGTATTAAATCAATTTTAACAGTTTTATTATTTAAAGAATATAGTTTTTTAGTTAAAGAATCACTCATTAATAAATAGAAAAAATGGGTCATGTACTGTAAAATATTTTTACACTATCAACCAATCACCACCATGCATCTAATTAAAACATTCTTTTATTTAAAAAAAACTTTAATGACATGGCACATTCATGACTCCCTATTGGATGACAGTGTAAAACTATTTTACACTGTCAGTGCACTACCTTTTAACTCTAATAAATAAGACTAAAAAATAAAAATATTTTCATAACAAGACAATCCCTTGAAAGACGACGGACGGCAATTATTTTACTGTTTTTTTATTACTGTTTTTCTAATAAAGAAACTATTTAGTTTTTACTGTTAATTGAATGAACGAACGAAACGAACAATGATTCGATTTGAACGTAGCGTGTGAAAATTGACGAAAACAACAACGAAACCTTGAAAGACGAAAATATTTCGTTCAAACACAGGCTCTTGCTTCTTCGCTGTTTCCATCATCTCTCCAAGCCAAGAATATACACAGCGCACTACGCATACTTCAATTACCCATTCCTTCCATCTTCGATTCTTCCTTTCCGCTCTCAGATCCACACAAAATTCAACCCTAGGTAATCTTTCTCTATTTTTCTTCACGATTTTTGATACCGATACCTTATTCACTGTTTTTATGATAAATAAAAAATTGTAGTTAATTCATACAGCGACAATTGCAATTATTATCACAATACTTTTATCGACCGAAATTGCGGAAGCCTTGTTGACAATAATGGATGTTGATAAGTTTTACTGTTTTTCAATTACTATAAGGACCAATTTTTGTGCAAGATAAGATGCCAAGAGGAATTGATTCATTGCTGTTTGAGATTTCATGCAGTGTTTGGAAAAAGCAAGTGCTGATGCAATTTGTGTAGTTGATTTGTTGGGGGAGTGGTGATATACTGACACCTTAGACAATTGGGAAGCTGTAGTGATGGATCTTGACAGAGGGAGTTCATCATCAACCATAAGCGCAACTGCACGGGCAAATCCAGGTCGCCCTGTACGACATGGTGGTGGGTTTTACTTTCATTTTAGGCTGGTTTTCAATTATTTCTCTTGGTTTAGGATGCAAAACGTTTGGGGGTACTGCATAAAAAGTATTTCTGATAGATGATTTTGTTGTATATTGATGAATTGCTCAATTGCACATCATTTTGAAAATTCTTGCATTTTCAATGCAATTTATACATTCTTCTTCTCAACTTGACAATAGATTGTGTTGGAAAGGAATAAGACTTGTTATGATAATTGAAGATAGACTAGAAACTAAGTCAGAGTTATCCGATAAGTTGTAATTGATGCCATTTGTGGTGGTCTTGCAGCACTCTATCAGTTTAGACAGCAGAACCTTCCAGCATGTAAACCTGTGCTTACACCTGCAGCAGTTAGTTCTTTTACATTACTTGAATATTTTATGATGCCTTTCTAAAAAAAATGTGAATTCTAATTCTTAATCATGTTCTTTGCAGGTCATTTCTACATTTCTATTGATGGGTTTAATTTTTATTCCTGTTGGAATTGTTACACTTCGTGCGTCGTATAGTGTATATATCATTTCTTCTTACATTAATGCTATGCAATTTCCTTTTCGTTTTTTCTTTCAAATCAAGATCCACATGCTTATTGTAATATTATTTTGACCAATGGTTATCTAGGTTGTTGAAATTGTGGACAGATATGACAATGATTGTGTACCCGAAGAATATAGAGGTAACAAAGTAGCATATGTAAAAGATGACTCAATCCCCAAAAATTGTTCGCGATTCTTGAAGGTGAGAATTCACTTTTCACTTTTTACATCGTTCATGGATTATTGCTTCAGGGTTCAGTTGTGTGCAAATAGTGCTATATAATAAATTGGTGGCGGCACTGTTCCTTCTGTATTTCAATAGAGATTGACTTCCCCTTATAATCTTTAGAAGCTGCCACACGATTTGCAAACCTCTCTTACTGTTTTTGTGGCTATGCCGCCTATTTAATTGAATTCTTAATTGGAAGATAATTTAGATGAAATAGACAATGATTTCACTCTCATGGCTATTCTGAAACTACTCTAAATTTAATCTTCTGCCTTCTAGATGGAAACATGTAATATTTATATTCCTGACCATCCATTTCCTCTTTTTCGAAAGTATTTGTCAGTGTTTCTCAGTTGTTTTACTTGGGAACTTGAGAATAAATATCATAGGAATTTTTGTGCATTCAGGAAGAACATCTATTTAAATACATGATAAATACAATTTACAATATTAAAATTAATAGCATTAATTCCTAACGTAAGATGTAATGAATCTAAGAATGCTCTGACTTTCAATCATACTTGAAAAGTGTTGATGGCACTTCTTTTTATTTTATTATATTTACTTTTTAGCTACAACTTAAGTTAGGACTTTTATCACTTGATTTTCCTCAAATTTAATTCAAAAATAAAATTTTGGTCTGGGTACAAATCCGCAGATATCTTTTCTGAAATTAATATTTATGAAGTTGATCTGTTTAGTGCTTCCTGGTTGTGTTTAAAAGTTACAACTTGTTCGTAGGTACCTAAGTCAATGAGAGCGCCAATTTATGTCTATTATCAACTTGATAACTATTACCAGAACCATCGACGGTAAGGATTTTTATTTCCTTTTCAAATACAGTTTTGAAGTCTTTTAACAGAAATAAATATGCACTATGGAAAACATGTATTATTTTGATCTAGCAATGCTATTTTCAAATCACCTTTTTGGTCTGTCTCTCGCATTTGCTTCCTTTCATTATGTTTGTAAATGTATATGGTAGATGTTGAAGTTATTGTGTTAGAATATTATCCTTATTTTGTTAAATCAGTTTGTAATCTTAGATTAGCCCCTAGAATTATTTTCTATATTATTTAAGTATTATAATGATTTGTTTCCTTATCTTCATGTTTATTTAGGATTATAAGTCATTTATCCCTATAAAAAGGGGTTAGCGGTTAGTGGTTAGTCTTTTTTTAAAAGTATATCAAGTTATTATGAATAGTATTCGGCATTCTTCTTCCTCCCTCCGTCCCACAATATATGTCACGTTAGCAAATGACACCCAAATTAAGAAACGTAGTTAGTTTTGTATGAAAAGTTATGATTTTACAAAATTACCCTTTAACTTTTCAATGGTATGAGAAAGAGAAATTACTTGAACTGAAAATAGGGATAGGAGTAAATAGTTAGGGATATAATAGAAAAATAAAAATAACACTTCATTGATATTGTAAAACGATATAGAAAATGAAACAATTTTCTTTTCGCTATAACAATTTATATTGTGGAAACTAGGAAAGTATTGCATATCCAATGATGGATTAACTAGCTTTGGTTTCACATGTATGTAGCAACTGAAACAGTTGATATGAGTTTCTCTGCATTTAACTTTGTGAAGAATCAAATGAGCAGCCGGGAGATGAATTGTTGAATGGTTTTGGTCACATACATAGAAATTAGAAAGATATTTTTTTATAGTATTGAAAATGAAATTATGATACAAAAGTTTCAAAATATAAAGATTCGTAAATAGCCATTATAATTTATAAATGCTGAGATGTCTTCATATATTCAGTATATAATTTAGTTTTTGTAATGTCTAGTTTTTGCTTAATGATAATGATCCTATTATTTTACCACTGATGTATCAATGTGTTTTTATATAAACATTTATAGTATATGATATAGTTCCCACTAGTCCAAATTTCTAGATTCTTCCCTCATCTCATCAGAGGTAGGTTTTGGTTGTGGGATCTATGGGTTAAGTGCCTATCATACTTCATCTCCGTGGAAATCATGTAGATGTATCATTTACTGGTTCTCAGCAATATTGGAAACCATGTACTTCAAGTTACTACTTCTTGTTGAATTTATGATTTTTTTTTTTGCGGCGGCTGGCGGTTTGCCTTCAGAAGCTGCTGTGTTGAACCTCAATAGTCACATGATCAGAACCTGCTTGGATACCATGTTTAATATGTGATTGTGTCTCAAACAGACTATTATATAAACTATCTGATATGATTTGCTAATTGAAATCCTAATAATAAATATTAGGATTTGATGCTAACACTTATATAAGTAGGTTCAATACAAAGCTTAGTGCATGTCGTCTTATGAGGGTATTTGGTTTTCTTGCTTTTATACAACCTAACTGCTGTAGGTTGTATTCGGACTTATTGACATTTCTCGTAATCATTATGCGTATATTTCCCTCAATTTTGAATTTCTAGAAATCTATCTCCTTTAATTATTTACCAATTGTTTGAGTCGAACAACAGATCACCCACCAGTTGCTGAATTTTGAAAATTATTGCTAGCATGTCATAGTATTGTCTTTGAATTTAATATCATGTTCTGTATCGAAAAGCATTTGTGGTCTAGTCAAGATTTATAAATCTGTTTATCTTAGTTTGTACATTCTTTTCCATCAAAACTATAAATCCTCCTGTATTTTCCTTTCAACTTCATGCATTTACTTATCTTGCTCAATCAAAATATTCACCATTTGTTCAGGTATGTCAAAAGTAGAAGTGATCAGCAGCTCTTACATGGACTTGGATACAATGATACCAGTCCGTGTAGACCTTTAGAGTCTTCTAATGATCTTCCTATTGTACCTTGTGGGTTGATAGCATGGAGTTTATTCAACGATACTTATAAGTTCAGTCGTGGACCATCGGAATTGAAGGTTAATAGGAAAGACATCGCATGGAAGAGTGATCGTAATCACAAATTTGGAAAGCATGTTTACACGTTAAATTTTCAGAATGGTACCTTGACTGGAGGTGCAAAGCTGGATCCTAGTATTCCAGTAAGTTCTGCGCTTTTGAATTGTATTTTGACTTTTATCATCCTTTTTTCTTGTGTGACAACTATTTTTGATTTAAAACATTGTTGTTTACCTTTCTTCAACACCTGTGACAACTTGTTACTGATTTTTTTCAATAAAATTTTCTTCTGGGCTGATTCTAATGAGCGTTCTATTATGTTATTTTATTTCTCCCTGTTGGCCATTCTGATTTCTGTATTTCAGCTAAGTGATCAAGAAGATCTCATAGTTTGGATGCGGACTGCTGCTCTCCCCTCATTCCGAAAGTTGTACGGTAAAATAGAAGAGGATTTGGAGGAAGATGATGTTATAACAGTCAACCTAAAGAATCACTATAACACTTACAGTTTTGGAGGAAAAAAGAAGCTTGTTCTTTCAACATCAAGCTGGCTGGGTGGAAAAAACGACTTCCTTGGATTCGCCAATTTATTTGTTGGGTCCTTTAGCATATTGATCTCCATCGTCTTCCTGTTGCTTCATGTGAAAAGTCCTAGGTAATATAATAGCATCCATAATTGACTATTTGTTTTTCATTTTTGTGCATCTGAGACCTGATTCTCCCAAACATTTGTTGAGTTTGGATTATATTTACCTGTGCTTCCTTTTTGAGGCAGACCTTATGGCGACACGGCCTACCCGTCTTGGAATAAGAAAAGCATTACTAAAAGCAGTTCTAGCTGATAAGGTACGTGGTACAAATGTAATTCTTTCCAAGTGAAAACTCTAGATACATATTCTTGTAACAAAAGCTATTGTATTTGATTGTCTGTACATGGTGCAGCATAGTGTTTTCATAGTGAAACTCCAATACAAGTTCTTGTTAGAAAAACTATTGCATTTAATTGTAAATGGCAAAGCTGAGTAGAACATCTTTTAGTTAGTTGTTTCATTAAACAATCTTGCAGAATTTATGAACATAAACTAGAAACTACTGATGTTATGTTACCTGTTTTGTAAAAAGCACTTCGTCAAAAAAAGAAAAAGAAGCTCTCTATCTTTAATTCTTAATGAAAAGGCAGAGTAATCATCTTTGGGTTGAATTATGATGGTAATTGGCATATGATTGAGATAGTAATGATGAGAAATATGGCAGGAACACATAAAATCTATTTATCTATGTATAACATATTAGGAAAATGCTAACCAGTGTCCTTGGGGCACTTTTTAAGTGATTAAAGTGGTAAGTTTTTTTAAAAATGCGTGCATTCAATGTATTGAAAATGCATTGGAAATTGAAATCATGACTTTTATAAAGAATATTTTCTTTATTTAGTATGCTTAAAGAGTGTCCCGAGGGCACTCGTTAGCAAGACCCAATATATTAAATAATCAGAATCAAATCCTTACAACAACTTGTCACACACCATGTGTTGAACATCTTGTTCAACAAGTTGCTTGCAACCAAATCTTTCTGTCAAACACTTTAGTTGTAACTTGGATTGAACAAATCTTCGTAGAAACAAACACACTCATGTTCCGATTTCTTCACGAAATCTAGCTAACATACTGAGGCCAGATGCTGGAACACGTGCTGGAATATCTTGTTCCACATGTTGCCTCTGCACAAACTACATCTTATACATATGTTGTTTTACCTAATGTAGCCAATCAAAAGGAACTACAATCTCTTAGTTTGACAAATTTTGGCTAAAACAACTTACAATATGTGATCTTCAAGAAGTAGCACAAGTAGTACAACATATCACACATCAAAACAACAAAACAAACAACAACAGAAGTAGCACATAAGTAAGATGGTTGCTACACATCAATAGATCATATCAACACATACATTGAACATCATGCTAGAATATCTTGTCCTACATGATCATTACTCTCCCCTATTTGCCACAATTTGACAAAGGTATGGAAAGAACCACAAAAAGAACATCAAGTTTCAAGATCTAGAACAAAAGCTTAACTGGAAGAGTAGCTAACTAGACCAGTAATTAGAGTAGTAGCAACACGAATTAGTAGCATAGTCAGAAGTCAAATGGTTTGCTATACACATCAATGCTCCATGTAATCACAATGCCAGTCATGCATGAATACACAGTAGTAGTTAAGACAGAGTCAACAACAAATACTACTAACACAAATATCAACACATACAATTGATGGCCAGATGCTTTAGCATGTGTACACAAATAAACCAAAACACTTAGTACCAAACACATCAGTTAGTACCAATCACACTAGAGTCATCAACATATATCAACACCGCACAACACAGTCAGTAGAGTCAGTAGTCATAGCATACTACCCTGCACACCAAAATATCAGTTGCAGCAACTACAGGTTGAGGTGAACAAAATCTCCAACATTTCTTCATCAAAAACTAGATCAAATTCATTAACTAGTACACAAATGTTGGACGTAATGTCTGAGACGTCTTACCCAAGAAGCAGCTTATTATTGAAACTCAGCAACCAATGAGAAATACCGTCATTCAGCACTGTCTTCAACAACTGAGCATCACTATGAAGCTCCTTACTTCCATTATACTTTAGTGCTTCAACATAATGTTCTTCTTCATCTTCACTATCAGTCACCTCTTCTTCTTCACCCCTATTTTTCTTGGTCATAGTCTTGTCAATAGAGAGAATCTTGCTTTTGTCCACTTAATTAATAATAGAAGGTGAAAGCTTCACACATTCCCCTCTAGCCTACATCTTTCTATACTCCTTGCTACCTTCAACATTAAAAATAGAAGAGATGTTCACAAACAACTCTTTGACTAGTCTTTCACAGAAAGGACCACCAATAGTTACTAAATTAATCCAGTAACTTCCATGATTTCTTTGCAATCAAGAGCTTTTCTATCTGCTGCAATCCTTCTTTGATAAACATATTTCCACTTCTAAACACTTGTTTCTGAATGGAATGACACTTTATCCATGCGGGCAGAAGGAACATTCACATGAATTCTATTTCCACCATCCTTTCTCCTTATGTTGGACACAAATTCCAGGACATCTTCTTCAGAGTCACTAGTTTGAACAAGCTTTTGATTCACTTCAGAATTAACGAGGACAACTTGCTCATCCTTTCTCTGAGTTGGAAATTCAATTACCAACATGTCATACAAGTTATATGGCACATATTGTATGACATCTTCATTGCCATCTTTGAGCATTTGATTATTTCACAACAGTTGAGTGCAACTCTTTCCAGCATATACACTTTGAGAATCAAGGATGTAGTCCTTCATTTGCTTCACTTGTAAATCATGAAAGTAGGTATCATCTCCTACCATGCTCAACCCAAATTTAAAATGCATTTGTTGAATAAAATACTCTAACATCTTAACTGACATGCTACACAACACAGTGTCTTCAACATAAACGTGAACTATCTTCATATTCTCATTGTCTTCCACATTGATACACTCCATATTGTTGATATCAGTAATAACATCAACACTGACTTCCACATTCAAGTACCTATTGAGGAGGACACTTTTCTCATCCATATGATAAAGTTTGAACTTCAGAATACATGACAGTCTTGATATCAATCTGATGATTCTAAGATGGGCAGTAGTAGCAAAAGTTTCAGCACCATAACAAGTTCCATTTTCTTTAGCGAACAACATGATGTTTCCAGTTTTGTCAACAACTTGCTCCACATCAAGACCAATGAGATCAAGATCTTCATCTTCATCTTCATGGGGAGTTATTTCAGTTTGAACATCATCTATAGATTGTGAGCCATTGACAAATAATCTATATACCTTGCTATTAACAACACACCTCAGAAATATGCTTACCACATCTTTCCACAATTTTCTCCATATCTTCTACTGCATGAATATTATTTCCTTTTGATGGAGATTTTATTTTCTCATCATGATTATTAACAACACCACCATGGGCTACAACAATATCAACCTCAACATCTTTATGGACATGATCATCATCACTCACAGAATTATTCTCAAGGGTCACATCCTCATTCTCTCATGAATTTGAGACTCTGTCAACATGTTGGATATGATGTCTGACACATATTTATCAACATCTTGATTTGTCAGATTGGTTTCCCAGGTCTTATGAGCAAAAGACTTTTGAATGAGATGCTGGTTTCTTATAGACCCATACATGAATGAGGCATTAAACACATTTTCACCAGAAGCTAGATTAGACTTGTCAAAGTGAGCAAAGTCTGGTACATATTTTTTGACATATATCCTATAGAGGAACTTCAATACACTAAGAGGAACACCAATTCCAGCTTCACCAAACACAATATCATATTTTTGATTACTCAAAACTCCAAATACATGAGAAAGAACTTCAGTAAGAATTATGCCATAATCATTATTCTTCTTTAGCTTCTTCTTCTGAACCACTGTTGGTTATTTAATATTGGGAGGACCTCCAAACTGACCATTAGCCTTCCCTTTAATGACAACTCTTTTCTTGAGTCTCATAAAGTCCGTAAGTGGTAATTCAAAAGCATGAGTAAGATGTTGAGACATCTTGTATGACATCTTGATTTTCTTCTCAAGTTGACAGACTTCATAAATATTTCCTTCTTCAATTTTGAGACCAGTACACAAATGACATCTTTCTATGCAACAACCCCCAAGCTTTCTGTATCATAACTTAGTTTCAGTTTCTAACATGTCTTCCATGGTGTCTAAAACATGATCTTCAACATTCTTCTGAAACAGGATCTGCAACCATCTTCATCTTAACAAATTTCCTTCTCTTATGGCTATTAAAAACTGTAACTTAGTTTCTTTCTCTTATCAATTGTCTATTGCAACTACTTTCAAAATAATAATCTTCACGTGAGAATACCTCGTGGGAGAAACAAGCTATATAAACAAGAATATTAGACTTGCCATGACAAACTTATTGATGATGTCTTTAAGACTTCTCATTCCACTGAGGATACATATGTTGATGGTGTGGTTGTCTTCCATACAACTTACAGTAGTATAAGGGATTGGAGTAGATAAAATTATTGTATTGGTAATCATGTGTGACAGGAATTTGAGACATGTTACCTGGCATTGTGCATTATGCTTTCTCGTAAACATGTTTCATAGGATGTTGAGACATGTTACATGACATTCTACAAACAGTTTTTTGAATAAGATTAATACACTTTGAATTTGATGACTCACCAGTATGTATAACCTCTTTCATGTCTTTGAAGGTCACAACATTGTTTGATTGATTAGATTCACGTTCTTCATCATTAGTGACATTGGAGATTCTTCTTTATTTTCATGGAAAACTTGAGCATTCAACTTGAATATGTCCAAAATCTTTGCATTTAAGAGATGTTGTCTTTCACCATCTTTTCCTTTATTCAAAAAAGTACACCTATTGAAATTGTCTTGAACATTTGAAGAGACATTATTCCCAGATCTCATATCTAGTTTTCTCACGACTTTACTAAAGATCTTAGCAAGCCTAAGATTTTCTTCAAAATCACATTCTACTTAGTCTTCACAACCTTCATAATTTCCTTTGGCTCTATTTTTTTGTAGAATTCTTAATACCATACAATCTTTTTGGTTGGTGAACTGCTTCTCCTTCATTGAAATTCTCCATCTTGAACAGAATAAGAACCCTGTAACTCACCCAAACAGAATAGGGTGCCTGCTCTAATACCAATTGAAATTTTGTTCTTAGGAGGACCAATGTTGGAATATCTTGGAAAAATTAAAAAGCCTTTATCATATAATATTTTCTCAAGCTTATAAAATTAATATCTTGGAAAAAAGTTTTACAACTCAACTAACAAACCAAGCTTTATGCCTTAAGATATGAATGGAGGCGATATGATGGTGCACAAAGATAACACAAACAAAGACTCAAAAGATAAACCCCAACACAAGGAATCTTCAGAACTTGCACACCTCAAATGTGAGGTATGAGTCTCCTTAAATATCAATCTAATTCTGGATTTTCCAATGAGCATTAGCAACTCTTATTTCGCCTAGAGTTATAGGGGATACACTTGGATTTGATTTGCTCCAAAAGTCTCCAACAAAAGATAAGATTTGTTCTTTATTTAAATTCAAATTTAAATCTCCATTTAAATTGATTTGATCTTCAAATAGCTGGCAAACAAATCACACAAACGCATTGCTAAATAATAAAAACAAATCTGATTGAAACTCAACACAAAATTTGCACCTAACAACATCCATCATGGCCTGTTGGCAAGGGTCAGATGTTGCAATTCACTCATGCTGGAACATCGTGTTCCACATGTTGCACCTGAACATCCAAATTAACTATCTTCATATAAATCTTATTTGTAGAATAAATCTTGGATTAAATAAATATTCCTTCCAAGCAAATTCGGTAAAATCTTTCTTGACTAAATCAAACCCAAATCTTTTAATTATATCATATCTTCCATATTCATGATTTAGTAAAATATTTTTCAAATTGATTTTGATTAACAAACTTCTTCCAACAACAATCTTCTGCATATTTTAAAGGAATTAACTTCAAGACAAATTTGAAATTTAAATATAATTATAACCCAATCCTTAGAGCATCTTGTCACACATCATGTGGTGAACATCTTGCTTTACAAGTTGCTTGCAACCAAATCTTTCTGCCATGCACTTTAGCTGTAACTTGGATTGAACAAATCTTCTTAGAAACAAACATATTCATGCTCATATTCTTCATGAAATCTAGCTAACAGATTGAGGCCAAATGTTGAAAAACATGGTGGAATATCTTTTTCCACATGTTGCCTCTGCAAAAACTATATCTTGTACATATGTTATTTTACCTAATGCAGCCAATTACAAGGAACTACAAATTTTATGCAAATCTTTGATTTTGTTTTTTAAAACATCGCATTTTTCACACTCGATAGATTTATCTAACATATCAGAAAGAGTAGAGTGATAATTATGAATTGAAAGATATTGTTTATCTCTAAGATGAACTATTTCCCATATTACTTTATTATTTTTGTTTTCAAAAGTGACAATATTCATATTGGAAACACAAACAATTTTTTTAAATTAACTTAATTCATTACTTACCTTTTTACCTGCCAAAAAAAAAGATCAAAATAAGTAAATTGGGAAGTTAGATCTTTTACCTCATTTTATTTATGGCTGGTCATGAGATATATGTTGACTTTTTCCTAATTTTCAAATTCATCGGAGGAATCCATATCATTTGTCTCATGATATGTAAGCCTTATTTATTTTTTTTAGCTCTTTTGCATCTTTCATATATTTTTTTTGATTTTGAGGACAATATCTTTATGTGATATTTTTCCGCAATAGAAGCATGTTGGCACAATAAATTATCTTTCTTCATTTTAATGTTGGAATTTTTTAGGTTGTTTTTCATGCCTTATGAATTTTGTGAGCATGTGGACTAACCGATTCATATCTTCTTCATTTTATGATTATTTGTCTTCTCCAACTTTGAGTGCAACAATTGTTCTTATAACCTTCTTCATTTTTCAGCAAATTGTTTTAGCTAAATTTCACGTTCTTGCAATTTACCAAATAGAGTAAACAAAATCATAGAAGATAAATCTTTATATTAAAAAATCGCAGTGACTTTAGGATGTCAACTGCAGTTTAAGTATCTAAAGACTTTGTCAATTAAATCGTCATTTTGAAAATTTAAATTATTAATATGAATAAACCGTTTTTTCATGTCCAGAATATTTACTTCAGACTTCATTCTAAAGAGTTCATACTAATGGGTTAATGTGTTTATCCAAACCTTTTTTACCACGATTGTGTTAAAGTAACTCAAAACACAAAAGGGAGGGGGAGGGGGGGGGGGGGGGGGGGTTGTTTAAATTGTGTTGAGTTGCAAAATAATGTCAAATTAAAAAATCTTTTGTAAAAGCAGTTGTTTAAAACAATTTTGAAAAGAGTAATCAGTAGAAAGAACAAATAGAATAAAATTAGAGTTAAAAACATATTTGAATATATACAAATAAACAAGCAATAAAAATAAAAAGAGAAATTGTACAAGGCTAATCCTGGAGTTTTATGTTAGATATCCTCCAAACCAAACACGAGATTTTGTACAAGGCTAATCCTGAATAAAATAAGAGCTTATATACCATGCACAATTCACGAACCAAACCGATTTTGATGGAAAATCTCACGAACCAATGAGATGTTTTAACACTAGGCTAAACTCACAAACCAAATGTTAGATTTGACGAACAACCTCAAAAACCACAAAATCTCACAAAAAATATTACAAAATTGCCCCAACACCAGAATCAAACACTTCATAGATAAATTTAACTCTCAAAGCACTAAGATAAAATTGAAGAAGAAATAACGAGAATGAAGAGAGTGGTGTGTGAGAAATAGTATTAAATATATATTTTATAGTGTGAATGAAACGAGAAATGAGCTTTCTATTTATTGGATAAAATGTGGCTCACAAATAGAAAGAATCCATGAGCTTTTTAATGTTCATAATAGATTATGATATCACATAATCAATTATGCAGTTCAATATGGAATATTTTTAAATGGCACCGTCCCTAATCGATTTAAAACCCTAATAATTGATTATGAGGTATTACAAAAGAGATAATAGATAAATTATAATGTGATAACCGATTATCTAGTGAAAACTACACTCATAAAGAATTATTCAAGCTAGTAACCATCTATCAACTTCCGTAAAATATTTTTCGGTGATTCGATAAAAGAAGAGGGGATTTTTGATCATTTAAAAGTGTTTGTGTGATCTGCTTTAGTAATTCAAGAGCTAATATTATATCTTTACAGATACATATCACTCGGCACAAACAATGTGAGCTTTCACACTTTCTCTCTCTTTTAGAAATCTAAAGATCCGGGATCTCTTTGCTAGTTTCATCTAGATTCGTCACTTCACCTAAGACTTGAATTTACTTCCCTATGATGAAGTTTGATAAGTCTTCTTGATAGACGTCAAAATCAGGGAGATTTCTTGATAGAGATCATCGGAGATTCCAATAAACGCTGCTTGACATTAAGTGTTGTCCTTCAAAGATAGACTTTGACATCTTGATCTCCAAGCACAACAACTCGATCATCACATCAGATAAAGACTTCACCTCATAGTGTTGTCATGATCAAAACCAAACAGGTCAACAAATTTCTACAATCATTATACCTGCAAGCACATAGCTCCATAAATTGTACATTCATGGGTAACTTGAAGTGTGTCCCACATTTGTTTAACAATGTTCCAATTTGCAACACGAAAAAAATATCAATACCTAAAGCAGTAACGATGATGATTTTAGCTTTCAAAATGTATTGCACATTTTCTTTATCTGCTTTGGTCCATATATCTCTATGTTTGTTTTTCACAATATCATCAATTTGATGTGTGGGAACAAATGAACTGGTTTTAAAAACGGCCTAGATATCACAGTTCATCTCTTCAATAATTTTTTTTTCATTTTCTTTTTAAGCAAAAGCATACACTTCACCATTGAAGGATGTGCGTTTATTTAAGGAATCGTTTGAAGTCATTCTACCTCTTGAAACAATTGATTTTAAGAAAATAATTGTTCCTTTAAGACGAGCTTACAGATACTTTTCTAGATCCCCATATCTTAGGACCTTCCTATAAAAAAAAAAGGGAGTAGCAAGATGTTACATTACCGTACACACATTTTTATCCTAAAATTTTCACTATCGATGATCACTTACTTAAACATCTGATTATTTGCAGGTATCACCCATTCTCTACATTGAACCCCACTTAGAGTACATCAACAAATTTTTAGAAATCACCCTAGATCTGAATCACCTATCATCCGCATGAATACCCCCTATTATTACTATACATCTCTTTATTTAGAAACGATGTTATATGATTATCAATAAATTAATTTCAAATAAATATGTTGAATTAAATTTATTTTCCGTTAAGTTGGTAATACAAAATGAAACATGTAGATGTGCATTTTAGAAGTCCCACGCTGCAGTAACAACCAAAAGGAAAAATTAGTTGTCAAAGAAGACACATTCAAACACTAAAGAAGACACATTCAAACACTAATTTTGTCAATGAAAGTTTAGTCCTAATCCCTATAATGTTGGAACACCTTTCTTTAGACCCTAATTTTAATTTTACAAACCAAATATAGGTTCTTTGCATTTCTCTATAAAATCTAATGTTTTGTCTTTTACGTAATCAACAAGTTTTCTACCTTCAATATCAAACTTTCCTACAACCAATAAAATCCTATTTTAACATAACTCTATTTTAGTTAAGTGTAAAAGATTTTCTCAAGATACAAAATTGAAAATGGTAAAATCAATCAATAACTGGGGTGAAGTTGCACCAACAATCTTAACATCAAATTATTATAAGAGACCGTCACGTTGTTTAAGGCTAGAAACTATTATTGAAGAGGAACCACAAGTGTCTCAAGGGTTGGCAAAAACTGTTTTTGTTTCTTTGCCTTTGTTACTCTCTGGATTTTTATACATTTTCTTGTATAGAGGATTGGAAATTTGAAATAATTTTTCCAATAACTATATGTGATATCTTCAAATGGTTTACTTCCATCTTGATCTTGATGCAACTTTGGTGATGGATTTAAGGGTGTTGCAGCAGACTTCGATGCAAGGAATCCTATATCGTTCCTCAGTTCTAAGAAATACTTTCTTTGTGGGGCAACAAAACTTTATATTTTCGGTGTGCCACCTCAAGATCAAGGAAATACTTCAAAATATCTAAGTCTTTAATTTTGAAATTGTTATCTAAAATAAGCTTGACCATCCCTTTTAAGGGTAAACATTGAGTAATCTGAATAAGATTGAGCATATCCAAACTTTAAAAGTAGAAAAGTGAGCTTCTCATACAACTTTTTACTAGCTTGCTTCAAACCATATAAGATCTTCACTCACGATCATACTTGATTTGGTTTGAGATATGTAACTCCTTGAGGTACAAGCATGTAAACATCTTCCTCTTGATCTCTATGTAAGAATGTATTGTGCGTATCATGTTGATGAAAATGTCAATTCTTTATGGATTCTATATCAAGCAAAGTTCATATAGTAGATAATTTTGCCACTGATGAAAGTATAAAAAATATCAATTCCTCAATTTAACCATATCCCTTTACAACCAATCTTACTTTGTACCTTTCTACATCAGCTTTTTGCTTAATTTTGTAAACCCATCTACTCTCATTTGGTTTAACATTAGGTGGTAAATCAACTAAATGTCAATTACCATTGTTTGTTAATGCCTCTAATTGAAAATTCATAGCCAATGTTTATCTTAAGAAGCTTTTTCATTAGTTTTAGGCTCAGAATCTTTTGTGACAGATATATTAAAGGATTTATGATTAGAAGACAAAGACTCAAAAAAAATGAAACGAAGAAATGGGATAGAGAGTACATGAAGTTGTTAATTTTGTCGAGGATTTTGAAGTATTGCACACGTCATCTTCTAGATGAGTCGGAGCATGTTTATTCCTAATAGGTCTTGGCGAATTTGTGTTTTTGCTGAATGATGTCTAGATTAGAATTAAATGTGTATGTAAGCCATCAAGGATATTAGAAGACTCGGGTTGAAAAACTGATATATCTGAATTGGAAGACATATGGTAATGCCAGTTTGGTTTAATGGAAGAATATGTTTGTGATGGACAACACTTCTAGAAGGAAAATTTCTTTGTTGTTGAGATCCAAAAGAACAATTTCCTTTACACCTTGCTTGTAATCCTAGAAAATGCTTTTCTTCCTCTATGATCAAGTTTAGCTTTGTGAACATGAATAGTTAATGCAAATGTTAGAGCTTAAAATTTTCAAAACATGTAAATTTGGTTCCTCATTATATAAAAGATAGTAAAGCAACTTATTTTTCAAAATATGACTTAGAACTACACTCATTATCAAAATTGCATGTTTGACACCATAATACCAAATTCATCGGAGGAGTCCATATCATTTTTGTCCCTTGATATGTAAGCCTTATTTATTCCTTTTTAGGTCTTTTGTATTTTCATATTTTTTTTTGGTTTTGAGGACAATTTGTCTTTATGTGATCTTTTTCCGCACTAGAAGCATGTTGGCATAACAAATGATCTTTCTTCTTTTTAATGTTGGAATTTTTTAGGTTGTTTTTCATGCCTTATGAATTTTGCGAGTTTGTGGACTAGCCGATTCGTATCTTCTTCATTTTATGATTCTTTGTCTTCAACTTTGAGTGCAACACTTCTCTTGTTCTTATAACCTTCTTCTTTTTTCAGCAAATTGTTTTAGCTAAATTTCACGTTCTTGCAATTTACCAATTATAGTAGACAAATTCATAGAAGATAAATCTTCATATTAAAAAATTGTAGTGACTTTAGGATATCAAATGTAGTTTAAGTATCTAAAGACTTTGTCAATTAAATTTCCATTTTGAAAATATTAACCCAAAGTTTTTAAATTATTAATATGAATAAACCATTTTTCATGTCCCGAATATATACTTCAGACTTCATTCTAAATAGTTCATACTAATGGGTTAATGTGTTTATCCTAATCTTTTTTTACCTCGGTTGTGTTTAAGTAACTCCAAACACAAGAGAGAGGGGGAAGGATGGGGGGGGGGGGGGGGGGGGGGCTAAATTTTGTTGAGTTGCAAAACGATGTCAAATTAAAAAATCTTTTGTAAAAACAATTTTGAAAAGAGTAAGCAGTAGAAAGAACAAATAGAATAAAATTAGAGTTAAAAGCATATTTGAATACATCACAAATAAACAAGCAATAGAAATAAAAAATGACAATGGATAAGAAGAATGCACTAGAGATTTATAGAGGTTCGACCTAACCACTTGATCTACGTTTTCTCCCTAATAATTTCTTCTTGAAAGTTTCACTATATATGAAAGTTTCTCACATGTTATACCCACGAACCTTCTTACAATAAATCTTGAAGTTTTATATTGACTATCCTCCAAACCAAACACAAGATTTTGTACAAGACTAATCCCGAACAAAATAAGAGCTTATATACCATGCACAATTCATGAACCAAACAGATTTGGATGAAAAATCTCACGAACCAATGAGATATTTTAACACTGAGCTAAACTTACAAACCAAACGTTAGATTTGACGAACAACCTCAAAAACCAAACAAGATCTTTCTAACTTGGCTTAACTAAAAAAAATAGAAAAAATATTACAAAATTGCCCCAACATCAGAATCAAACACTTCATAGATAAATTTAGGCTAAATACCCTTTTTGATACCTTAAGTTTATCTCGAGGTCCATTCTAGTCCCTTATCTTTAAAAAGTTTAGATTTGATTCTTTAATTATTTAAAAAGGTCCATGTTACTCCTTTACGTCCAATTTTCCCAACGGCGTCAACTTTTGCATGGATGACATTTGATGTGGCGTATGATAATTATCAAGCTCACCAAAATTCCAAAAGAAATTTTACTTTCGCCAAGAATCAAACTTTGGTGACATTGATTGTGAATCATAACACTTAACTACTTGGACACTTTGCCTTTTTTGTTATGAGTTACACATTAAACATATTGTAATATGTGATATTGTAATATGTTGTTGTATCTTCTTCACCCCAAACTACTTCTGATTTACCCATAGACAAACCCAACAGCTTCATGTTCTTCCTCAAATGTTCTTTCAATGAATACTTCTGGTTGTATTTTCAATGTTTTTTCGTTGTTTGGGATTCCACCTCATTAATTCCGTTACAACCAGATTCAAACAGCTTTTGTGATGATATTTGAGCGGTTAACAAAGTATGACTAATATATTAGATGTCGAAACTCATGAACCACATTGTTAGCCATACTTTCCATGTGTGGTTGGGTTTGTGCAATTAACATTGTATTGAAAATGGAATTTGGTAAAAAACTGAATACTTCCTATAATTAATACTTTATGCTCCTCATTCTACACTTTTTTTATTCCATAACACAATTCTCTCAACAAAATGTATTCCTATATCTAAATCTCTATGAGTAATCCTCTTAAAATGAAAATATTGGAGTCCAACAAATGTGAAACGAGCGAGTGACTCAAGGACCAGACTCAAGTATACTATAGAAGAAAGCTTGGTACTAGTTGAAGAAACCCAAGGAAAAAGAGAGAAATATATATTTAATTAGTAAACTTAATCACAAAAGGAAAAATGACTCTGTGGTAAATTAACTTTTAAGTTACCAGCATGTACCTAGTTTGAATCTAAGTCTAAGGCAAAGTTTTTGAGTTTTTGTTGAATTTTAATTAATATGGTGATACTCATATGCCACATCAAATTCCATGTGTATAAACATATGTCACACGTCAGATGCCAGAATATAAAAGTTGACGCCGTTTAGGAAAATTGGACGGGGACGACTAGCGTGGATCTTATTAAACAATTAAAGGATTAAATTAGAACTTTTTAAAGATAAGAGACCAGAATGGACGCTAAGGTAAACTTAAGGGACAAAAAAATGTATTTAGCCATAAATTTAACTCTCAAAGCACTAAGACAAAAGTGAAGAAGAAATAAAGAGAAAGAAGAGAGTGGTGTGTGAGAAAGAAGAGTATCAAATATACATTTTCTAGTGTGAATGAAACGAGAAATGAGCTCTCTATTTATATGATAGAATGTGGTTCACAAATGGAAACAATCCATGGGCTTTTTAATGTTCATAATCGATTATGATATCAAATAATCGATTATGCAGTTCAATATGGAAGATTTTTAAATGGCGTTGTCCTTAATCGATTTTAAACCCTAATAATTGATTATGAGGCGTTAGAAAAGAGATAATAGATTAATTATAATGTGATAATCGATTATCTAGTGTAAACTACACTCATAAAGAATTATTCATGCTAGTAACCAACTATCTACTTTCGTAAAATATTTTTCGGTGATTCAATAAAAAAAGAGGGGATTTTTGATCATTTGAAAGTGTTAATGTGACTTGCTTTAGTAATTCAAGAGCTAATTTGATATCTTTACATACACATATCACTCGACACAAACAATGTGAGCTTTCACACTTTTTCACTCTTTCAGAACTCTAAAGATTCGGGATCCCTTTGCTAGTTTCATCTAGATTCGTCACTTAATCTAAGACTTGAATGTACTTCCATATGATGAGGTTTGATAAGGTTTCTTGATAGATGCCATCATCAAAGATATTTCTTGATTTAGATGATCAGAAATTACAATGAACGCCGCTTGATATTAAGCGTTGTCCTTCAGAGATAGGCTTTGATATCTTGATCTCCAAGCACAATAACTCGATCATCACATCAGATGAGACTTCACCTCATAGTGTTGTCATGATCAAAACCAAATAGGTCAACAAATTTCTATAGTCATTATACATGCAAGCACATAGCTTCATAAGTTGTACATTCATGAGTAACTTGAAGTGTGTCCCACATTTGTTTAATAGTGTTCCAATGTGCAGCACAGAAAAAAATCATCAATACCTAAAGCAGTAACGATGATGGTTTTAGCTTTCAAAATGTATTGTACATTTTCTTTATCCGCTTTGATCCATATATCTCTATGTTTGTTTTCCACAATATCATCAACTTGATGTGTGGAAACAAATGAACCGATTTTAGCAGTGGCCTGGATATCACAGTTCATTCCTTCAATAATTTTTGTCATTTTCTCTTTAAACAATAAGCATACACTTCACCATTGAAGGGTGTGCGTTTGTATAAGGACTCATTTGAAGTTATCCTACCTACTTAAACATTTAGTTTTTAAACAAGAGTAAGACTCTTATACGACTTGTAATCTAAATGACTTCAAGCATAAGATAGGGGGAGTTGAATTGCAATATAAATTTTTTTTTAAAGACTTAAAAAATTAAATCAATTTTTAGATTGATTTTAGAATGAAGACCCATTTAGGTCCCTCATAAAAATTATAGAATTCAAATTGGTCCCTCACAAAAAAAGAAAGGACTCAATTTAATCCTTTATAAAATTTAACTGAACCATATTAGTTCTTATAGTAATATTTTTTTAAATCGATTTTTTCCTACTTTTAAATCGTGAATGGACTGACACGTCAGACTTTTTTTTATTTTTCATTTTTTAAATACTAAATTAATTTTGAATTTTAATTTTATTTTTAAACAATTGTGAATTAATATTAAAAAAAGCCAAAATTATATTTTATAAGGAATTGAACACATGACCTTTAAACAACATCTTAAGTTTTTACCACTATGCCAATGTACATTCAAAACAAATAATTCTCATGATTTCTAACAATATTAAATAATTTTGAATTTAGAATATAAAATATAAAATTTGTATCAATGGACTCTCGAACCTAAGTCCGATAATTGATAATCACTTTCAATTTCTATTGTTAATATTTCTAATGATTGATAATTAACTTAATAATTTAGAATAAACATTTATCTATTTCAAATAACGCACAAATAAATATTTATTAGTTTAAAATAATACACAAATTTAAAATAAAATTAATAAAATATAAATCCTCAATATATTTAACCAAATAAAAATAAATTAAATCATATTTAATTATTTCAAACTAATTACAATTAAATAATAATTAATTACATTAATAGTAATTCAATTAATTGTTAAAATATTTAATTAATTTAAATTAAATATCAATTAATTTTAAAAATTATTTAGATAATTCAAATTAAATAGTGATGGATTAGTTTAATAGTAATTCAATTAAATATTAATTTACTTATTTCTATTGATTACTTATATTTAGGATTTATATTTTATTAATTTTATTTTTAAATGTGTGTATTATTTAAAATTAATAAATATTTATTTGTGTGTTATTTGAAATAAGTGAATATTTATTCTAAATTATTAAGTTAAATATTCATCATTAGAAATATTAACAGTAGAAATTGATTTGTCTAGTTATAAAGTGAATATCATTTAACATGAACATACTTTGGTTCAAGACCCCATTGATATAAATTTTGTAGTTTTATTTTAAATTCAAAATTATTTAATATTATTAAAAATCATGAGAATTATTTGTCATGAATGTATATTGGTATAGTGGTAAAGATTTAAGATGTTGTTCGAAGGTCTTGGGTTTTTAGTTTGATTCCTTATAAGAAACAATTTCTCTTTATTTAGAGGTGATGTACATTGGTATTATTAGAAATCATAAGAATTATTTGTCATGAATGTACATTGGTATAGTGGTAAAAATTTAAGATGTTGTTCTAAGGTCCTGGATTTTTAGTTTGATTCCTTATAAGAAGCAATTTCTCTTTATTTAGAGGTGATGTTCTAAGATTATCAATAAATTAATTTCAAATAAATATTGTTGAATTAGATTTATTTTCCATTAATTTGGTAATAAAAAATGAAATATATAGATGTGCATTTTAGGAGTCCTACGCTACTGTAACAACCAAAAGGAAAAATTAGTTGTCAAAGAAGACACATTCAAACACTAATTCTGCCATTGAAAGTTTTGTCCTAATCCCTATAATGTTGGAAAACCTTTCTTTAAACCCTAATTTTAATTGTACAAACCAAATAGAGGTTATTTGCATTTCTATATAAAATTTAATGTTTTGTCTTTTTCTTAATCAACAAGTTTTCTACCTTCAATATCTAACTTTCCTACAACCAATAAAATCATCTTTTAACATAACTCTATTTTAGCTAAGTGTAAAAGATTTTCTCAAGATAAAAAATTGAAAATGGTGAAATCAATCAATAACTGGGGTGAAGTTGCACCATCACTCATAACATCAAATTATTATAAGAGACCCTCACGTTGTTTAAGGCTAGACACTATTATTGAAGAGGAACCACAAGTGTCTCAAGGGTTGGCAAAGACTGTTTTTGTTTCTTTGCCTTTGTTACTCTCTGGCTTTTTATACATTTTCTTGTATACAGATTGGAAATTTGAAATAATTTTGCCAATAACTATATGTGATATCTTCAAATGGTTTACTTCCATCTTGATCTTGATCTTGATGCAACTTTGATGATGGATTTAAGGGTGTTGCAACAGACTTCGATGCAAGGAATCCTATATTGTTCCTCAGTTCTAACCAATACTTTCTTTGTGGGACAAGAATACTTTATATTTTTAGTGTGCTACCTCAAGACCAAGAAAATACTTTAATTTTGATAATGTTATCTTGAATAAGCTTGATCACCCCTTTTAAGGGTAAAAATTGAGTAATCTGAATTAGATTGAGCATATCCAAACTTTGAAAGTAGAGAATTGAGTTTCTCATAACACTTTCTACTAACTTGCTTCAAACCATATAAGATATTCAACTCACTTTCATACTTCATTTGGTTTGAGACATGTAATTCATTGAGGTACAAGCATGTAAATATCTTCCTCTAGATCTTCATGTAAGAATGTATTGTGCGTATCATGTTGATGAAAATGTCAATTCTTTATGGATTCTATATCAAGCAAAGTTCAGATAGTAGATAATTTTGCCACTGGTGAAAAAGTATAGAAAATAATCCAATTCCTCAATTTGACCATATCCCTTTACAACCAATCTTACTTTGTACCTTTCTACATCAATTTTTTTTGCTTAATATTGTAAACTCATCTACTCCCAATTGGTTTAACATTAGGTGGTAAATCAACCAACTTTCAATTACCATTGTTGGCTAATGCCTCTAATTGAAAATTCATAGCCAATGTTCATCTTAGGAAGCTTTTTCATTAGTTTTAGGCTCAAAATATTTTGTGACAGATATACTAAAGGATTTATGATTAGAAGACAAAGACTCAAAATAATGAAATGAAGAAATCAGATAGAGAGTACATGAAGTTGTTATTTTTGTCGAGCAGTTTGAATTATTGCACACATGATCTTCTAGATGAGTCAGAGCATGCTTATTCCTAATAGGTCCTGGCAAATTTGTGTTTTGTTGAATGATGTCTAGATTAGAATTAAATGTGTGTGTAAGGACATCAGGGATATTGGAAAACTCGGGTTGAGAAACTGATATATCTGAATTGGAAGACGTATGGTAATGCCAGTTTGGTTTAATGGAAGAATATGTTCACGATGGACAACACTTCTAGAAGGAAAATTTTGTTGTTGTTGAGATTCGAAAGAACAATTTCTTCTACACCTTGCTTGTAACCATAGAAAATGTGTTTTCTTCCTCTATGATGAAGTTTAGCTCTGTGAACATGAATAGTTAATGCAAAAGTTAGAGCTCAAACTTTTCAAGCAATCCGGTTCCTCATTATACAAAAGATAGTAAAGTTGCTTAAAAAGAATAGTTATTGCTTGAAAAAAATAGTTATTGCTATGTTTAAAATATGTTAATGTTTCCTTTCAAACATTCATTTTGCTGGGGAGATTCCACATACCTGGTTTGGTGCATAATTTCTTTAGATGAATAAAAATTTAGCAGGACAAATTATGGTCCATTGTCACTTCTTATTATTTTAACAGCTGAATTATGTTCCACTTCTACCATTTTACAAAATTTATAACATTTTTCCTAGTTTCAACTTTGGTTTTCATTATAACAATCCAAGATAGATGAAGTTGCTTAAAAAAGTAATACAAGAATGGGCATAACTTAATTTTCACACATAACTCAAACTGAATTTTAATCAATTGAATGTTCAATCTTAAGTTAATTATTTTTACAATTATAATCCTAGGATATAAAGCTCAAGAAACTGGAGTTATCATAGATATAAACTTATACAACAAATCATTATAAGCAATGTAGAAGAAAAATTACTACAAACAACATAAGACATGTGCTATTATGCAAGAATGTAAAAGAGATAGGGACAAGAAAAATGTAGCCAAATTTATAGTGGCTTATCTCATTCGTTGTCATTAGAGCTTAATCGACTCTTCAATGGTTTCACTGTTGAAATTTGTAGAGTATTCCATTATTTCGTAAAATTAATACAAAAGTATTTCTGGTACAATGGATAATCGACGATGTTGAACACTACAAGCCAATTGCTTTTGCAAAAGCATGTCTAAATTGATATTCTTGTATGTTGTAGCATAACACTAAAATTGTAAAGTTTCCGTTCTACAACGACCTTTACTTTGTCGTACCGGTTCCTTGTCCATGTGTTTGTTCTACCCAATAAATAATTGGAACACTCCCAACTTTGTACTATAGAAATCTTTACACAATTCTACCGAAGTATTCAATGGAGTATAAAGAAAACTCTTCTCTTTGATGGATGTCGATATCTGTATACCATAGACACAACGATATTTTATCCTGATACACACAACATTACTTCACAAAAAACACTAGCTTCCCTAATGTTCCTTGGATCTACTACTCCAACTCAATATTTAGAGTTGAGCACCACAATAATTGTTTCTTAGTTCAAGGTTGAAGATAATGAAGGTTATCTAAAGAATCTCACACTAAACATCTTAGATCTCACAAGATCAACATTCTAGGAAGTTTTTCACAAGGTTGAAATGGGGAGGTGATATGTTTGGGAAAGGAAAAACTGTCATGTATTTTTATCAAGATTTATGAAAATGTGGATTTAATCTCACTTGATCTCTCTCTAAGAAAACAAGCTAAGACGCTAAGACTTTTTGGAAAATTGACAAAATTGATTTATGATATGAATCAAAAAATAATGACTTGAATCAAGGTAGTAAAATAAGAAAATTTCCATTTTGATTTGAATCATGATTTGCACTCATGACAGGATTCAGACAAAATTGTGATTCAAATCATTTTTTTTCCAAAAAGGTGAGTAATCATGATTCGAGTCAAATTGTGATTCAACTCAAGGAGTGGTCGGAAAAATAGCAAGTGTACTATTTTCATCGGTGTAGTTATAATGGGTTTTACCCCAAGTATCGATCACGAGGATTGTGTAGGAAATACAAGTTATTATGCGGAGTCAATTAAACAAAAGATCATAGGAGTATTGTTTTAAAAGACTGAATGAAATAGATTAAAAACACTAAATAGAAACTAAAATTAAAGTCGAGCTTTTGTGTATAAATTTGGAGTAATGCCAAGGTAGGTGTATGATCAGCCTTATAATGACTCTGTAAAAGATTTCTTTAACGAGTTCATATGATGCAACTATTTGTCCTTAAGGGTGTTTTCCTAAGTCCTTAGTGAAAACCTTTTGGTTTGCAATCCTAATGCCTAAGTCCTTAGAAACATAGGTTTGTAAAACAAAGATGCAAGTAATCAAGAACGTTCAAATAACCTTACGGTATCCCTAGTCCTAGGTGATACTACAAGATTTAATTGTTTAAAAACCTTAACAACCGTAGTCCTACAGATTGTTAACCGTAGATCAATCTTGTTTTGCCGACAAAGATAGCATAAAAACATTAAACAATCAAACTACAAAATACGAATACTTAATTAACAAAATACGATGTTCAGAGTCGTTACAATTCAAATCAGGGACACCCCCTGGCATTGGGGGGTTTAGCCTCTCATAATATTCAAGAAACCAGAATTAAAAAGTTTAGACATTACAAAGATTAGGAGAACTCTGATCTTCAATGGCGTCCACCGTTGAATCTCTTCGTCTTCCAAAACCTTGAGGAAGCTATCTTTCTCTTCTCTGGAATTCTATTGTACGATCTTCAAAAGTGTCTTCTTTCTTGCCCTAAAGTGGTTTTTATAATCTATCTTCCATTCAGGTTGAAGCCAAATACCAAAAATACCCTTAATGATCCCCTTTGAGTGAGGAAACACATAAAAATATAATCAGCACGCATCATCAACACGGGCCGTGTTGCTGCACACGGGCGCCCGTGTTGTTCTTCTGCTCCATGGCCAAAAATCATCTTTCCAGGTACCTTTTCACACGGACCGTGTCTGTGCACACGGGTGCCCGTGTAGAACCTCTGTTTTGAATCCAGAATTGCCTTTCCAGCCACTTTTCAACACGGACCGTGTTGCTCCACACGGGGGCCCGTGTTGACCTCTAAATTCAGCTTTTCCAGCTTCTTTTCATCCACTCGTGCGCGCCACAAGTTCCTATTTTTCCCATGCGTTAACCTGGCCACAACACACTCAACCGGCGCATAAAAAGACACTTTTGTACTACTAATAAAACATTAACATGCAACAATTGAAAATACTAAAACTTACTTTAAAACAAATGCAAATGCCACTTAGTGTTACCAAAACCATGAATTCTTGTCGGAAAAAGGTGCGAAAACTTACTAGAAATGGTGACCGATCACAACCCCACACTTATCTCATTGCTTGTCCTCAAGTGATGTATCGAGACGAAGCAAAGGTCACCGGCGAGATTTTTTTCTCCACAACACAATCAGGTTATTCGCAAAATACCTTCACTTAGCAATCGAGTCTATGGCATCCTTCATCAATCTATCCACCGCATTATCACTTCCGAGCACTTTTGCACCTGCAAGCTTTTCACACTCTCACAAAATCTCTTCGGGTTAAAGTGTTTACATTCACAGTACCAAGGCATGCATATTACTTTTAACTTTGAATACATCCTCGAATCACTACACACACAGAATATACACACACTTCATGAGGTCTTCGGGCTGTAACGTGGCTTGGGTTCGGTGGGGTAAACAAGGAACGGGATAACAAAAGGTTTTGGTGCTCGGCATTCATGTTGGGTTCACATTTCTACTTTTAGTGGTTTGAATCATAAGAATGGGGTTAAGACCTTCGACTCTTGTTTTTAGCTTTTTAGAGTCATTCATGTAATCTTTCGGGCAAGTGTTACGGACTTTTCCTTTGTTTTGTTTTTCAAATTTTCTCTTTGGATTTTCACAAGTTCCACATCCATCTTTTTTTTTCCTTTCTCTTTTTTTTTTCACTTGCCCCTTTCTCAATGGTTCACTATCCCACACTTAGATTTTTTCGTGTCTTTCAAGAGGAAAACATTGATGCCGAGCGATAACATGAATGGTGAATATGCCGGTGGTAACATGAATAACAACAATGAACAAAACAAACATTACAGCTCAAAGGGGGTTGACTATGGATATGATGCATACAGGATGGCTAGAAAGGCTCGGGGCTAAAGAAAAACTTGCCTCAGTGTGCGTTTTCGTAGTGTGCTTGTGTTACGAGAACATACGCAAAATCAAAGTGAATAATATCATACCTGACTGAACTCTCATGTGATATTATGAATTTGGCTCTGTAATCTCACCGGGTGGGTTAAGCTTACATGCTTCGAGGTGCTCTTGGTGTCATGCGGTTTCCTTTCAACTGAAACATACCATACTACTCTCTTGGTTCAGTGTTGATGCTTTGCGTCCTACCTTCTCCTCTTGATTGTGTCAACTTCTGTGGTGCCTGCGGAGATCAAGTATGGGGTGTGTTGTTCAACCACTAGCTATTAGTTTGCTCCCCTCCGACTTCTATCAATCACCTGGTAACACCATACAGCACTGCACCATACAAACTTGAAAGAAACATAATTTAAAAACAAAAGAAAAACAAAAATAACACAACCAAACCAAACAAATTAAACTATGAATTCAAAAACACAAAGCAAAGCAATAAAATAAAATAGAACCTCCCCCACACTTGAACGAAACATTGGCCTCAATGTTTTAATCTAAGTGTGACGGAGACTACCTGGTTTACTGAAACGGTGGTGGAGGAGGAGGATCCTGTGGAAAGTGCAACATAAGACGTCGCATCATATCTTGGACATCATCCACCACAGTTCCTTGTCGAAACAACTCAACACCTTGTCTTGTTTGCTCGGTACGGAGAGAACCAATCTCTGCTTGTACCCACCCCCATCAATCTGGAGTCATGGAGGACGACCCAACATTCTGTTGGTCGAACTGCTGAGGAGGCGGGACAGGCTGATCCCTAGCTGGACTGTCATCCTCTATTTCGTCACCTGAAAAATTATGATCATGTGGAGGGCTCTCTTCTAGATATGTACCTGTAGCTACATATAACCAGTTAGCACGATTTGCAATAGAGATACTATTGGGTGCGGGTAGTGCCATAATATGTTGCCCATGAACAGTTAGGGAGTAGTATCCTGGCTGTACCACAATCATTCTTTGATTGACAAGAGTTGTCAAGTCAATCTTCTTACCAGGTATCGAGGGTTCCTCTATCAAGAGCTAACTATAGTTCAAGTGATCAGCCAGTTGAGAGATCATCCCACCTACCGAGATCTCCCCAGAAGAGGCATACCCAACTTGTTTCAGGTGGTTAGCCGCAAAAGCCGCTATATTCACTCATCCTACATCAATCATATTATGTAACAGAAAAAGCTCTCTCTTCGCACATACCCCCGTGCTATCTCCCCGCCCAAATAAAGTAAAGGCCAGGCCTTTCTGGGCATATCTGAAACAAGGATTATGAATCCCCGAGGCCTTGGCCTTACTAGGGTTGTACCCAGCGGCTCCTGTGATGGCCTCCCAAAATTCAGCAGCAGGAAATGTCTCGGGTGGGGCTCCCGGTCCAGCGGAAGGTAGTTTAAGGGCCGCCCCAACCTCTTCCACAGACAATGTATGCTTATTAACAAACATAAAAAATTCCAGATCACCATAATACTCCATTTCGGAGCCATTCCATTTTTGTCGCAATTTAAATTCAACGGTGCTAAAAAATTCAAGAGTTAGGCCTTCATAAGTGGGTGCCTCAAATAGCATAAAAGGCAACATCCCGATGTTGTGAAACATACGGTATACTTCATCTTTTAGGCCTAACTTAACAAGTGTGTCATCACAGATATAGCCGGTTGGGAGTAATTTACGCTGAACTAAAACATCATACCTCGCTTGGTGCTCAGGTTTAGCAAATATAATGCCATGGGCATTCTCCTCCTGATTCCTACTTCGACCGGTTGCGTGACTAGGGGTGCGACGGACTCTCTGCCTTGGTTGGGAGGGTTCCGCGAAATCATCTGTCCTAGTGGGGCGCCGGATTGCTTTTCTTGGAGGCATGATCAAGTCTCTGCAAAAAGATGAAAACAAAACAGAAACACCACCACAATAGAAAAATTCGAAAATTAAAAGTGCACAAAATTAAAATCTAAAACGGTGAAAGTGTAGAGGATGGAGAGTAGAGCAACTTTAATGAAAGCACAAGGGTGTTTAAGTGAGTGGGTGTTGGTGAAAAATTGAGGTTTTTGAAGATGGAGGCTAGGTTTTCATGGAGGAAGAGAGTGAGAAGTGGGAGAGTGAGGTGAATGAGGGAGAAGAAGTGATATAGTGCGGGTGGGGACCACACAATTTGGGGAAAAAATTTTAAAAATCTGTCCCCGCATGCGTCACACGGTCCGTGTGCATGCACACGGGTACCCGTGTTAAACGTCTGGTTTTTGAAATATGGGGGATTGAAAACAACACGGGCCGTGTTCCCCCACACGGGCACCCGTGTTGTTACATCTGTAGCTTCACAATTTTTCTTTTCATTCACACGACACGGTCCGTGTTCCCCCACACAGGCACCCGTGTTGATGCTCCTGTAGGCACCAATAGCGAGTTATCGTAAGGCTTTTTGCCTCTGGTTGCTCCTACCGATCCAAACCTCTGACCACCTACAATGCAATAAGATAGAACAAAATACAGGAACAAAATAAAAGAAATTGCGTTAGAAGAAAACGAGCGTGGGTTGCCTCCCACGAAGCGCTTCGTTTAACGTCGCATGGCTCGACGGTCTACACCTCATCCAGTGAGACGTAAATGATCGATCCCTCCTGCTCCTACTCCAGTATAGTAGGGCTTCAACCTTTGTCCATTCACTTTGAATACATCCCCATTGTTTGGGTTTTTAATTTCTACCGCGCCATGAGGAAATACCGTCTGTACCACAAACGGACCAGACCACCTGGATTTCAATTTTCCAGGAAAGAGTTTAAGCCTGGAGTTGAATAGAAGCACTAACTGGCCTTCCCAAAATACTTTCTCCTTTATTCTCTGATCATGCCATCTTCTGGTCTGCTCTTTATAGACTTTAGCATTCTCATAGGCTTGATCACGGAATTCTTCTAGCTCATGGAGTTAAAGAATCCGTAGCTCACCTGCTTTTCCCAGATCATAATTCAAGTATTTGGTAGCCCAGAATGCTTTTTGCTCAAGTTCAAGAGGAAGATGGCACGCCTTACCATAAACCAGTTGATACGGGGACATATCAATCGGGGTTTTGAATGCTGTTCTGTATGCCCATAGTGCATCTTCAAGTTTCAGAGACCAATCCTTTCTCGAGGCGCTAACAGTCTTTTCGAGAATCTGCTTGATCTGCCTGTTCGACACTTCCACTTGACCACTGGTCTGAGGATGATAAGCAGTTGCAATCTTATGCTTCACATTGTACTTTTTTTAGCATATTCTCCATTAACTTATTTAAGAAATGGGTGCCTTCATCGCTTATGAGTGCTATGGGAACCCCAAATCTTGAGAAAATATTGGTTTTGAGGAAGTTCACTACCACCCTCGCATCATTTGTAGGTAGAGCGACTGCTTCAACCCATTTAGAGACGTAGTCAACAACTACAAGGATGTAATTCTTTCCAAAAGATGGTGGAAAAGGCCCCATGAAATCGATCCCCCACACATCAAACAATTCCACTTCAAGTATACCCTTCTGAGGCATCTGGTTTCTTTTTGAGATATTCCCCGTTCTTTGACACCTGTCACATTCTTTCACAATGCCTTGAGAGTCTTTGAATAGCGTGGGCCAATACAAACCAGATTGTAGGACCTTTGCAGCTGTTCTATCACCACTGAAATGTCCTCCATATTCAGAGTCATGGCATGCCTTTAGCACATCCCTTTGTTCCTCTTCGGGTACACATCTTCTGATCAAACCATCAAGTCCCTTCTTGTATAGGAATGGATCATCCCACAAGTAGAACCTGCAATCATGTAAAAACTTTTTCTTTCGGTTATAGTCAAAATCATCAGGGATAATACCACCTACCAAATAGTTCGCATAGTCGGCGAACCAAGGCACACCAATAACAGCGAGGATATGTTCATCAGCGAACTCGTCCTTTATTGGGCGTGTATCTTCTGTTTCTTCAATAGGTGACATTCGAGACAAGTGATCGGCCACAGTGTTTTCAGACCCTTTCTTGTCACGAATCTCCACATCAAACTCCTGAAGGAGTAAGATCCATCTTAGCAATCTTGGTTTAGAGTCCTGTTTAGCAAAAAGATACTTCAAGGCAGCATGGTCAGTATAAACAATGACTCTAGAACCCAACAGATATTGCCTGAACTTATCAAAGGCATATACAACCGCTAACAACTCCTTCTCTGTAGTTGCATAGTTCATCTGTGCAGGGTTCAGCACATGACTCGTGTAATAAATAACATGTAACAATTTTTCTCTACGCTGTCCTAGAACCGCCCCCACTGCAATATCACTTGCATCACACATGATCTCAAACGGTAGAGACCAATCCGGGGCTACAACAATTGGTGCCGACACTAATTTTTTCTTTATCGTATCAAATGCTACGGCACACTCTTCATTGAAAATAAATGCTTTGTCTTTAACCAATAGCGTAGTTAAAGGTTTTGCTATTTTAGAGAAGTCTCTTATGAATCTACGGTAGAAGCCCGCATGCCCTAAGAAACTTGGAATACCTTTTTCATTCATGGGAGGAGGCAATTTTGCTATGACTTCTATCTTTGCTTGGTCAACTTCTATTCCTTTATGAGAAATTTTGTGACCCAAAACTATACCTTCACGTACCATGAAATGGCACTCCTCCCAGTTGAGGATTAAGTTGGTCTGTTGGCATCTTTCTAAAACAAGAGCAAGGTTAGTTAAACAATTATCAAAAGACTTACCAAAAACCGAGAAGTCATCCATGAATACTTCCATATGCTTCTTAAGCATATCGACAAAAATAGATTGCATGCATCGTTGAAATGTGGCCGGTGCATTACATAACCCGAATGGCATTCTTCTGTAGGCAAAAATACCAAAAGGGCATGTAAAAGCGGTCTTCTCTTGGTCCTCTGGTGCAACAGCTATCTGATTATACCCCGAGTAGCCATCGAGGAAACAATAGTAGTCATGACCCGCTAACCTTTCTAACATCTGATCGATGAAAGGCAACAGGAAGTGATCTTTTCTTGTTGCCAGATTTAGTCTTCGGTAGTCAATACAGACTCTCCACCCTGTAACTATCCTTGTGGGAATCAACTCATTCTTTTCATTCTTAATCACTGTAGTTCCACCTTTCTTTGGTACCACATGAACTGGACTCACCCAAGAACTGTCAGATATTGGATAGATCATCCCTGCGTCCAAAAGTTTTACAACTTCCTTTCTAACCACTTCCTTCATCGCTGGATTGAGTCGTCGTTGTGGTTGGACAACCGGTTTGTGATCATCTTCCATTAGGATTTTGTGCATGCAAATTGTTGGACTTATTCCCTTCAAATCTTCAATGGACCATCCAAGAGCACTCTTATGCTTTTTAAGAACTTTGACAAGCTTATCTTCTTGAAGGAATTCAAGGTGGGAACTTATGATGGCCGGGCACTTACTCTCAGTGTCTAAAAAGACATATTTGAGGTTGTCCGGTAATTGTTTGAGTTCAGCCCCCTTCTTTGGTTCATCTTTACTTTCCTCCACTAACGGTTGCCTTAGCTCCTCCCATCGATTGTGGCGAGAATTTTCAACAAGTGATGTTGTTTCCATCATGGCTAAAACTTCACTATCTTTTTCATCAACTATCTCCTCTTCTTTAAAGATTGATAGACTCAAAACTCTCTCCAAAGGTAACTTTTGTTTTGTCAAAGAATTTTCTTCATTACAAATTTGATCAATTACCTCAATGTGTTGACTTGTTGCAATGTCATCTTTGTACTTCATGGTGTTTCGCACATCAATCTTTAGTTCCTCATCATAGACTTTCAAGGTCATTGCACCTTCCTCTATGTCGATTAAGCATCTTCCGGTCTCTAAAAATGGTCTTCCCAAAATGATTGGTATCTCTTCATCTTCGAGCATTTCTAGAATAACAAAATCTACAGGGAATACGAACTTGTCGATTTTTACCAACACGTCTTCTACCACTCCGTACGGTCTTTTCACCGATTGGTCAGCAAACTGAAGTGTCATTCGTGTATCTTGTACTTTACCTATTCCCAATCTTTTGTAGATGGATAATGGCATAAGACTTACACTTGCTCCCAAATCAATCAGAGCTTTCTTGAAAGACCTATCACCGATGGTGCATGGAATAGTCACTGAACCTCGATCTTTCTTTTTAACCGGAATCTTCATGCCCTGCAAAATAGCACTACAAGTTTCAGTTAGAATAATCGGATCACTCTCGATGGTCCGTTTCTTTGAAATGATATCTTTCATGAATTTCGCATAGGTGGGCATTTGCTCAAGTGCCTCTAAGAAGGGAATGTTCAGCTCAAGTTTCTTGAACGTCTCCAAGAACTTCTCAAAATTCTTCTCATGTTGTTCTTTCTTCCTATTTCTTGTGGGGAAAGGGAGTTTAACCGCCGGTTTAGGTGTAACTACTTTTTCTTTTACCACCCTTTCGTCCCCCTTGACCTCTTGACTTACAACCTCATTCTCTTTAATCTCTACATCCACTTCAATCAACATATCCTCTTCATCAGAATTCTTCTCAGGTTTTTCATTGGATTTATTGCTTCTGGTAGTCATAGCGTTCACATGATTGTTGTCTCTGGGATTTGTAACCGTGGCACTTGGTAGAGCGCCCTGTGGTTGAGTGTTGGTCATTTGTTGTGCAATCTGACTCATTTGAATTTCCAGATTTTTGATTGATGCCCCTGTGTTCCTCAGGCTGCTCCTAGTTTCTTCCTGAAATTGAGAGTTTTGAGCTGCCATTTTTTCAATAGCTATCTCCCATTCTGCCTTCTTCGGTGCCTTTTGTTGGAATTATTGAGGCGCTTGAGATTGGAACTGTTGCGGGTGGTGTTGAAATTGTTGCTGGTAGGGAAGTTGTTGTTGAGGAGGTCTATATTGTGGTGACTGAGCTGGAGATTGAAATTGGGTTGGTCCTTGCTTTTGAAAGTTTCCTTGTTGGTCCTTCCATGCGAAATTAGGATGATTTTTCCAACCTGGATTATATGTATTGGCATATGGATTATTTTGCCTCAACATATGAATTTGTTCCACCTGTTCTTGCGTTGCCACACAATGCATAGAAAAATGCGGTCCACTACATATTTCACAAACAACTGAGGCAACTGGCTCAACTTGTGCTACTTTTTGTTCACCAATATTCATCTTCTTCAATCTTCTTTCTACTTCAGCCGCAATTTGTTCTTCCATTTTAACTACCTGATCAGCAAGCTTCAAATCAATTTTACCTTCCGGTTGGCTCATTGCACGGTCATATAACTCAATGTGCTCATTAGCGGCAATAGCTTCTATGATTCTCTTGATACCAGTGGCTGTTGAAAAATTGGTTGAGCCACCGGCAGCAGTATCGATAAGCTGTTTTGTCTTAACTCGGAGACCATTAACAAAAGTCTGCATTTGCTCGGTCGGGTCCATGTTATGAGTAGGACAAGCAACCAAACACCTCTTGAACCTTTTATATGCATCTCCCAGCGATTCCCCTTCTTTCTGCTTGAAATTTACAATATCATACCTTTTTCGAATGAAGACTGAAGCAGGGAAATACTCATTCAAGAAAGCGGTTTCCATCTGTTGCCATGTTGTGATGCTTCCAGCTGGAAGTGAGTAAAACCATTCTTCCGCATCTTCGGATAAAGTGAATGGGAACATCACAAGTCTCTTGGCTTCTTCAGAATGGCTTTCTATTTTTAATGATGTTGTTGTGGTGAGGAATCTCTGTAAATGCTTATTTGCATCTTCATTGATTCTTCCAGCAAAGGGCTTGCTTTCTAACTGACGGATCGTGGAAGGATGTAGTTGGAAGTGTGCCACGTTAACCGGTTGATTTACTATGGTCATTCTTCCAAGCGGTGCATTGGCCCTTCCATAATCACCTAAGAGTCTCTCTGGAGGAGGTGGATCAGCTGCCATAGTTTCAGGCCCAGAATCTGACTGTTGGGACGGAATAGATAGTACTTCTTCGTCTTCCGATTCTGAAACTACAGGTGATTCTTCTTTCGGTGCCAGTCTTTTCCGCTTAACTTCTCGGAGTCGTGCTCGCAATAATCTTTCGGGTTCTGCGTCAAAAAGAAGTTCAGCTGAGGCCTTACCTCGCATACAAGATTAGACAATTAACAGTTGAGAGTAAACAACAAAACTAAACAATAAATAAAAATTAAAAATTGCAGAGGAAATAAAATTTTAATTGCAGAGCAATACAATTTTAATTGACTAAATAATAACTTATATTTTGGCAATCCCCGGCAACGGCGCCAAAAACTTGATCGGAAACATAGCAAGTGTACTATTTTCACCGGTGTAGTTATAATGGGTTTTACCCCAAGTATCGATCACGAGGATTGCGTAGGAAATACAAGTTATTATGCGGAGTCAATTAAACAAAAGATCATAGGAGTATTGTTTTAAAAGACTGAATGAAATAGATTAAAAACACTAAATAGAAACTGAAATTAAAGTCGAGCTTTTGTGTATAAATTTGGAGTAATGCCAAGGTAGGTGTATGATCAGCCTTATAATGACTCTGTAAAAGATTTCTTTAACGAGTTCATATGATGCAACTATTTGTCCTTAAGGGTGTTTTCCTATGTCCTTAGTGAAAACCTTTTGGTTTGCAATCCTAATGCCTAAGTCCTTAGAAACATAGGTTTGTAAAACAAAGATGCAAGTAATCAAGAACGTTCAAATAACCTTACGGTATCCCTAGTCCTAGGTGATACTACAAGATTTAATTGTTTAAAAACCTTAACAACCGTAGTCCTACAGATTGTTAACCGTAGATCAATCTTGTTTTGCCGACAAAGATAGCATAAAAACATTAAACAATCAAACTGCAAAATACGAATACTTAATTAACGAAATACGATGTTCAGAGTCGTTACAATTCAAATCAGGGACACCCCCTGGCATTGGGGGGTTTAGCCTCTCATAATATTCAAGAAACCAGAATTAAAAAGTTTAGACATTACAAAGATTAGGAGAACTCTGATCTTCAATGGCGTCCACCGTTGAATCTCTTCGTCTTCCAAAACCTTGAGGAAGCTATCTTTCTCTTCTCTAGAATTCTATTGTACGATCTCCAAAAGTGTCTTCTTTCTTGCCCTAAAGTGGTTTTTATAATCTATCTTCCATTCAGGTTGAACCAAATACCAAAAATACCCTTAATGATCCCCTTTGAGTGAGGAAACACATAAAAATATAATCAGCACGCATCATCAACACGGGCCGTGTTGCTGCACACGGGCGCCCGTGTTGTTCTTCTGCTCCATGGCATAAAATCATCTTTCCAGGTACCTTTTCACACGGACCGTGTCTGTGCACACGGGTGCCCGTGTAGAACCTCTGTTTTGAATCCAGAATTGCCTTTCCAGCCACTTTTCAACACGGACCGTGTTGCTCCACACGGGGGCCCGTGTTGACCTCTAAATTCAGCTTTTCCAGCTTATTTTCATCCACTCGTGCGTGCCACAAGTTCCTATTTTTCCCATGCGTTAACCTGGCCACAACACACTCAACCGGCGCATAAAAAGACACTTTTGTACTACTAATAAAACATTAACATGCAACAATTGAAAATACTAAAACTTACTTTAAAACAAATGCAAATGCCACTTAGTGTTACCAAAACCATGAATTCTTGTCGGAAAAAGGTGCGAAAACTTACTAGAAATGGTGACCGATCAAGGAGTGTTATGATTCAAGTAACATATCCTTGATTCGAATCAATGTGATAGGCCCGAAATCAAAACTTCAAATTGATGTTTGATTCTAATCAACCATATTATTGATTTGAGTCAAGCTTCAAAAAACCCTGCTTTAAGTTTTTTAACTTGTAATTCAAGACACACACAAGATGATGACTTTGACCAACTTGATCAAGCCTAAAAAACCACATTGTCGTATATTCAAATCTTATTCAATGAATGAGAGGGTGACTCAAGGTACAATTCTAATAAAAAAAATTACATGAATTACACACAAATTAAAATAATAAAAATAAAATTACAATTGTTCAAAAGTGAATAGAACATCAAAATAAAGATGAGACCAACTGAACAATTTCATGGACGTACATCACAACTGGCTTTTTTATTAACAACAAAGTTAAAAGAGAAAATGAAATGTGAAGATTGCATTATAGTAGGGAAAAAATGACCTAAATTAAAGTGCCATAAAACACTATATAGTAAGGCTCACAGTGAATTAGTGTTTATGCTATAGGTATCTCCATGTTTGTCTTTAAGAATTGAGTGATACAATCCTTCAAACTTCTCAGCAAAACCTATCAAATTCATAGATTATTGATCCTAAATGAAAATTTTAGTATATTAAATTAACATTGTATTTAGAGTTTTGGCACAATTTAGAAACTAAAACTAGGTTGACATGAAAATCAGGTATGTAAGCACCTTTGTATTAAAAAACCACAAGAAAATTTAGCTATATAAATGTGTTTGGCTATTGCAAATTGACTATTTGGCAACTTGACATTGATGAGCATGGTTTCATTAAAAGAATTAAACCAATAACTAGTAGAGCATATGTGATCATTACCTTTTTAATCTATGATCATTAGCTTTTTAATCTATGATCCAAGAGTCAAGAGAATAATACTTGTAAATAAAAGAATGGTGATTAAATTTATTATTCTTAAGTGAGGTACCTCTAAATAAGGAAGAGCCAACTTGATTTGAAGTTGTACAAGACGAACCTTGGCTAAAAGTATAATTCTAAAAAATATTCACAGGCTGGTCAAACTTTTCTTGAGTGGTTGGAGAAGAATCATTTTTCTCATTATTATGATGAATAGAAAATGAATCATCATCATCATCATCATTATCATTATCATTATCATTAGAAATTGAATTGTTTTCCATTGATTCTTTACCAAAATGAAGTGGAAATCCATGTTTCATGTAACAAACCTCAATGGTATGATCACTTCTACCATAATGAGTACACACTTTGGATGTTGATGTATTTGGTTTCTTGAATCATACATCATTTATCAAAGTCTGAGATTCATCAAATGGAGAAAAATTATCGTGCCTCTTATGTTGAAGAACCATGGAAGAGATGTTGTTCATAGTTGGCAAGAGATCCATGAGTAAAATTTGCAATTTGACCACTCCAAAGTTCTCATTCAAACCTTTGAGAAATTTGATAACATACAACAAACTATGATTTCTCTTTTTCTTTCCTTATAGCTTCAAAAGAACATCTAACACACCAATTACAATCAGGAATTGGCATATAGATTTTCAATTCTTCCCAAAGAATTTTTAATTCAAAAAAAACTGTTATAGATTGGAATCTTGCCTAAGAACAATATCACCTTGAGAAAAACATTACTTTAAATCATCCCATACATCAATTGAATTTTCCACAAAAATAATTGACTATTCAATGGATTAAGAGAAAAGTTGATTATCTAAGAATGGATCAACATATTGTATTTTTTCCAAGCACAAATGAAAGGAATAAACTGATCATCTAGAACAAAGATAGGTCCACTAGTGAATTTCAATTTCATCTTGGCACCAAGAGCACGACGAATTGATCGCGCCCATGATTGATATTTAAAGACATTAAGAATGAGAGTAACGTTGACAGAAGAAGGTTCGTCGCTTGGATGAACAAAATAAGGATAACTTTGGTCCAATTGTGGATCAATGGGAGCGACACGGTGAGGCATTGATGGAAGACAACTCAAGGAAGAAGGTAGTGAAAGGTAGATTCAAGGAAGAAGAAGAAGAAGAAGAAGAAGAAGAAAATAGTTGGATTGAAAAGGTTCAAATACCATGTTAGAATATTAAAAACACCATAAAAAGATAGAGAAGTTGCACATTCATTCGTTCAGCTCGATGGAAAAAAACAGTAACATCATGACTTTATACACAAGTCATCTAACAAACTAAAACAACCTACTTACTAAAATTAGTTCATAACCAATTGTAACTGCATTTTAAAATAAGTTGTCACTACTACAAAAGAGGTTGTTTACCTTGATTGTATAGGCGAGGTAACAAAGCGTGTAATGGAAAGTTCTCCTTTTTTTTCCTTGGTTGGTTTTTTCTTCGAGGTGAAATTTAAACAAAAAAATCAATAACTTTTCTCCTCGAATGGAAAATTCCACAAAGGTGAAATCATAAATACAAAACCAGTCTCTAGAACGGATTGCAAAAGGAGAGACTTTTTTTACCAAGGTTGGTTTCTTAATGTAATATTTTCTTTTGTAATTGCTAAAATTATTTTCTTCAATACATGCTTTCCCTAACATCAAACGATTTTAAAAAGCATCCATTTAAGAAAATAATTTTAGAAATTATAGGAGAAAATAAATTAAGGAACCTACCTTAAGACACTTATTTGCTATTGAATCCATTCTAGGGCATGATGTTATACTATATTCAATGCTTTCATTGTCAGTGGTGTTTGAATTTCTGCATTCTGTATTTTGTGTTTTAAGATATGTGGTTGTGGTATTTACGTTCTAATATATTGGTTTGTATGCATTTCATGCAGGTCTATGATGTTTCATGTGGATTGATGAGTTGACAATGTCTTTGCACTACGCCAAAAAGGTCATTTAATAGCACTTTTTTTTGGCATTTAATAGCGCTTTAAAGTGCTATTAAAAGCACTGTCATTGATAGCGCTTCTCATAAAGTGCTATCGTGGCCTATTTTTTCATCTTCAACGCACGTTTGCTGAAAAGGATTTAATACCACTTTTTCAAGAAGCGCTATTATAGGCCAAATCAGTAATAGCACTTTCTTACAAAGCGGTATCATAGGCCCATGCATTTATAAAAAAAATTATATAGTCTTAAAAGGAATTTTTATTTTATTTTTCATTAATCATTAAAAAACACTATATAAGGTATACAATGTTTCACTAAAGACAACCATCCAATGAAACACAAAAGAACAAGAAGATTGTAAAGACATAAAAGAACATAGGATTTGTTCCTTAATATGAGTTCAAGATAGTTGGCTGCAACAAGTGTAAAAAAAAAAAAAGAGGCTAAGATTCAATGTAAACTTGTAAATATCACTTTTCTATATTTAACTTGCTTATCCACTTCTAAATACCACTTTCTTTATCCAATTTACTTATCCACCTCTATAGAACCATCCATGTTAGACCAATCAAAAGAATTTAGCTAAATTATCTTTGGTTCATTTATTCATTTCTCTTTTATTTTTTCATAAAATGTAGAAACCTTAGAGGATATGTTATAATAGCGCCGAAAAAAAAGTGCTATCATAATTCTCTATGTAAACGTTTTAATAGCGCTTTATTATAAAGTGCTATTAAATTAGTGCTATTATAAGTCAATTTTGTAGTAGTGTTGTCATTGTTACTTTATAAATGGACGACAAAGATACGTTGGTAATATAAACAAACACACATCTTTTACCTGGTTGCCGCCCAACCAATGGAAAAGGTATTAAATAAAAAAATTAACTAAAAGGACATTGATTGGAATATAAGTCGGGTTGAACATAACATTTTCCCTGGACTGCTGCCTTAACCGAGGGAATATGTAACACCCTTATTTTAGATTATTAATTATAATTAAATTATTTGAGTGTTTATGTGTGCTTCTTGAATTATTTGATAATTTGAGTTATTATGAAGTATTTTTGTAATTTAATTAATTATAGAAATATATGTGTATTTGAGTGGGGAAGAAAAATAGAATTAATTAATTTAATAGAAATAATTAGATAATTAAGGTACCTTGAGATAATTAGTGGAACAGTGAAATTAAAAAATAAAATAGTTATTTTAGGATTTTAATAGATTAAATAATGAGGTATTAAATTATTTTAATTATTTAGTAATAATTAAAATAACTAGAGTTTTAGAAATAAATCCGACAATTATAGTCAATTATTTAATGGAGATATTTATTTAGTTGGAATTTTATTCAACTAAAAATATAGTGTTACGATATTTACTAAAATATGATTTAGTGAAATAATTTAACTATTGGAATTAATTATTTAATAATAATAATAATAATAATAATAATAATAATAATATTTTATCGTTCAAAATAGAGCGGAGACTCATTTTACTCCTTCACAAAAATTACACAATCTAATTCAGTCTCTCAAAAAAAATAGGACCCAATTTAACCCCTTATAAAAATTAACTGGATCATATCAGTCATTCTGTTAATATTTTTTCAAACAAGTTTTTTTCCTATTTTTAAACCATGACTGACTTGTGAGATATTAATTTTTAACTTTAATTTCATTTTTAAACAGTTCTGAATTAATATTATCAAAGAAAGTCAATTGTTTCTTATAAAAATCGAACTCCGGACTTTTAAACAACATCTTAAGTCTTTACCATTAGTCTAATGTACATTCTTGACAAATAATTTTCAGGATTCATATTAATATTAAATAATTCTGAATTTAAAACAAAAAATATAGAATATGTGTACCAATGAAGTCTCAAAGCAAATTCGTTCAAGTTAAATGATAGTCACTTTACAACTAGAGAAATTATTTTCTACTGTTAATATTTCTAATGATGAATAATTAACTTAATAATTCCGAACAAACATTTACTTATTTCAAATAACACACAAATAAATATTTACTAATTTCAAATAATACACAAATTTAAAAATAAAATTAATAAAATATAAATCCTAAATATAATTAATCAAATATAAATAAATAAACTAATATTTAATTGAATTACTATTAAACTAATTGATCACTATTTAGTTTGAATTAACTAAATAATTTTAAAAATTATTTGATTATTTAATTTAAATTGATTAAATATTTTAACAATTAGTTGAATTAATATTAAATTAATTAATGAATTATTATTTTATTTGAATTGGTTTAAAATAAATAAATATTTATTTGTGTGATATTTAATTTATATCTATTTGATTAAATATATTGAGGACTTACATTTTATTAATTTTATTTTTAAGTTTGTGATTTGAAATTAGTTAATATTTAATTGTGTGTTATTTGAAATAAGTAAATGTTTGTCCTAAATTATTAAGTTAAATATTCATCATTAAAAATATTAACAATAGAAATTGATTTTGTCACGTTGTAAAGTGATTATCATTTAACAAATTAAACTTAGGTTCGAGACTCCATTGCTATAAATTTTATATTTTTTGTTTTAAATTCAGAATTATTTAATATTATTAGAAATTTTGAGAATTATTTGTTATGAATGTATATTGGCCTAGTGGTAAAGACTTAAGATTTTGTTTAAACATCTTGGGTTCGATTCCTTATTAGAAACAATTTTGACTTTTTTGATACTATTAATTCAGAATTGTGTAAAAATGAAATTAAAAAAATTAGTTTGAAAAAAATATTAAAAATATGATCCGATTAAATTTTATAAGGAATTAAATCGAGTTCTTATTTTTGTGAGGGACTATTTTAAATTGTGTAATTTTTGTGAGGGGTCGAAATGAGTCTTCACTCTTAAAAATATATTGACGTAATTACTCAAGGGTATGTTTAGCAATGAGGGTGATAAGATTATTTGAGACTTGAGGGTTGAGAAAATGGCAAATAAAAAGTTTAAAATAATTATAATAATTTTAACAAGTATTTTTATTATAAAATATTTATTTAATACAAGTGTTACTTTTCTTTTAATATAAAAATAAAGTAATTAATGGGATAATAATAATAATATAAGTTCTCCTTATTTTATTTAGAGTCTGTTTGTTAAAAATAGCGGTTGACTGATAAGCTAGTTTATAGTTTATAGCTGATGACTTATGACTGATAGCCTATAGCTTATGGCTAATGGTTGAGACTGATAATTGATAAACTAATTGAAGTGTTTGATAAAATTAGCGGTTCAAATAACTTATAAATGTAGAATGACATAAAAGATATCTAGTACATCATTATTTAATTTGAAATTAAAATAAATTATAAAGGATAAAAATGAGTTTATGTTAAAATAATAAGGATAAAAAAAAAGAAAAATGATAAGCTATAAGCTAAAACGCTAAAATGATGAGCAAGTTTAAAAGATTTTTTGGCAGACCAATCTTAAGCTTGACAAAGCATATCTCGGTCCAACTTACTCTCAATCCTAATAATAATAATAATAATAATAATAATAATAATAATAATAATAATAATAATAATAATAATAATAATAATAATAATAATAATATTAATAATAATAATATTATAGGAATAGGATAATTAGTTCCAAAAGGTGTTATTATTATTATTAGTTCCAAAAGAAGAAGAAATTAGTTCCAAAAGTTAGTAACAAAATCACACTTGGTTATTGGTGCTGGACTTAGTAGGAAAGACCACAATTCGATCTCCCGCAACTGCGTTTAAAAGAGAGTTTGACCCACTTGATGTTAGAGTTGGTCCCGAACCGGACTATACCGGTAGTGATAAAAAAAAAAATCACACTTCAAGAAAAAAGGTGTTATTAAACTCTACATTCTTAGAACATAGGCTGCATTGTGAGACCACACTAACACGGGTTGACCCTTTGTGGTAGTATGTTGGACTAGTAGTTATTATAACATTTAACCATTGATTATTAGGAAAAAAAAGTTTAATTTATTTAGACAAAAATGAAATACATAGCTGTATATTTTAGGGATCCACACTGTTTTAACAAACTAAAGAAAAAATTAGTTGTCAAAGAAGACACATTCAAACTCTAATTCTGTCTTTGAAAGTTTAGTCCTCATCCCTATAATATTGGAATACCTTTCTTTAGACCCTAATTTTAATGGTACAAACCAAATATAGGTTCTTTGCATTCCTATATAAAATATAATGTTTTATCTTCAACATAATCAACAAGTTCTAACTTCAATATCAAACTTTGCTACTACCAATAAAATCATCTTTCAACATAACACACATTTATCTAAGTGCAAAATATTTTTTCTCAAGATACACACATAATTGCAAATGGTGAAATCAATCAACAACTGGGGTGAAGTTGCACCAGCACTCGTAACATCAAGTTATTATAAGAGAAGACCGTCACGTTGTTTAAGGCTAGAAACTATTATTGAAGAGGAACCACAAGTGTCTCAAGGGTTGGCAAAAACTGTTTTTGTTTCTTTGCCTGTGGTACTCTCTGGATTTTTATATATTTTCTTGTATAGAGGATTGGAAATTTGAAATAATTTTGCTGATAACTATATGTGATATCTTAAAATGGTTTACTTCCGTCTTGATCTTGATGCAACTTTGATGATGGATTTAAGGGTGTTGCAGCAGACTTCGATGCAACTTTGATGATGATGGATTTATGATTAGAAGACAAATACTCAAAAGAATGAAATGAAGAAATGGGATAGAGAGTACATGAAGTTGTTAATTTTGTCGAGTAGTTTGAAGTATTGCACACATGATCTTCTAAAAGAGTCGGAGCATGCTTATTCCTGAAATGTCTTGACGAATTTGTGTTTTGCTGAATGATGTTTAGATTAGAATTAGATGTGTTGTAAGGTCAACAAGGATAATGGAAGAGTCGGGTTGAGAAACTGATATATCTTAATTGGGAGACGTATAGTTTAAAGGAAAAATATGTTCATGATGGATAACATTTCTAGACAGGAAAATTTCTTTGTTGTTGAGGTTCAAAAGAAAAATTTCACATATCTGGTTTGATGCATAATTTCTTTAAATGAATAAAAATTTAGCATATGACGAATTATGGTCCATTATCACTTCTTATTATTTTAACAGTTGAATTATGTTCCACTTCTACCATTTTAACAAAATTTATAACATTTTTCTTAGTTTCAACTTTAGTTTTCATTATAACAATCCAAGATAGATGAAGTTGATTAAACAAATAATACCAGAGAGGGCATAACTCAGTTTTCACACATGACTCAAATTGAATTTTAATCAATTGAATGTTCAATATGGAGTTAATTGTTTTTACAATTATAATCCTAGGATATAATGCTCAAGAAATTGGATCTATCACAAATATGAACTTATACAACAAATCACTATAAGTAATGTATAAGAAAAATCACTAGAAACAACATAAGATATGTGATACTATGCAAGAATCTAAAAGAGATAGGGACAAGAAAAATGTACGCCAAATTTATAGTGGTTTATCTCATTCATTCTCACTAGAGCTTAATCAACTCTTCAATAGTTTCACCATTGAAAATTTGTAGGATCTTCCACTATTTCGTAAAATTAATACAAGATTCTGGTATAATGGATAATCAACAATGCTAAATACTACAAGCCAATTTCTTTTGTAAATACATGTCTAAATTGATATTCTCGTCTATTGTAGCAAAACACTAAAACTGCAAAATTTCACAGTCTTCAATTGATATTAATCTAAAAATCTTGCTAGACACAAAAATCCTGCTTCAATTTTCCGTTCTGCAACGACCTTTACTCTGTCGTATCTGTTCCTTGTCCATTTGTTTGTTCTACCCAAGAAATAATTGGAACACTCCCAACTTTGTACTATAGAAATCTTTACATGATTCTACCAAAGTATTCAATGGACTATAAAGAAAACTCTTCTCTTTGATGGATGTCGATCTCTAGATACCATAGACACGACGATTTTTTATCCTGATACACACAACATTACTTCACAAAAAACACTAACTTCCCCAATGTTCTTTGGATCTACCGCTCAAACTCAATATTTAGAGTTGAGCACCACAATAGTAGTTTCTTAGTTCAAGGTTGAAGATGATGAAGGTTAACTAAAGAATCTCACACAACACATCTTAGATCTCACAAGATCAACATTCAAGGAATTTTTTCACAAAGTTGAAACATGGAGGTGATATGTTTGGGAAAGGAAAAACTCTTATGTGTTTTTATCAAGATTTGTGAAAATATGGATTTGATCTCACTTGATCTCTCTCTAAAAAAAAGAAGCCAAGACTTTTTGGAAAATTGACAAAATCGATTTATGATATGAATAAAAAATTAATGACTTGAATCAAGGTAGTAAAATATGAAATTTTCCATTTTGATTTGAATCATGATTTGCACTCATGATTGGATTCAGACAAAAGTGTGATTCGAATCATGTTTTTCTCCAAAAAGGTGAGTAATCATGATTCGAGTCAAATTGTGATTCGACTGAAGGAGTGTTGGGATTCAAGTAACATATCCTTGATCTGAATCAATGTGATAGGTCCGAAATCAAAATTTCTAATTGATGTTTGATTCGAACCATATGCTTGATTTGAGTCATGCTTCAAAAAAACCTGCTTTACATTTTTTAACTTATGATTCAAGACACATAAGATGATGACTTTGACCAACTTGATCAAGCCTAAAAAACACATTGTCATAGATTCGAATCTTATTCAATGAACGAGAGAGGGTGCCTCACTAGTACAAAAATGTTAATTTACACCCGTTTTTTATTAAATTTACACCCATTATTTTTTTTAAAAATCGGGTGTATATCCACCGGGTGAGAAATGTCTAACGAATTTACACCCGTTTAAAAAGAGTGTAAATACTTTCTTAATTACACCCTATTTTAATTAAAATCGAGTGTAAATACGTTCTTAATTACACCCTATTTTAAAAATATCGGGTGTAAATACGTTCTACGTTACACCTTATTTTAACAAAAATCGGGTGTAATTACATTTTTAATTACACCCTGTTTTAACAAAAATCGGGTGTAAATACGTTTTTAATTACACCTAGTTTTAATAAAAATCGGGTGTAGATACGTTCTTAATTACACCCTATTGTAATAAAAATCGGGTATAGATACGTTCTTAATTACACCCTATTTTAATAAAAATTGGGTGTAAATACATGCTAATTTACACCCTATTTTAGTAAAAATTGGGTCTAAATACATGCTAATTTACACCCTATTTTAATAAATATCTGGTGTAAATACATGCTAATTTACACCCTATTTTAATTAAAATCAAGTGTAAATACATACTAATTTACACCATTTTTTTAATGAAAATTGGGTGTGAATACGTTCTTAGTTACACCCTTTTTAAAAATGATTTACACCCTTAATGAACAAATTTACATCCTGTTTTATTATATCATATTTAATAGATGAATTGCAAAAGAAGAATTCAACCATAAATGCTGATACGAGAATAGATAATGCATTCAATATTGACTTTAATATATTAGAAGGGAAAATATATTGATAATAATGTGCCATCTATATAGTGCCATCATGTTTGTTATAAATTGTTTTAACTAACTAACTGTACATAGGACTATAAAGTTGATTGTGTGGCTGGTTCAAAATGGTATTCAAACAGTTTCTGAGACCTTATCGGACCAACCAGTGGACTGGTTCATGATTTACCTGTGACTGCTGGTTTCTTGATTTGGCCCTGTGGTCTCTTAGTTATCTTGTTAAATCATAACCAATTTTTTTGTTAAGGAGAAAACAAAAACACAGCCCTCCCGAGTTTAAAAGCTGTCTACTACTTTGACTAGTTTTCTGCATAGAAAAAACAAACCAAATATATGAGATAAGAAAACAATGATTAACTTTATCAAACTCTCAGATTACTAAGAGAAAAATTCTAAGAGGAATATATAGCCTAAAGACAAAGAAAACTTGAGAAAAAAATAAGCATTTTGTTATATACATTGCATTAAAATTACAAACCACCGGGACAAGTTGTACACAATAGGTTGGTAAAAACTAGAGTACGTGCACATGTTGGAGAGACGGGCGATTTCTCCAATACAATAGGATTGCACCAAAAATAATCAAGAAAACATTATATATATGAAAATAAAGGTAAAAAAGCTCATGTAGATTTACATGATAAAATATCACACATAGAAAACCAAGAATGAAGAGCATGGACATATAACAGATCAGATATGCACATTTTTTAACTTCTTCATATTAGCCAAATGTTCTAAAGTGAGCATACCATGATTCTAATCTGTAATATATAACAAATATAGAATAAGAATAGACTTAAAAAACACGCAAACCTCATAGTCTCTCTGTTGGTGGTATTCTAGAGGTGGTATGTGATAAATTATAGTGTTGCAGGATTCTGCAGAGGAAAATTGGTTTTAGTCACTTTCTGCACTATACTTCTACTGGTAAAAGAACATTGAAAAAACTGCTGATTTTATTGAATTCACCACTCACTGCTATATCTTTCTTAGCATTACAAAGCCTTTATATAGGCTTGAATTAAAACTGGCATAGAAGACAATAAGATGATAATTAAGATGAGGACTCTTTGGTTCTCTCAATCTTAATGATACAATTCTAACATAACTCTAAATAAAGACAATCATTATAATGTGATGGTTACACTTCTTTCATAATGCTTACTAATAGTGATGGTTACAACACATTAATTTTAACACTCCCCCTTAATGTGTTGATCTTTAACTCCCATTGCTTCTCTAAGTTGCTGAAATCTTCCCCTTGGTAGTGCTTTAGTAAAAATGTCTGCAAGATGCTCTTGTGAATTGCAGAACACTAACTGCACATCGCCATCTTCGATCACACTTCGAATGAAGTGGTGTTTTATATTAATATGTCTTGTTCGACTGTGGAAAACAGGATTCTCCGCCATGGCTATTGCTGATTTATTGTCACGGTGCAGCAACAGACTTTCTTCTTGCTTTTCTCCGATATCTTCAAGTATTCTTCTCAACCACAACGATTGTTGTGTAGCCAGACCAGCTGCCAAATATTCTGCTTCAGCTGAAGATTACGCTATAGTGTCTTGTTTCTTCGAACACCAAGAAATTACTCCGGAACCCAGGCTAAACACATAACTAGAAGTGTTTTTCATGTCATCAACACTTCCAGCCCAATCACTGTCACAACAGCCTTTAGCTTCAAGTTTATAATTCTTTTCAAACCTGATTCCATGCTCCATGGATCCCATGACATACCTTAGAACTCTTTTTGCTGCTCCAAGATGTAAATGACTTGGTTTACTCATGAACCTTGAGAGTAAACTAGCAGCAAACATTAAATCGGGTCGTGTAGCTGTTAGATAAAACAAACTTCCAACCAAACTTCTATACATGCTTGCATCTACTAATCTTCCACCATCTTCCTTTTTTAATTTTTCATTCACCACTAAAGGAATATCAACAGGTTTGCAGCCATTCATCCCAAACTTTTTCAAAATATTTTCAGCATATCTCCTTTGACAAATAAAAACTCCATATTCATCTTGGTAAACCTCAATACCAAGAAATTGATGCAGCAAGCCAAGATCACTCATCTCATATTTTTTCATCATTTCTATTTTAAAATTTTCAACCATTTTCTTGTTGTTACCTGTATACACCAAATCATCAACATAAAGGGCAACAAGAAGGATATCATCTTTACCTTGATGCTTCACATACAAGGTATGCTCACTCGGAATTTTTTGAAATCCTTATTGAATGAAGTAGCCGTCAAGTTCACTATACCACGCTCTATGGGCTTGTTTCAACCCATAGAGAGCTTTCTTTAACTTGTAAACTTTTTCTTCTTGGCCTTTAGTCACAAAGCCTTGAGGTTGCTGCACATATACCTCTTCTTTTAAATCTCCATTCAGGAAAGCTGACTTCACATCAAGTTGGTACAGGTTCCACCCTTTCTGAGCTTCTAATTCAATAACTGTTCGTACAGTATCCAATCTTGCAAGTGGGGAAGTGGGGCAAAAGTTTCACTATAGTCAATTCCAGGCTGTTGTGCATAGCATTTTACTACCAATCTAGCCTTGGCTCTTTGAATTGACCCATCTGGATTATGCTTCAATTTTTACACCCACTTTACTCTAATAGCTTCTTTGTCATTTGGCTTTTCAACTAGCTACCATGTTTTGTTTTTCTCAATGGCATTTATCTCTTCTTGCATCGCATTCCTCCAAACATCTTCTTTGATTGCTTCGTCAAAAGTTTCTGGTTCCACAATACAATAGTTGCATCTTGCATAAATATCACTCAAATCCTTCAATTATATTGGAGTTGAGCTGGGAGATGATGAACTTGAATTTGATGAACATGGAGAGGATGCGGAACTTGGTGTACATGGGGCTGGTTGCTCATTCTCAGATGCTGAATTTTGTTGTTGTAATATGATTGCAGGGATTGTTTTCTCCTTTATTTTGTCTTCTTCCCAATTCCAAGAAGCGTTCTCATCAAATACAACATCCCGGCTAATGATCACCTTGTTTGTCTTCAAGTTGTAAAGTCTATAGCCTTTTGACATGGAACTATAGCCAATAAAGACACATCTTTCACTTGTTTCTTCCAACTTTGTCCTCTTTTGTTTAGGAATTTGAGCATAGCAAACACATCCAAAAATTTTAAGATGGTTCACCGACGCTGTTCTTCCACTCCAGGCTTCAAATGTAGTCTTTTTCCATAGGGCCTTTCTTGGACACCTGTTCATCAAATACACAGTAGTGTTAACGGCCTCGGGCCAAAAGGTTTTTAGGCAAGCCTTTCTCAAGTAGCATAGATTTCGTCATCTCCATCACAGTTTGGTTCTTTCTTTCAGATACACCATTTTGTTGAGGTGTATATCCAACAGTGAGCTGTCGTTCAAGACCTTCTTCTTCACAAAATTTGTGAAATTCATTTGAGGTGTACTCCTTTCCTCGATCACTTCTCAGCATCTTTATAAATCTGCCACTTTGTTTTTCAACTAATGCTTTAAATTTCTTAAAGATTACAAACGCTTCAGATTTTTGTCTCATGAAATATACCCAAGTCATGCGGGTAAAGTCGTCAATAAACAAGATAAAGTACCTATTTTTGCCATGAGACAAAGTATTCATAGGGCCACACACATCCGTGTGTACAAGTTCCAACACTTGTTTGGCTCTCCATGCACCTTCCTTTGGAAATGGTTGTCGATGGTGTTTGCCAAGAACACATCCTTCACACACACACCAGATTTTTCTTTGATTCTTGGCAGCCCATACACCATCTTCTTTTGATAGAGTAACTTGAGGCTTTCGTAATTCAAATGTCCAAGTCTCTGGTGCCATAAACACGAGTCATTCTCTTCTCTGGCCATCATGCTTACATTTTTCTCATAGTTGAAAGATAGTGGAAAGCTCCTGTTGCTAGTCATCTTCACAACGACAACACTTCTTCATTCTGAGTCAAAAATTTTGCACTCTCTATTCTCAAAGTTTAGAGAATAGCCATTCTCCAGAAGTTGTCCAATGCTAAGCAAATTTTCGTCTAATTCTGGCACATAAAGCGTGTCATGTATGACTTTGCTTCCTTGCTTCGTGGTGACTCCAATGCTTCCTTTCCCTTTCACTTCGACATGTTCTCCATTGCCCAATTTAACTTTTGAGCCAAATGAAGAATCAATGTTTATAAATTCTTCCTTCTGTCCGGTCATATGGTTGCTACAGCCGCTGTCCAAATACCAAACATTTTTACCTTCTTCATGCAATGCTTTTTGACAAGCAAAAAACAAATTTCCTTCATCAGATTCTCCTTCTGCGTACGAAGCGTGTTGCTGATTTGCAAGACGACAATCCTTTTGAAGGTGCCTGAATCTCTTGCAATTGTGACATTACGGTTTGCCTTTGTTCCAACAGTCCTTCTCTCATGAGTGCCGCTGTTACAAATTTTGCACCATTTGTTTGATGCTTCATTCCATCTTCCGCCATTTGCACCTCTTCCATATCTGCCACGTGAGTTTCGACCTCTGCCTCTGCCTCTTCCAAATCTGCCACCTCTAGAAGACTCACCTCTAGTTTGTATTTGGGGCTTATTTTCACCATTGTTGGGCTGGATGCTGAGTTTAGAATGAAAAGCGCTCTCAATTGATTTTTCAGAATGTCGTAACATCCTTTGCTCGTAGGATCTCAAAGACCCCATCAACCCTTGAACAGTCAAGGTTGATAGATCCCTAGTTTCTTCTATCACACCCACCATTGGGTCAAATCTTGTTGTCAAACTGATCAGAATTTTGTCAACAATTCTACGATCTTCTATCGTATCACCATGCGACTTCATCTGATTCACCAACTCGGAGATTCTGTTGAAGTATTCGTTCAGGCTTTCGTTCTCCTTCATCCTTTCATTTTCATAATCTCTCTTAAGAGATTAAAGCTTCATAGTTCGCACCTTTGAGTCTCCTTCGAACTCTTGTTGTAGGATACTCCAGGCTTCTTTCGATGATTTAGCTCTCATAATCCTTGGGAAGATGGATAGAGAGACTCGTCTTTGAATCATCCCAAGAACTCCAGCATCTGTGATCTTCTTCTTCTTCAACTCTTCAAGTCGTTGGCTTGATTCTTCAGCTTTTTCTTTTGATTTTTCAGCCTCCGTTGGTGCCGGTTCTTCATATCCGTTTTTGACATACTCTAGAACATCCAAAGATGTGAATAGAGTCTCCATTTTAACAGCCCAAAAATCATAGTTCTCTCCTTCAAATAGAGGAACTTTGACATTGCTGTAAGTTGCGGAAGGGTTGTTTGTAAACGCCATAACTTTTGTTGTTTTTGCTGCAGCTGCAAGGATCTGTAGCTCTGATACCACTCTGTTGGTGGTATTGTAGAGGTGGTATGTGATAAATTATAGTGTTGCAAGATTCTGCAGAGGAAAACTGGTTTTAGTCACTTTCTGCACTATACTTCTACTGGTAGAAGAACATTGAAAAAACTATTGATTTTATTGAATTCACCACTCACTGTTATATCTTTCTTAGCATTACAAAGCCTTTATATAGGCTTGAACCAAAACTGACATAGAAGACAATAAGATGATAATTAAGATGAGGACTCTTTGGTTCTCTCAATCTTAATGATACAATTCTAACATAACTCTAAATAAAGACTATCATTATAATGTGATGATTACACTTCTTTCATAATGCTTACTAATAGTGGTGGTTACAACACATTAATTTTAACACTCTCACACGGTATGTGGGACTGAGCATAGCACAATGTAGAGCACAACCACAGGCTACACACTCACTTGCATTCAGCTTTCGGCTAGGTTCTCTTTTGAATAGAGAAGTTAATAATGTACTTACTACTGGAATCCATCAAAACTCCATAAGCAAAACTTTAGTTGGTTAAAATAACACTTTTCAAAGCTAGCTGGTGGTTCTTGCTTCATGTATGAAAAAGCCACATTTATTGAAATAATTAGATAATTAAGGTATCTTGAGATTATTAATGGATGAGTGAAATTAAAAAATAAAATAATTATTTCAGGGTTTTAATTGATTAAATAATAAGGTAATAAATTATTTTAATTATTTAGTAATAATTAAAATAATTAGAGTTTTAGAAATAAATCTGACAGTTAAAGTCAATTATTTAATGGAGATATTTATTTAGTTGGAATTTTATTCAACTAAAAATAATGTGTTACAATATTTACTAAAATATGATTTAGTGAAATAACTTAATTATTGGAAATAATTATTTAATTATAATAATAATATTTTATCATTAAAAATAGAGTGAGGACTCATTTTGGGTTGTCACAAAAATTACACAATTTAAATTAGTCTCTCACAAAAAAGACCCAATTTAACCCCTTATAAAAATTAACTGGACCATATCAGTCCTTCTGTTAATATTTTTTTCAAACTAGTTTTTTTTCTACTTTTAAACCGTGACTGGACTGCCACGTTGGATATTGATTTTTAATTTTAATTTCATTTTTAAACAATTCTGAATTAATAATATAAAAAAAATCAAAATTATTTCTTATAAAAATCGAACTCTGGACCTTTAAACAAAATTTTAAGTCTTTACCACTAGTCCAAAGTACATTCTTGACAAATAATTTTCAGGATTTATACTAATATTAAATAATTTGGAATTTAAAACAAAAAATACAAAATTTGTACCAATGGAGTCTCAAAGTAAGTTCGTTCAGGTTAATGATAGTCACTTTACAACTAGAGAAATCATTTTCTCTTGTTAATATTCCTAATGATGAATAATTAACTTAATAATTCGGAACAAACATTTACTTATTTCAAATAACACACAAATAAATATTTACTAATTTCAAATAATACACAAATTTAAAAATAAAATTAAAAATATATAAATTTTAAATATAATTAATCAAATAAAAAATATATAAACTAATATTTAGATGAAATACTATTAAACTAATTGATCACTATTTAATTTGAATTAACTAAATAATTTTAAAAAATAATTAATTATTTAATTTAAATTGATTAAATATTTTAACAATTTGTTGAATTACTATTAAATTAATTAATTGTTATTTAATTTGAATTGGAAAAATAAATAAATATTTATTTGTGTGATATTTAATTTCAATTAAATATTATTTAATTTATTTCTATTTGATTAAATATATTGTGGATTTACATTTTATTAATTTTATTTTTAAGTTTGTGATTTGAAATTAGTTAATATTTATTTGTGTGTTATTTGAAATAAGTAATTTTTGTTCTAAATTATTAATTTAAATATTCATCATTAGAAATATTAATAATAGAAATTGATTTTGTCACGTTGTAAAGTGATTATCATTTAACGGACTTAGGTTAGAGACCCCGTTGATACAAATTTTATATATATTTTTGTTTTAAATTCATAATTATTTAATATGATTAGAAATCATGAGAATTATTTGTCATGAATATATATTGGCCTAGTGGTAAAGACTTAAGATTTTGTTTAAACATCTTGAATTTGATTTCTTATCAGAAACAGTTTTGACTTTTAAAATGATTAAATAGAGATCAAAATGGATCTTCACTCTTAAAAATATATTAACGTTATTACTTAAGGGTGTGTTTAGCAATGAGGTTGAAAAAATTATTTGAGACTTAAGGGTTGAGCAAATGGAAAATAAAAAGTTAAAAAAATAATTATAATAATGGCAAATAAAAAAGTTAAAAATAATTATTTAAATATAATCAGGTGTGACAATAATTTAAGAATATGAAAATAAGCTTATGACAAACTATAGAGCAAGTTTAAATTTATGGGTCTTTGGCAGATCAAACGTAGGCTTGACAAAACATATCTCAGTCCAACCTATTCTCAAATCTAATAATAATAATAATAATAATAATAATAATAATAATAATAATAATAATAATAACAATAATAATAATAATAATAATAATAATAATAATAAGAGGAGAAATATTCTTATTCCAATAGTAAATTTAAAAGAATTACTTCAAATCTTAACCCTGGATCTTCATTAATCTAACGATTTTAATAGATTTTTTATATAAAAAAATATTTTCAAAAATAATTAAATTAAATGATGAATTAAATTCGTTAGATTAATGAAAATCGAAGGTTAAGATTTGGAATAAAAATATCTCACCTCTAATAATAATATAGGAATAGAATAATTAGTTTCAAAAGGTGTTATTATTATTAGTTCCAAAAGAAAGAAAGAAAATGAGTTCCAAAAGCTAGTAACAAAATCACACTTCAAGAAAAAAGGTGTTAATGAATTCTACACTCTTAGAACATAGGCTGCATTTTGAGACCATACTAAAACGGGTTGACCCTTTGTGGTAGTATGTTGGACTAGTAGTTATCATAACATTTAACCATTGATTATTAGGAAAAAAAAGTTTAATTTATTTAGGCAAAAATGAAATACATAGCTGTATATTTTAGGGATCCACACTGTTTTAACAACCTAAAGAAAAAATTAGCTGTCAAAGAAGACACATTCAAACTCTAATTCTATCTTTGAAAGTTTAGTCCTCATCCCTATAATCTTGGAACACCTTTCTTTAGACCCTAATTTTCTTGGTACAAACCAAATATAGGTTCTTTGCACCCTTATATAAAATATAACGTTGTCTTCAACATAATCAAGAAGTTCTAACTTAATATCCAACTTTCCTACTACCAATAAAATCATCTTTCAACATAACACAATTTTATCTAAGTGCAAAAGATTTTTTTCTCAAGATATACACACAATCGCAAATGGTGAAATCAATCAACAACTGGGGTGAAGTTGCACCAGCACTCGTAACATCAAGTTATTATAAGAGAAGACCGTCTCGTTGTTTAAGGCTAGAAACTATTATTGAAGAGGAACCACAAGTGTCTCAAGGATTGGCAAAGACATATTTTGTTTCATTGCCGGTGGTACTCTCTGGCTTTTTGTATATTTTCTTGTATAGAGGATTGGAAATATGAAATAATTTTGCCATAATTATAGGTGATATTATTATTTATAATAGTGAAAATATATCTAATCCTCCGAAATTGTTGTTAAACGTGATTGTGTAAGATGAAATTGTACCAAAGTTTTGAGAAGAAAATAACACATGTTTGTCGTTTGAATGATGTTGTCATTGCTGTATATTTGCTTCATATCCTTAATGTTTATTTATTACGACGTCCATCTTCATAGGTAAAGATTTAATTGACCAAAATACAAGAACTTATTTTTTTAAAAAAGTAGTTAAATGAAGTTTATCAATCTACTATTTCTTTTCTTTCTAAAGTTATTCATTAATTACTCAATAGCACTCAGGTGAGATGGCAGAGGTCTCTTCCAGTTTAATTAGAAGTTCTAGTTGGGCATGCAGCAATATTAAATATCTTGAGGGAGAGTTTGGTCGTCTATATGGTCTTACACGACTCAAAGGATTAGTCTATATAATAGCATTTCTGGATTTTCAAGATATCATTTCCTAGTCAAAATGATGTTAATGTCTTCCACATCTTTTAGTATCACTGAAGTACCTGAAAAAAACTAAATCATTCATGGATTTCCAAATCGACAAAATCATAGTATGCCAAATCATCCTCAACCCCTCTCTAGTTATATATCTTCCACTCAGAGGAGTAAACATCTAGAAAAGGATCAAGAGTTCTTCCACCCATGTGAAACAAGTTTACATAAGACAAAAAAACTATGTGATTATACATATCAAGGAATAAGGAACATTCTTTCTGAGCTAGTATTGTAGGAGCGCCCGAAAGACATTAGGTTTATAGTTCTGATACCACTTGTTGGTGATATCAGAGAAGTCGGAAGCAACAACGAGTGTTCAATGCTCAAGGACCACAAGAGAGGGAGTTGCCACATCTTCACTTAAAAAAACCTTAAGACATTAGGTGTATGGGTCATTTATCTTATAAATTCAACATTTTACTCATTTATAACCAATGTGGAAATTAACGACTCACATTTACACCCCACAACCTCCTCCACAAGTGTGAGTCTTCCATATCCTATAATATGATTCAACATAGAATCTAGCTCCTACTTCCCAACCAAGTTGAATCAGGCTCTGATACCACTTGTTGGGGAATATGGGGAAGTTAAGAACACCAACGAGAACAAAGCTCTAGGACCACAAGAGAGGGAGACGACGCCATATCTCCATTCAAAATCTTATGCATTAGGTATATGGGTTATCTCTCTCTTATAAATCCAACATTCAACCCATTCATAGTTGATGTGAGACTTAATCACTCACACTTGACCCAACAAGTACATGTACTATGATAGTATAAAGCAAATGGGGGACATCATGGCCTTGTTGAAGCTGTGAGAAGGGAAGGGAATAGGCCCGACCGGCTTATAGGAGTCTATAGCCTGACCTATTTAAGTCTGGTCTAGCCTGACCTATTTAGTAAAATGGCTAGGCTTAGACTTTTATGAAAACCTATTTAATTAAATAGGTCATGCTTATGCTATTAAAAAAACTATAAAGCCTTATATGATAACTTACACATGCATATTTATTAGAAAATAGGCTAAATAGTATATAAACTGTCTTGTTGTCTGTGTAAAAAAACTTGTATAATTGACTATTTGAAAGGTTTAATGTGAAACAAAATTTTACATAAAGTTTCAGAGCATGCCAAGCTTTTAAAAAGGCAATGTCATGCCTAAAGAAAATTCTATAACACGAAATAGATCAGTCTTAAGCCTTAAAAGTTTAATGTAGTTCAGGATTAGGCTTTCTAAGGTATGACTTGTCCTAGACTCTTCCCATTTCTAAAGCCTATAATCGCCAAGGAAGACTTCATATCATCAAGAGGCTTCCCTTTGCCTTCAAGAAAGGTTATCAAGTTATTCGTCGTGATAACCAACTCATAAAGAGTGACATGAATGTCCTCATCTTCTCTAAGAATTGACATTTTGTCCACCTCCTTCTAAATATTGAGCAACTCCTCCTAAAGCCTAAGTTGCTCAGTGATAAGTGGTTTTCCCATCGTCTTTTCTAGTTGTTTTACTTTAGTATTTTATTGTTTTCTATTTTTTTCCCTTCATTTATCATGCTTTATATTTTGGTTTTGTGTTTATGTTGTTTTTAGGCCCTAATGAGCGTTCTGGACAAGAAAAGAATCAAAACAAGCAAAATCCGGAGAAATATGAAACATCGTTTTTGGGCCCTAAAATTATTTCGAGCGTCACTTGAGATTCGTAACTCTGTTAGAGGCCCTGTTCAAAGCGTTGGAAAGCTAACGCGGATTACTACCCCATGGTGATGTTTTGGCCATAATCCAGGGGCCTGCTACAGCCACTCGTAGCAGCTACTATGGGCCGTAGCAGGCAGGCGTGTTTTGGTTCACTTATTTCCTTTTTCGGTTCGATTTTTTGCTTATTTAGGTTCCACCACCTTCCAATTTGGTTTTATTATGTTTTTAAAGGGCATTGAAAATGAATCATTTGTGCAATGTTTAAATTAGCTATAAAGCTCATAGTTAGTTGTGATTTTAGGATCCAGTTTTATTTCAATTTTCTTTTCACGCTTTATTGTATCACTATGTAAAAGTCTCCATTGGAGTACTAGATCAATTTTAATTCATGTTTTTTCTTATCAATCAGAATCTATTTATTTTATTTTTCGCAAATGCTTTTTATCGCTTACTATGTTTTCAATTATGAATTCTACTTTGTGTATGTTATTTCTCACAATGAGTGAGTAGTCCATTAGGGAGTAAGGGTCATGATACTTATCTCATGATTATTTAATGATCCATCAATAATCGTTTATGAGAATTTTATGCATAATTTACTTTAATATCTGAGTTCTTAATTTCAACCCTTGTACGAAAGTAAAGAGTTTTCAGGTATTGATCGTAATTTGAAAGGATATGCATTGGTACCCGCGAGCAATTTTTTAAACAGTCGAGTCCAATACAGTGAAAGCGCTTGGACGAGATTGAGAGTAAGAATCATGACCCTAGTTCCTGTTTGTTTCATCATATTTTAAGTGATTTTTAATTAAGCTATTTGTCTAAAAGTGTTATTTATTTAAGTTATTTTCACTTAAGCATATTTTCACTTAAGTTGCTCCTAAAACACCAAATTTCAATTTCTCTAGATATACAACTATATAACACAGTTCAGTATTCCACTATTGGTCTTTGTGGTTCAATAATCTTTTACTACTTCACATAGTCGTACACTTGCGGCGTGTCAAGTTTTTGGCATCGTTGCTAGGGACCAATCTACACTTGATATTGAATTTTTGTCTGATCATCATAGAGACTAGAGTTTTATTTTCTTTCTTAAGTTCTTCTGCTATTTTTGCATGCGAAGAACGCATTATGTTGACAATTTAGTCGAAACCGTTGACGAGATTGAGCGCTTCTTACGAGAAAGCCGCCGAACTCAATGACAGCTCACAATGGATGCACCTGTTGATACAAAGCCTTTAAAAGATTGTGTGATTCCTACAGAAGAGGAACCACAGTGCATTATCGTGCACCCGCCTATTGGGGCAATTAATTTCGAGCTTAAACCTTCATTGATATGTATGGTCCAACAAGACCAATTTTCAGAGTTACCTTCGGAGAACCCAAACATACACTTGTCAATTTTTGTTGATAACTGTGGAATTGTTAAGGAAAATGGTGTCGACCAGAATGTTATTTGCCTAAGACTATTTTCCTTCTCTCTTAGAGGCCGAGCACGGGCTTGGCTCCAATCCTTCCCCGCTAATTCCATCACTTTTTGGGCCCAATTGAAAGTTGCTTTTCTCGCGCGATACTTTTCACCGAGTAAGACGGACCAAATTAAGAACGGGATAAATAATTTTAGGCAAGAAGAGGGGATCTTTGTTTGATGCATGGGAGCGTTTTAAGGACTTGTTAAGGCTTTGCCCTTTTCATGGGCTTGAAAAAAGGATGATAATCCACACCTTTTATAACGGTCTCCTTTATTCCACAAGGATGACCCTCGATGCAGCTTTTGGCAGAGCCCTTATGAATAATCCACAAGATGTGGCCTATAAACTTATAGATGACATGGCCAAGAACCATCATTTTTGGGGAAGCGTGTGACAAGTAGTCGCTAATACCACCCCTAAAACTAGAGGGTTCTATGAAGTAAGTCAATTTGATCACATGAATTCTAAAGCCAATGCTCTTTATAAAAAGATTGAAAATTTGGGCATCACCCCTCTTGCACCCACTCCACCTACCCCTGTAGCTTATGTTGCCCTTGCGAATTTCAACTGTGAGATTTACGGCACAAACGGGCATACGGCTAATGATTGTCAAATGATCCTTATCGGAGGGTCTATTCAAGACAATGTGAACTTTGTGAACAATAACCAACAAAATAATTAATACTCGGATACCTACAACCCCGAGTGGCGTGACTGTCATACCCCAAAATTTGCCCGATCAAATCTGCGTCTTTTAAATCATCAAGAGTTAGAATTAAGAGCCATGGGGTTTGACATTCCTATTGTCAAACCCACGCTCTCATAAAATATCCTGAATTAAAATGGTTAGAAGATGTGCGGGCCCAGTCATTTGGCCCATATATTCTACTTTTGAGGTTTTGATCCATTAGCAATTATTCTTATGGTTTAATTTTAATACTTGGTTTAACCGTTTTTACTACTATCATTGATTATTATGAGATTTAATATTAGTTACTAATATTATGTTTAGAATTATTTAATGTTAATCTCACTATTTATCATATATGCATTGTATTATTATTAATCCAATTATTAGTGTTAACATTTAACATTATTATTTATTGTTATTATTAATACTATTAATTTAGTTAATTGGTTTATTGGTAATAAAGTTAGTGGATCATTTAAATTGGGCAAATGGACTGTCATACCCCAAAATTTGCCCACGCTTTTCAAAAAAATTTCAAAGTTATTTCAAAATTGAATTTTTATAAAATCTTGGATTCATTTACATTGACATCCTGGATTTTATAAATATTCGATTTAAAGTCTATTTTAAAATATAATAATTTACTCTTAAATTATTTATATTTTAATAAATAGCAAAATGTTGGCCGATGCTTCATGCACTTTCAATTGGCTTTTTATTTCAAATAAATAATATAGCACAATTGGTAAGGAAGTAAGTTTGCAAGTATAAGTTCTCGGGTTCGAATCCCACTTCTAACACATTTTCTTTTTATTTGTTTCTAACTATAGATTTAATTTAATTTTTCATTGATATTAAAATAATAAAATCACAAAAAAAAAAAAAATTTTCTTTTTAATCATTTAATTTTAATTCTCGTTTTTTAATATTCATTTTTTTTACTTATATTTAAAATAAATAAAAAAAAACCTTTTTTTAATATTTAAATATTATTTTCGTAATTATTATTTATTAAAAAAATAAAAAAAATATTTTTTTCTTTATTCATATTTTATTCACAAAAAATCCTAAAAAATCATAAAATATTTTAAAAAATCCAAATCTCTTTTTATTTATTTTATTTTTACTCAGAGTATATTTTTGTTTTTTCTATCACTTTCTTTTATTTTTTTATTTAGTGTTAATATTATTATTACTACTATTATAATTATTAAAAACAAAACAATTGTGTTATTATTCTAGACCTAAAGATATCACGATAAAAGGACAACAGCTTCAAAGAAGAGGGGACCCGATTTTTCTAATGAGTATCACGTACAAACTTTCGAAAACCTTCACCTCTAATTTCATCACTAACCTCCATCACAAATTCAAAACCTCACCATTACAACAACCTGTGAAATGCAAAGCAACATAATTTCTGTAAAATTCTAACAGATCGAAAAATTGTTTTGTGGTTGTCTTTGTAGGAAAAGGAATAAAAACTGAAGAAGAAAGAAGAAAAACCAGATCGAAAGAAAATAGATTCAGAAGCAATCATAAGAAATTATTTACAATACACCTAATCTTATCTCTGCTTCTCACTAGCCATTAAAAGATTGATTATGTTATTGCCTTTGTTTACAGGGAAAAGGAAGAAGAACAGTAAGTTGCGATCACCACCGGATCCGGCCGCTCGATCCACCGCGCCGTCACCACTACAATCAACACGGGGCTGCAAACACCGAATCGGACCACTCATCACAGCTGCAGCCGCTGCCTCCTTCGCGAGCGAAACACACACAGTCGGTGCTCCCTCAGCCACTGTCAAGTCGCGACAGTGCCCCCACAACATCGTCGATCAGGCACAACACCGGCGATCTCCTCTGGATCCTGCGAACGACTCCCTTCCGACTAGATCCAGCCACCACCGAGTTCATTCACTCACGCTTCGATCCGGTAACCTCGATCTATTTGATTCACATATGCCTTCATCTGTTTGTTTGATTGTTTATGGCTTTATAAAAAAAAAGTTTGAGTTCATGTAAAGAAAGAGAGAGAGGATCGAGTCTTTTGCTGGAGGAAGAAGAAAGGTCAAAGTTTTTGCTATTTAATTATTTTTACTCGTTTAATCAATTAATTTATTTTAAAAAAATATAAATAAATATAAAAAGAAACTAATTAGAGATTAAAGGGGGGAGTACGGTTGACTCATGACTTTCTCCCCCATTTTTGTCTATTCTCATATTTCAATTTATATATTATTACTAACATTTTTTTGTTTTTGATTTTGAGGAGCCACTTTGAACTATTGGACTATTACAGACATTTGCAACTTAATTAGTATTTTTTGTATATATTATTGTTTTTATTTCTGTTTTAATTTTCGCTTGGGTTGTAATAATTAATTTAGTTTTATTCCTATCGGTTAAGTTTGTAACCCCTTCCCGAAGCCCTGTAATAGTTAGGACTCTATTTTTCTGCTCTTTATTTTCCTGCAATATTTATCTGCGTGTGATAGTAAAGTAGGGCGTGAAAGACATAAAAATTAATCGTAGATCACTAACTAAGATTAAATATTCGAATCCAACACACATGCATGGTGCACACACTCACCCTTAGGGTACGCCCCTCTCTGGTTGCCTTCGAATATAAGGTCGCGTCCCTCAAAATATAGAGGTACCCATTAGCAAAGGTCCCTCGATATAAAAATCGTCACTAAGTCCCTCGATGACCCTCGATTGTCGCCTACGAAAAAGTGACGATCGTCCCTTCGAAATTGCTAAAGGTACCTCTACTTGTTGCCTTCAACGACCTCGGTGACCCTTTGATTGTCCCGCACATCCAATATAAACAAGGATTTCCTACTTCTATATAGTATGGATAATCCTAGGAACTTTAAAAGGTATAGAAAAAGACCAACTATTTAGGGTAGTGCTCTTAATATGCCTAGCTCAATTAAAAAACATCTTTTCAATACTATTTCAAAAACTAAGGCTACGCATTTACGCTAAAGTCCTTATGCCTCTTTTCAACTCAAAACAAACAAACAAACATGAGCTAAGCAAATTAAGAGCCCGTAGATAACTACGGATGAAAAGGGTGCTTACACCTTCCCTTTTCATAACTTACCCCCCGAGTCCGTTTTCTCTTTAAAAGGTCTTTTTCTGTACTTTTTACCTTTCCTAAAATTGGACAAAATAAAAGTCGGTGGCGACTCATGCTCACCGCAACATTGTTGCATATTAAAAATAAAAGTCAGTTCACCGAGTTAAAGAACTGGGGACTCTGCTGGGGATTCTTTAAAGAGGGGTTTACCTTAGGGCTTAGATCACCAATTTGTTTGTTTTGATTGCTTTACTTTTCAAGGTTGCTTGGGTTTTTTCGAAGATGAATCCTATACCCGGATTCGAGTGCACCTTAAGATAGGAGCGGCATAGTCATGGAGACCTCCCTTGTGCATGCTTGGGAATGGTCAATATGAGAGTTCGCGCTTGAGTTAGGCCTCCACTGGTTATTATGTACCTCTTTTGCATGAGAGAGGTTTACGTATGTACCTTTGGGTGCGTCGGAGCTCAAGGACCTTTAGTCACCTTTAACCCATCTTGACTTTTAGGAACGTAGTGGGAGGGCTATTCTTGATGCATGTCAAGTTATCGTCGCGACCCGATACTACAACTCAGATAGGTTTCTTCTTAAAGTATCATTGTGTGGTATGCATGTACCATGTTCGAGGGTGCTTTAGAGGGGCTGACAATTCTGAGTAACGGGTAGAACCCTGTTGCTGAAATCTCTTTATCCATAGAAGTACCTTTGGGGAAGGGTAATAACCTGGTCATACGCCATGCAAGCCGTAGACCTAAGGACTATTGTGTGACTTGTTTGTTATCTAACCACTTGATCTCCTTGCAGGTTTTGTTTGTAGGACTTACTTGTCCGTACTACCCTATGCTTTTACAAAACGTGCTGACTAACCTTTTTCAGGGATCTTAGGGATTTAGGACGTAAGGACTATCTGGAGCCTAAACTCCTATCGAGGGGCAATAGGATTTATTTTCCTCTAACCAGATGCTTTTCAAACTCGAAGGAACAATTAACTTCCGACAAGGGGCAGGAGGATTTATTTTCCTCTAGCTAGATGCCTTCAAATTCAAGGGTACAGTTCCTATCAAGGGGCAAGAGGATTTTATTTTCCTTTAGCCATATGACTTTAAACTCAAAAGTAACATACCCCGAATCAGAGATTATGACCCACTGGACATGGTGAGCTTGATTCTTATAAAAGGAAGTTCGAAGATGAAAATCAAAGGTCTTCAGGCAAAGCTGCAACAAAATCCATTTCTAATGTTGCGAACTAGACAACGATTTTCTCGTCTTCTTCCTCAAATCCTTGAAGCTGTACACTTACAACTCTTGTGTGAATTCGCCAAGATCTTCTTTCTAGAAGTAATCTAAAGTGCCCTGCAGGCTCAGACACTAACGTTCGGCTTATTTTCCACTCCGGGGCACTTGGTCAGTCGATTGATGATTGCCATCCATTCAGAGACAAGATTCAAGACCTAATAGACGGAAAGATTATCACCTTCACACCTGCAAGCCGAATTTGAAGTTCTCCTTCGACTCAACGGATCTTCTGAAGCAATAAGTCCATATGGGGAGAATCTCCTCAACATTGGCAATCTCTATATCATCATGCATTTTCATGCGTAATCTTTTTTGTTTTGATTCAATACTATTTATATGCAATACTTGTTTGTTTTTGAACTATAATAATGATGCAATGGATATGTTTGTCTTTAAAAAAAATTCATTCGCTCTCGCTCTAACATGTTTTTTTTGCTTGTGATACCAAACTCTCGGTGATAAAGCATGATAACTCCGAAGGGAGAATGACGAACACATAATACTCATAATCTCAAATGGTGTGCTTTCGAGTAAAACCTTGTTGATGATGTACAGGCATTGTTTCAAATCCCCAAACACTGGAGATATAAGGAAGTTAATCCCTTGTCAATCCCTTTGAGCCTTGAAGTATGAGTTTCTTTTCTATACGAAAAAACCCTCACATTTAACCCAGGGGCAGGGTAGTGTTCAGTTAACGTGATTGAGTGTTCAAAATTCATCAGGAGCTTGCATCTAAGGATACTACAATGGTTATCCTTCAAAAGATTGAGGAAATTCGAAACCGCAATGATTATCCCTCACATTAGGAGATCAAAATATGATGATACCACAATGGTTATCCCTCGTCAACCAATAAATGAGGCAATCACAATCTTTCCAACGAATCAAAGACATCTCAGGATCATACGACTTGTTAAAAAAAAGAAAAAAAAATGAACCGAAAAAAGAGAAAAGAAAGCCCGCTAAGTCAACGACTTAAAAGCAAGTGACGTAAGAAAAAATTAGGGCATCCCGCTGGACGTCAAAATCAGAATTCAAAAGAATTTGTCCAGGCAAAAGTTAGGGAGCATGAAAAAAATCCTTAGCAAAAGGACGAGGTCGTGTGACAATCAAGTCAAAGAACAAAGTCGTGTGATTAGACACCAAATGTGAAAGGTTGAATGACTTCCATGTCCAAACACCTCATCGATTCCTCAATCGTCTTAAGCTCCTCTTGAAGGACGAATGCTCGCATCGATTTAACTGAAATTAGGTTGGAGAAAATCACGAAGGGGGTGGGCACCAATAAAATTTTGAGCCTATATATCTTTTTTTCTAAAACCATGAACCTGGCCACGTTACAACCCTCAAAAGTCCTAATTGAAGTTGGGTTAATTCGAAAGCATACTGTAACGAGAATACGGTAAACTGACTCCTATGAGTTTTGCTAAAACGCTTGAGTTGGTATCACACCATTTTTCACAAAAAATCGATGTTTTGACATCCTTTCAAAAAAATTCTTTTTAAAACTTCGAGACAAACATGAACTTTGCATTAGATTTATATTTCTCATAATAAACATTTTTTGAATATGAACATGTACTTGACACCAGGAAAGCTTTCATCATGAACTGTAGATGAAAAGTTTAATCTCTCAAGGGACAGGTTGTCTTCAGAACTCCGTTGAGTTCAAGCGAGAATATCTCAAATACTGATCACCCTCAGGGGTACAAAAAAAAAGGTTGAATACCCTTTTGAGTAAGAATTCATATATCTGGGGCAATCAAGTCAAGACTCAAAGACTCTCTCAGAAGTGTTGATCAATCAGGGGAATTCATCCAAGCGTAGTCGAAACTACCACCAACTTTGACTAATCAGGGGCATTGCTCCCAATTTCATGATACTGGGGCATGCTGCTTATGATAGCACAAATCTCAAAAAGTCCTCCCGACAGACAAAGTTGCTTCAGAAGTGCATCGAAAAGCAGAGATGTCTCGTACGCCTGACTCAGTCAGTTAAAAGATTGTATATACAAAGGACATGACATGGTATTATCCCGTTCATCTGGGGCAGTCAAGTCGAGATTCAAATAATCTCTCAAAGACGCTGAACATCCAGAGAGCAAGTGATGAAATAATTGAAGACATAGGGGCAATGGAAAAATTTGAAATCTCCGGGAATCTGCCCCACAGAGTTGTTTTCACAATACATCCCCACGGAGTAATCCTCGAGGAGTTATCTTCAAATATTCTCTTCCCAACATAATCTTGGTTCCCCAACGAAGTTTACATCTCTGACGCTTCTGGTTCTCCGATACAATCTTCTTCTCCAGCATGGTTTATTCAAACTCACTATCTCCAATAAGGTTGGCACTCGCAGCATGAAATTTAGTCAGATAGTACATCAGAAGGTTATCCATCTCTCTTATCCCCAGTCAGGGCACATCAAGATCAAAAACTTCAAATTACTTTCATCCCCAAGCGGTAATAAAAAATCCTCAGTTGAGTATCCTTTCACACAAGGAAGGAATCCCCAACAAGGTCATTCTAAGATCATGGTGAAGAAGCATTGTCATCATCTCCCTCAACGATCAGGGATTTATTTTCCCAACCAAAAATTTTTGTACGGAGTTTGCAATACGCTTCAACTACATACATCATATATTCATACATCGCACATAACACATGCATAACATACAAAGGACTCATTACATAACACATTACATGCATCATGACATTGCATAACAAAATAACTGTACCTTTTCAGGTTACTTCACAATCGAATATCATTCTTCAAGTACAGTACAGGGACAATCAAGACAAGGACTTAATCCTGGCACTCATTCATGGCAATGGAGCCTCTGACAATGGAGTCACAGTTTATCATGACAATGGGGTCAAAATGATCACGGCAAGGGAGCCACCGACAATGGAGTCATCAATCGATCAAGACAATGGAGTCAAAATGATTGCGGCAATAGAGCCACCGACAATGGAGTCACAAATTGATCATGACAATGGAGTAAAAATGATCACGGCAAGGGAGCCACCGACAATGGAGTCATCAATCGATCATGACAATGGAGTCAAAATGATTGCGGCAATAGAGCCACCGACAATGGAGTCACAAATTGATCATGACAAGGGAGTCAAAATGATCACGGCAATGGAGCCACCGACAATGGAGTCACAAATTGATCATGACAATGGAGTAAAAATGATCACGGCAAGGGAGCCACCGACAATGGAGTCATCAATCGATCATGACAATGGAGTCAAAATGATTGCGGCAATAGAGCCACCGACAACGGAGTCATCATTCGATCATGACAATGGAGTCAAAATGATTACGGAAATGGAGCCACTGGCAATGGAGCCACCAATATAGTCCCAATTCTTGGTAATAATAGGTGGTCAAGACAATGGAGTCAACAATCTAATCTTAATACTTCGGCAATGAAGCCAACAATTCAAGTTAGAAGCAATTCAGAAAAGATTGAGGATAAGCAAGTCCGATACAACCTAACGAACGGTTCGTTTTGATGTTCTCATCTACTCATCATCTTCAGATACAGTCTAACGTACGACTACACTCTGGACTTCATACTTTCAAAAGACCTGTGGCATCTTTAAGCCCACCTCCGACAGCACAAGGTCAATCCAACTAGTGGCATCTTTAGGCCCATCCAAATCATCAGAAACACTTGTCCCTGCATCAGCAAGGGCAAATTTATGGGTATTCTAGTGTTCAATCCTCTTCCACCTTCAGATTCCGATAGGCACACAGGCCAATCTACATCCTCAGGTTTAAGAAGATTGAACAGGGGCAGCTGTCATACCCCAAAATTTGCCCACGCTTTTCAAAAAAATTTCAAAGTTATTTCAAAATTGAATTTTTATAAAATCTTGGATTCATTTACATTGACATCCTGGATTTTATAAATATTCGATTTAAAGTCTATTTTAAAATATAATAATTTACTCTTAAATTATTTATATTTTAATAAATAGCAAAATGTTGGCCGATGCTTCATGCACTTTCAATTGGCTTTTTATTTCAAATAAATAATATAGCACAAATAATATAGCACAATTGGTAAGGAAGTAAGTTTGCAAGTATAAGTTCTCGGGTTCGAATCCCACTTCTAACACATTTTCTTTTTATTTGTTTCTAACTATAGATTTAATTTAATTTTTCATTTATATTAAAATAATAAAATCACAAAAAAAAATAAGTTTTTCTTTTTAATCATTTAATTTTAATTCTCGTTTTTTAATATTCATTTTTTTTACTTATATTTAAAATAAATGAAAAAAAAAACCTTTTTTTAATATTTAAATATTATTTTCGTGATTATTATTTATTAAAAAAATAAAAAAAATATTTTTTTCTTTATTCATATTTTATTCACAAAAAATCCTAAAAAATCATAAAATATTTTAAAAAATCCAAATCTCTTTTTATTTATTTTTTTTTTACTCAGAGTATATTTTTGTTTTTTCTATCACTTTCTTTTATTTTTTTATTTAGTGTTAATATTATTATTACTACTATTATAATTATTAAAAACAAAACAATTGTGTTATTATTCTAGACCTAAAGATATCACGATAAAAGGACAACAGCTTCAAAGAAGAGGGGACCCGATTTTTCTAATGAGTATCACGTACAAACTTTCGAAAACCTTCACCTCTAATTTCATCACTAACCTCCATCACAAATTCAAAACCTCACCATTACAACAACCTGTGAAATGCAAAGCAACATAATTTCTGTAAAATTCTAACAGATCGAAAAATTGTTTTGTGGTTGTCTTTGTAGGAAAAGGAATAAAAACTGAAGAAGAAAGAAGAAAAACCAGATCGAAAGAAAATAGATTCAGAAGCAATCATAAGAAATTATTTACAATACACCTAATCTTATCTCTGCTTCTCACTAGCCATTAAAAGATTGATTATGTTATTGCCTTTGTTTATAGGGAAAAGGAAGAAGAACAGTAAGTTGCGATCACCACCGGATCCGGCCGCTCGATCCACCGCGCCGTCACCACTTCAATCAACACGGGGCTGCAAACACCGAACCGGACCACTCATCACAGCTGCAGCCGCTGCCTCCTTCGCGAGCGAAACACACACAGTCGGTGCTCCCTCAGCCACTGTCAAGTCGCGACAGTGCCCCCACAACATCGTCGATCAGGCACAACACCGGCGATCTCCTCCGGATCCTGCGAACGACTCCCTTCCGACCAGATCCAGCCACCACCGAGTTCATTCACTCACGCTTCGATCCGGTAACCTCGATCTATTTGATTCACATATGCCTTCATCTTGTTGTTTGATTGTTTATGGCTTTATAAAAAAAAAGTTTGAGTTCATGTAAAGAAAGAGAGAGAGGATCGAGTCTTTTGCTGGAGGAAGAAGAAAGGTCAAAGTTTTTGCTATTTAATTATTTTTACTCGTTTAATCAATTAATTTATTTTAAAAAAATATAAATAAATATAAAAAGAAACTAATTAGAGATTAAAGGGGGGAGTACGGTTGACTCATGACTTTCTCCCCCATTTTTGTCTATTCTCATATTTCAATTTATATATTATTACTAACATTTTTTTTGTTTTTGATTTTGAGGAGTCACTTTGAACTATTGGACTATTACAGACATTTGCAACTTAATTAGTATTTTTTGTATATATTATTGTTTTTATTTCTGTTTTAATTTTCGCTTGGGTTGTAATAATTAATTTAGTTTTATTCCTATCGGTTAAGTTTGTAACCCCCTTCCCGAAGCTCTGTAATAGTTAGGACTCTATTTTTCTGCTCTTTATTTTCCTGCAATATTTATCTGCGTGTGATAGTAAAGTAGGGCGTGAAAAGACATAAAAATTAATCGTAGATCACTAACTAAGATTAAATATTCGAATCCAACACACATGCATGGTGCACACACTCACCCTTAGGGTACGCCCCTCTCTGGTTGCCTTCGAATATAAGGTCGCGTCCCTCAAAATATAGAGGTACCCATTAGCAAAGGTCCCTCGATATAAAAATCGTCACTAAGTCCCTCGATGACCCTCGATTGTCGCCTACGAAAAAGTGACGATCGTCCCTTCGAAATTGCTAAAGGTACCTCTACTTGTTGCCTTCAACGACCTCGGTGACCCTTCGATTGTCCCGCACGTCCAATATAAACAAGGATTTCCTACTTCTATATAGTATGAATAATCCTAGGAACTTTAAAAGGTATAGAAAAAGACCAACTATTTAGGGTAGTGCTCTTAATATGCCTAGCTCAATTAAAAAACATCTTTTCAATACTATTTCAAAAACTAAGGCTACGCATTTACGCTAAAGTCCTTATGCCTCTTTTCAACTCAAAACAAACAAACAAACATGAGCTAAGCAAATTAAGAGCCCGTAGATAACTACGGATGAAAAGGGTGCTTACACCTTCCCTTTTCATAACTTACCCCCCGAGTCCGTTTTCTCTTTAAAAGGTCTTTTTCTGTACTTTTTACCTTTCCTAAAATTGGACAAAATAAAAGTCGGTGGCGACTCATGCTCACCGCAACATTGTTGCATATTAAAAATAAAAGTCAGTTCACCGAGTTAAAGAACTGGGGACTCTGCTGGGGATTCTTTAAAGAGGGGTTTACCTTAGGGCTTAGATCACCAATTTGTTTGTTTTGATTGCTTTACTTTTCAAGGTTGCTTGGGTTTTTTCGAAGATGAATCCTATACCCGGATTCGAGTGCACCTTAAGATAGGAGCGGCATAGTCATGGAGACCTCCCTTGTGCATGCTTGGGAATGGTCAATATGAGAGTTCGCGCTTGAGTTAGGCCTCCACTGGTTATTATGTACCTCTTTTGCATGAGAGAGGTTTACGTATGTACCTTTGGGTGCGTCGGAGCTCAAGGACCTTTAGTCACCTTTAACCCATCTTGACCTTTAGGAACGTAGTGGGAGGGCTATTCTTGATGCATGTCAAGTTATCGTCGCGACCCGATACTACAACTCAGATAGGTTTCTTCTTAAAGTATCATTGCGTGGTATGCATGTACCATGTTCGAGGGTGCTTTAGAGGGGCTGACAATTCTGAGTAACGGGTAGAACCCTGTTGCTGAAATCTCTTTATCCATAGAAGTACCTTTGGGGAAGGGTAATAACCTGGTCATATGCCATGCAAGCCGTAGACCTAAGGACTATTGTGTGACTTGTTTGTTATCTAACCACTTGATCTCCTTGCAGGTTTTGTTTGTAGGACTTACTTGTCCGTACTACCCTATGCTTTTACATAACGTGCTGACTAACCTTTTTCAGGGATCTTAGGGATTTAGGACGTAAGGACTATCTGGAGCCTAAACTCCTATCGAGGGGCAATAGGATTTATTTTCCTCTAACCAGATGCTTTTCAAACTCGAAGGAACAATTAACTTCCGACAAGGGGCAGGAGGATTTATTTTCCTCTAGCTAGATGCCTTCAAATTCAAGGGTACAGTTCTTATCAAGGGGCAAGAGGATTTTATTTTCCTTTAGCCATATGACTTTAAACTCAAAAGTAACATACCCCGAATCAGAGGCTATGACCCACTGGACATGGTGAGCTTGATTCTTATAAAAGGAAGTTCGAAGATGAAAATCAAAGGTCTTCAGGCAAAGCTGCAACAAAATCCATTTCTAATGTTGCGAACTAGACAACGATTTTCTCGTCTTCTTCCTTAAATCCTTGAAGCTGTACACTTACAACTCTTGTGTGAATTCGCCAAGATCTTCTTTCTAGAAGTAATCTAAAGTGCCCTGCAGGCTCAGACACTAACGTTCGACTTATTTTCCACTCCGTGGCACTTGGTCAGTCGATTGATGATTGCCATCCATTCAGAGACAAGATTCAAGACCTAATAGACGGAAAGATTATCACCTTCACACCTGCAAGCCGAATTTGAAGTTCTCCTTCGACTCAACGGATCTTCTGAAGCAATAAGTCCATATGGGGAGAATCTCCTCAACATTGGCAATCTCTATATCATCATGCATTTTCATGCGTAATCTTTTTTGTTTTGATTCAATACTATTTATATGCAATACTTGTTTGTTTTTGAACTATAATAGTGATGCAATGGATATGTTTGTCTTTAAAAAAAATTCATTCGCTCTCGCTCTAACATGTTTTCTTTGCTTGTGATACCAAACTCTCGGTGATAAAGCATGATAACTCCGAAGGGAGAATGACGAACACATAATACTCATAATCTCAAATGGTGTGCTTTCGAGTAAAACCTTGTTGATGATGTACAGGCATTGTTTCAAATCCCCAAACACTGGAGATATAAGGAAGTTAATCCCTTGTCAATCCCTTTGAGCCTTGAAGTATGAGTTTCTTTTCTATACGAAAAAACCCTCACATTTAACCCAGGGGCAGGGTAGTGTTCAGTTAACGTGATTGAGTGTTCAAAATTTATCAGGAGCTTGCATCTAAGGATACTACAATGGTTATCCTTCAAAAGATTGAGGAAATTCGAAACCGCAATGATTATCCCTCACATTAGGAGATCAAAATATGACGATACCACAATGGTTATCCCTCGTCAACCAAGAAATGAGGCAATCACAATCTTTCCAACGAATCAAAGACATCTCAGGATCATACGACTTGTTAAAAAAAAGAAAAAAAATGAACCGAAAAAAGAGAAAAGAAAGCCCGCTAAGTCAACGACTTAAAAACAAGTGACGTAAGAAAAAATTAGGGCATCCCGCTGGACGTCAAAATCAGAATTCAAAAGAATTTGTCCAGGCAAAAGTTAGGGAGCATGAAAAAGAACCTTAGCAAAAGGACGAGGTCGTGTGACAATCAAGTCAAAGAACAAAGTCGTGTGATCAGACACCAAATGTGAAAGGTTGAATGAGATCCATGTCCAAACACCTCATCGATTCCTCAATCGTCTTAAGCTCCTCTTGAAGGACGAATGCTCACATCGAGTTAACTGAAATTAGGTTGGAGAAAATCACGAAGGGGGTGGGCACCAATAAAATTTTGAGCCTATATATCTTTTTTTCTAAAACCATGAACCTGGCCACGTTATAACCCTCAAAAGTCCTAATTGAAGTTGGGTTAGTTCGAAAGCATACTGTAACGAGAATACGGTAAACTGACTCCTATGAGTTTTGCTAAAACGCTTGAGTTGGTATCACACCATTTTTCACAAAAAATCGATGTTTTGACATCCTTTCAAAAAAATTCTTTTTAAAACTTCGAGACAAACATGAACTTTGCATTAGATTTATATTTCTCATAATAAACATTTTTTTCATATGAACATGTACTTGACACCAGGAAAGCTTTCATCATGAACTGTAGATGAAAAGTTTAATCTCTCAAGGGACAAGTTGTCTTCAGAACTCCGTTGAGTTCGAGCGAGAATATCTCAAATACTGATCACCCTCAGGGGTACAAAAAAAAAGGTTGAATACCCTTTTGAGTAAGAATTCATATATCTGGGGCAATCAAGTCAAGACTCAAAGACTCTCTCAGAAGTGTTGATCAATCAGGGGAATTCATCCAAGCGTAGTCGAAACTACCACCAACTTTGACTAATCAGGGGCATTGCTCCCAATTTCATGATATTGGGGCATGCTGCTTATGATAGCACAAATCTCAAAAAGTCCTCCCGACAGACAAAGTTGCTTCAGAAGTGCATCGAAAAGCAGAGATGTCTCGTACGCCTGACTCAGTCAGTTAAAAGATTGTATATACAAAGGACATGACATGGTATTATCCCGTTTGTGGACCTCCGATTTTTTTTAATACCGGGCCATACCTCTGATCTGTAGAGATACGTGAACTGACTCTTTTTTGTCGCTTAATGCTTTCGCATTTTTGAAAATTCACAGAGTCGCCACCGACCTTTTATTTTATCCAATTAAGGAAAGGTTTATAAAAGAAACAGAAAAAAGACCTTTAAGAAATTCTGGGTAAGGGGGTAGGTTATACAAAGGGAAGGTGTTAGCACCCTTTGTATCCATGGTTATCCATGGGCTCTTAAGTTTGCTTAGCTCACTTGTTTTTCGATCACTTTTCAATTGCTCTGAAATTGCTCATATGTGGTTTCAAATACCTTTGTAATTTGAATTTTGTAATGATCCGTGTGTGGATGTATACAAAATGCTTGTTTATCTTTCGAAAGATGTTTGGAAAAGAACGTTAACTTTGTAATAACCCGTGTTTGGATGTATACAAAGTATTGTCTTTTTTTTTTTGAAAGTTTTGAAAAATCAACATTGTATGAGAATTTTGTTTGTTTTGATTTGAGCAAGCAAACTAGGAGGTCTACCTTGAGTTGTAAGGTCTTTATCCTATTTCCTTTAAAAATCTATCCTTTCACCGGATATAAAAGCAAGGTTCGATTTTGTACTCAAAACAGTGGAATTTTGACTTTGATTTTGAAAGGAATGAGAAGGGATTACCTTAAGAGGTGCAAGTGTGATTGTGATTGGATTCAGATATTTATCTTTGAAGTTAGTGATCTAACGGTTCAATTTTATCTTTGACATACACGCAGTTTATATTTGCGGGAAATTAAAATGCGGAAATGTAAAGTGCGGAAAGTAAATCTACGCTATTACATCGATTGTGCGGGAAATGTAAACTAGCCTATTTACATCAATTTGACATCCTATACATTTATCTAGGAATTTAAATTGCAAGAAAAATAAAAGGCATGTTTTTGGATTTTTTATGATTTATTTTAATTATAATTAATGCATGATTAATTAAATTAAAATGAAGAAAAAAAGATGAAAATTGATTTAAACCTAGAAATTAAGTTTAAAATATGTACAAAATATTTGTTAATTAATTTTAAGACAAAACTAATTTTTTTGGAATTTTTGGAATTGATTTGAAATTGATTTAAGTTAATTAAAACATAATTATGCAAATAATTATACAAATAATTAAAACTTAAAAAGAAAATTATTCAAAATATGTACAAAATTAGTTTATAATATATAAACAATATTTAACACAAAGAACAATTTTTTTTAATGATTTTTTGATTGGTTAGAATAATTAAAAAGCCAATATATAGATATATACTAATTAATTATGCAAAACATTGAAATTATGAAGAAAAATAAAATATTTTTATTTCATAAAATAGTATATTATTTTAGAAGTCTAAAAATATTTTTTGTGTATTTTTTGGATTTTTAAAACTATTTTTAATTAATTTAACAAAGAAATTAAAATAAAATAGAAAATAAAATAGAAAATAAAAGGATACTGATCCTGTGTGGTTTGATTGAGGGAGTATGGTATGCACGCATGATCTGGTGCGTTGGATGAGCCATTAAATGAAATCAGGTGGTCCAGAAATTGAGGCACATGGCTTACGTTACACCTGCAAGGCACAGAATTAGAGAAAATTCAAAAAGTACGCGCGCGCTTCTGAACCAATGAGGTGGAGACACCTCATCGTCTTCAACCTCTCGCCAGGGGTTTCAACAGCGCTTTTGTAAAAAAGCGCTATAATAAGTGAACCCTAAATCTGCAAAATAACGAATAGGGGTAAACAAGCAAATAAATTTGGCGCAATGGTACCATTTGATTCGTCTTGTTCCGCTGAACTTAACCATGTCCTTAATTTTGCTTAATTTTGGCCCTAATGAAGAACCCTAATTTTGAACTAAGCAAACCCTAAAATGGTATATGCTACAAACAGCCATTAAAGTCCAATTGAAGCTCCAGAAACGACCAGAGCTTCAAACCAAACACAATTATGCATCTACATCTTGTTAAATATGCGTGAGTTATGAGATATAAGTTGGTTTTAGTTTGAACAAACCGTGGCTTTATATAGCTCGATTCAGTGAAGTTTAGGACTTGGAAATGATTGGAATTGTTTCAGTGTAGCTCAGAGATGATGTTTGAATGTTTATTTTATATTGAAGTGGACTGAAACTTAAAATTCGAATTTCAAGTTTCTTTGAAAATTACAAGTGGTTACAAGTATGCTATATGCTTATGGATGCTTCTGAACTCGTCTCTCTCTTTTTACTGAACTAAGATAGCTTATTTATAAGCCATGTGTGCTTAGAATTGAAGCTAATATGTGCCTTAGTTGCCTTTGTTGAAACTTTGGTTTTTTAATATTAAAAACCTTTGAAAAATTGACCAAGTCTTGCTCTCCTTCAATGCACCTGCCTTTCCCTTCAATTCTCTGCAGAAGATGAAGATTCCTTAGGGGTGAGTCATGCTTGGAAGTTAAGCTACCATTATCCATGCATTTTCCTTTTAATTTTAATCTTAAAGTAAGATAAAATCATGCAAAAAATGGATAAAAAAGGTATGGGCTTAGTCTTGGTCGTGGGAGGCCCATATCATCATGGAAATGATGTTTGAATGCTGAAAACTTGGCCCCATTTGGAAAAAAATGCCATTTTGATCAATGTTGATTTCATGTATTTTCCCAAAATTTAGCCAACTTCAACAAGGTGTAAATCCTTCAATTTTTGTCATATGAAGGAGATCTTGCACTTTTTGGAAACCTCAAAGAGTCCTCTAACCAATGCCTTTGGTCTCATGTCAAAATGATTTTTGAAGCTCCTTGTGTGTCCTTTTGAAAAAAGTGTCTTTTTGTTGACTTTGAAAATGACCTGTAATGTCTTTGATCATATTTTTCAAATGGTGAATCCAATGACCATGGGATCAATGGCATTTGAAAGATAATTGAATTTCCTTCAAAACAAGCTTTGGTTTGAATTTTTTGGATGAAGGATGAGAGAGTTATGATCAGTCAAAGTTGAGTTGACTTTTCAGGTAAAAACCCTAATTTTGAATCTTAGGGTTTTGTTGATTTTTGATCTTTCCTTGATGAATTATGATCATCCAATGATCAAATGATGAATCCTTTGACAAAATATGGACTTTGACAAAAAATTTCATTTTTGACTGTCTGTTGACTTTTTTGGTCAAACGGGTCGTCTGTTGACTGTTTGAGCTGCTGACGGTGCGTCTGAGTGAATTGAAGTTTGAAAATTTGTATGATGGTACTTTGAGATATATGGATGTGTATGAAATCCATTTGAGCTCTCAAAAACTTGTTGCTCCTGTAAAAACAAGAAAAACCCTGATTAGGGACTGTTTGTGTAGGAGACAGTTAAGCGTACCTGATTTTTGCGCAGTGTTGAGTCTCTGCTAATCGCGTGATATTCAGAAGACTTCTAGAACAAAAATCTTGGAATTTTGAATTGTGAAAGATTGATTTGATTGATGGTACAAAACACTGAGAATTGTACTGCCAGCAGTTTGGCTGTCAACTGACTGTTCAGGTATTGATGTAGCAGTTAGAGTGAAAAATCAATAGTCAAAGTTAATTTTCTTTTTTTGTTGTTTTTGTTTTATGTGAAAAATGAAAGTTTATTTACATGACTTGTTAGAAAAACACAGACATAATAAATAACTAATATTTACGGTATGCGGGCAAAATTACCGATAATAACCCTGAAAATCATTTAATGCACAGAAAAATGAATATTTGACTGGCAGAAAACACACAAAATATTATCTTAGTAATTAAGCAATATTATGACAAATAGTACAACATTTAATACTGACAGTACAAATATCACATACTATATTGAACAGTACGACGAATAAACGGTACATTTAAGAAATAAGAAATACGGCAAATTTTAAGAACGACGATTAATGACCCATGCTATGAACAATAACATGTAGATGATTGGGAGTGCAACCATTGCAGGTCCACACTCTTCAGGACTATGCAGGCAGAAGAAAGTCATGATCACCGTAGCAATGGTGATGACTGTAAGAAACAGTGTCTCTATCCACTTTGCCATTCTTGTCAGGGAAGAAGAGAAAATAGATATGAGATAGGAATTTGAAAGATGAGTTGGAATTTGATGTGAGATTTTATGGAAGAAAATGAGAGGTATTTATAGAATGGAAAGAAGGAAAGAGACGTTGGGGAATGATGTGATTCCGTACAAAAGGAAAATTTGAGTGGAAGTAAGATTTGAAAGAAAGTGTATGATAGTGTTGGAAAAAAGAGAGACTTGATTTTTGAAAAAGAGATTTGAAAAGATTTTTGCAAATAATGGAATATAGTACAAAAATTAGTGGGAAACAAAAGATAATAATAATCTACTTGTTACCAGTACAGTCTGAGTTTCCTGATTCTGCGCCTGCAAAAAGATTTAACTCTGTACCAATTGTGTCAGTACCATTTATCTGTAAATAAATAAATAGCATGTGTGAAGTAATAAACAGTATTTGGTGTTTGCGTAAGAATAAATTCAACTGCAAGCCAAATTACTGTATAAGAAAAATTCTAAAAACTAAGTATTTCATATGTCAGGATATTTGTTGAAATAAAAATCCATGATTATATGAGACCCTTAATTTTCAGATTGGAGTTTTCTTGAAAAATATGTGGGCAAATTTTGGGGTATAACAGTTGCCCCTATTCAATCTTCTTAAACCTGAAGAGATTGTCTGGAATCTGAAGGTAGAAGATGATTGAATATTTAGATGCCCTGAAAATTTGCACTTACCTCGATCAGAAGAGATGTTGGAAGTTGCATTTGAATGTCGTCTGCGAAATGTTGTTGGCAGATTGAAACATTACCTGAGATGGGCTTTCAGATGCCACCTGGTAAATGGGTTGAGGGTTTGTTCATCAGAATGAATCCATTGATTATATCTTGATGAAGGATTTGAAAGTCTTTGTGTTGACTGTCTCGGAACCGTCCAAGGTTACCGCTTTAAGTCTTGGAAGATAATCGTTACGGAACTTGTCCAAAGTTTTTCCGATTTAGATTTTGGAAGTTGATCTTTGTGAACCGTCTGAGGTATCGCTTTAGATCTGCAATGTTAAATCGTTCTGGAACCGTCTGAGGTATCGCTTTAGATCTGCAATGTTAGATCGTTTTGGAACCGTCTGAGGTATCGCTTTAGATCTGCAATATTAGATCGTTCTGGAACCGTCTGAGGTATCGCTTTAGATCTGCAATGTTAAATCGTTCTGGAACCGTCTGAGGTATCGCTTTAGATCTGCAATGTTAGATCGTTTTGGAACCGTCTGAGGTATCGCTTTAGATCTGCAATATTAGATCGTTCTGGAACCGTCTGAGGTATCGCTTTAGATCTGCAATGCTAGATCGTTCTGGAACCGTCTAAGGTATCAACTTTGATCTGTGATGCTAGATCGTTCTGGAACCGTCTGAGGTATCGCTTTGATCTGTGATGCTAGATCGTTCTGGAACCGTCTGAGGTATCAACTTTAGATCTGCGATGTTAGATCGTTTTGGAACCGTCTGAGGTATCAACTTTAGATCTGTGATGCTTGTTTTTGAGTTGGTAAGTGATCAGAATGAATCTTCGGCTTGATTATATCTGAGAGAACCGTTCATGGAATTCAGGTGAACATGGCATGTGATTGAGAACATCTTTGTTGAAGATATCTGCCTACCTGAAAAATCAAGTTAGTGATATGCAATGTTTATGATGCATGTAAATGTGAGATATTCCCGGAGAAATATGCATGTTATGTTGTGCATGATGTATGATGTATGATGCATGATGTATGATTATGTGAATGTATGAATGTGTGAATGTGATGTCAAGCTTCTAATTGGAAAAATAAATTCCCACTAGTCAGCTGGACATGAATGTATTGTGATCGTAGATGATCTTTTGTCTTGCTTGAGTACCCTCGTCTGGGGAAATTCTTTGAGAACCCGGGTATCCCTTTGAAGGATCTTTGACTACTGCTTGGGGAACCAAAGGTAACTGGAAGTTCTGATGCCCTTTCAAATGGGAATGAGGAAGATGCATAATCCTCCGATGCACTATCTGACCAAGTCCGGGTGCGGGGATCACACCTTCTGAAGATAGTAATCTGGAGCAAACCTGCTGGGGAATAAGACTTCTTTTGAAGAGAAAATCTTTTTGAGGAATTTGCTGAGAAATGCGTTTCTCTTGGTGATTTCCTTCTGATGGAATGATGTCCAGATGATCGGGACATTTCCTGAATGCTATTCCTGTTTTTCCTGGTAAACATCAATCATATTCAAATGCACATGCTCATTCAAAATTATCATTGGGACGCTTACGTATTTAAACAGAAAAAATGAAAATAGTGATTTTTGAAAGAGCTGCATTGAAAAGAGCCATGATAGGCGGGTTAGCACAGGGAGACAACAATACTAGAAGTAGGAAACTGTCAGAAAGTTTTGAAAAATATTTATGAAGATAAATAGCTATGTGAAAATGATCCAGTCAAGTTTCAACTCTGCTATTGCCAATCTGTCTTCGAGCATCTCATCCCTCACTTGTTGGAAGAAAGTGATTAGACTGATCAGTGTCTTTGAGGTGTTGAATCTTGATGGTGAGTAGGCAGCTGAACGGAACACAGTTGTATGCTTCATTCCCTAACTTTTGCCTAGGCCGCCCTTTCAGGTTTTCAGCCTACCGGGATAGTATTTGTTTAGTCTCTAATTTTTGCCTGGACCGCCCTTTCGGGTTTTCAATCCACCGAGACGCTCATTTTTTTGCCTAAGTTGCCCTTTCAGGTTTTCAACTTAGCGAGCTGTTTTTTTTCTTTTTAAGAGAAGTATTTTTTGACTATGTCGGCATTCACAGGGTGTGGGAAATCCTCGCCATCCATGGTGGTAAGCAACATGGCGCCGCCGGAGAATATTTTCTTGATTATGAACGGTCCCTCGTAGGTGGGAGTCCATTTGCCTCTGGGATCACCTTGTGGTAAGATGATGCGTTTGACAACCAAGCCACCAGTTTGGTATGCTTGACTTTTGACTTTTTTGTTAAAGGCTTTGATCATACGCTTTTGGTATAGCTGACCATGACAAATAGCTGCGAGCCTTTTCTCATCAATCAAGTTTATCTGGTCCGACCGTGTTTGAATCCAATCGTCTTCGTCTAGATTGGCTTCTTTCATAATCCTTAGGGAAGGAATCTGAATTTCAATTGGAAGAACTGCCTCCATACCATAGACTAAGGAAAATGGAGTTGCCCCTGTCGAAGTACGCGCAGATGTGCGATAACCATGAAGAGCAAAAGGTAACATCTCATGCCAGTCTTTGTAGGTTACTGTCATTTTTTGTATGATTTTCTTGATGTTCTTGTTGGCAACTTCCACCGCGCCGTTCATCTTTGGTCGATATGGAGAGGAATTATGATGCTTGATTTTGAACTGTGTGCAAAGTTCAGTAATCATTCTGTTGTTTAGATTTGTGCCATTGTCCGTGATAATCCGTTCAGGGATGCCATACCGACAAATGAGATTGTATTTGATGAACCGGGCCACCACATTTTTGGTGACAGAAGCAAATGAAGCTGCTTCTACCCACTTTGTGAAGTAGTCAATAGCGACCAGGATAAAGCGATGTCCGTTGGAGGCAGTAGGTTTGATTTCTCCAATCATATCAATACCCCACATTGCAAAAGGCCAAGGAGCCGTCAGGACGCTTAATGGAACTGGAGGTACATGTACTTTGTCAGCATATATCTGGCATTTGTGACATGTTCGGGAGTGATGATGGCAGTCTGTTTCCATGGTAGACCAGTAATAACCTGCTCTAAGGATCTTTTTAGCCATTGTATGTCCACTGGAATGAGTACCAAAGGCACCATTGTGTATTTCTTCCATGATCTGTTCTGCTTCCTTCTTGTTTACACAGCGAAGTAAAGTCGAGTCATGGTTGCGTTTGTATAGGGTTCCATTGCTTAGAAAGAATTTGGCAGCAAATCTCCTTAGAAACTTTCTGTCATTAATGGATGCCCCTTCAGGGTACTCCTGAGCTTCGAGATATCTTTTTACTTCATGGAACCATGGTTTTTCC